>NC_136912.1:59082643-59630338 GCF_949606895.1 Notothenia rossii
TCGCCACCATGGTTTGCTGTGCTGCCTGGGGATGCTCAAATCGCTCTGAGAAAGGAGTACGAATGTACGGTTTCCCCACTGACACAGAGCGGAGGAAAAAATGGCTGGCACAAGTCAGCAGGAGCAATTTCATGACCAACAGCAAAAAAAATATGTTAGGTTATTGTATACAAACAACTGCATTTGCACTTTTTCACAAAACGAAAACCACACCATTGGGAAAGCTTAATGTTTTGTTTAATACAAAAAAACAGGGAAAGGCTTGAAAAACACTGAGAGTTGAGACTCAGGGTGCAGGGTGAGGGTCTCAGTGCAGGTATTCAGGCTCCATTGAATCCCCCTCTGGTTCTTGTGCTGAAAGAGGGAGTAACAGACAGGAGACAGGGTTATACACACCTATATAGGACACCTATTGGATGGGAAATTGCCTTGGGAGATAAGGTGTGGTCTTTGTTCCCAACTGAAGTTATGGAACTTTATTATTTGTGAGTTTAACAAAGTATGACAAATGGCATCAGTAACAGATGTGATATGAATTTCTATAAAGTTGTCTCACTTTCTTGGTCATATTTTATATACAGTATATAATGAGTATAACATGTCCAGTAAGTATAAAGTGTTTCCTAATACTGTGTATTCAACCACTATGGTATAGTGTATGGTACTATGGTATGGTATCCTAGCTTAATCTGTTATCTGTAAACGTTCCCTAAATCTACTAATTTAGGGATAATCCACTGACATCCTTTAATACACATGTTAATTTGAATCAGATGTACTGATAATATCCACAATATAAATCTTTAAGCTTCTTCTTACCTTTAAAAGTCCGTCACGAACGGTCTATTATGCTGCAACTCTACAGCTCTGCTAGCCTTGGCGCTAACTTCCGGGGAACGATTGAGAGGCTCCACGATCCGCCATTGCTGTAAAAAAGTGGTCCATTGGAGTGAACGGAGATGACATAACTCTCAGTCTATAGAGCTCCTGCGGTCACGTGACTTTTGGTTATCAGCCACCATTTTGGCAGTAAACATGACGACCGGCGCCAGCGTTTTCCTACCGTGCGAGTATACATCTCATTTTAATTCAAGTGAAATTCGGCTTTATAGTACAAAATTAGAAAGATTAAATATAAGCAACCCATATAATGCACCCGGTGTGCTTTTCAAGAGCATAACCTCCTGCTCTGAAGACGATGTACCCGACTTGCGCTACGCGGACATCCACAGCTATCTTGTAAGCTTTCCATCAGTGTACTCAGGAGACTCCCTCAGAGCTTACAAAAGCTTGGAGGCTTACAAATGGTGTCAGTCCGGCTTCGTAAACAACATTCAACTGTGGAGTCTTACATCCAAAAACTTCGGCATCATCACTGCAAGGGTAAGTATTAAATTATTCCAGTTTGATAGGCAGTGTCACGTTAGCATTGTTTGTTTATTAGCTTGTCTAGCTACGGCAGTGTCACGTTAGCATGTTTGTTTATTAGCTTGGATAGCTACTGCAGTGCGTCTGAAACTAGTTTGTATTTTTGAACGTACTCAACCAAAGTGGCTGGCGTTTTTAACCTTTATTTATCTATTTTTGAATTTCATATATAGGTTAATCACTCCCAAAGGCTTAATGAAAGTCAACTAAAGCCATGGGTGGTGGTCAGGAACGACGGTGTTGTGCTGGGAGCCCACTGCAACTGCACAGCGGGACTCGGGGAGAGCTGCTCTCCCCGAGTCCCGAGGAATATTTTCAACACGGGTTTGTTTACCACTAGCTTGCTACAAGCTAACTGGCTAGGCTGCACCAGAGCCAGACTTGTTGAGTTAAAAAGGGACATCACAGAGTCCGTTAGCTATAATAACTGGGTGCTAGATTCTACTTCGGTAAAAATTAAACTGACCAGAAACTTTTTGTAGCATTGTACTGTATTCCTTCACCCACCTGATATGAAGTGATCACTGCATAAGCGAAAGCAAACGGCCGGGGGTTCCCATCTTTCAGTCTTGTTCAGACGGCTCCTGGCTCTTTTAATCGCTGCGATCCACTTTTCCCTCCTCTCCGCGTCTTTTGGAATGCGATAATAAGATACACCTTTCTTCTTCCCACGCCTATTTGTGCAACCTGGTGCACAGCAGTTATCCACCATCCTCGACAGTCTGCCAGTGCCTGCCAATGAATTTACTGACGCGATTACTGCCAAAATGGCTGCCCCCTTCGTTTCTCGTCACGTGACCAGCATATGTGACATCATCCGCAGGAGCTCTATACGGCGCTGGTCTCAGCTAAAGGTGGAACGGAGATTTGGTGCGTGGAGTTCAACTCTGAACCTATCTGGGGTCAGAGTTCAATTTCCCGCACCAAATCTCCATTTCACTTACATATGTACATACAAAATGTGTGCTTTTAAAATGTTATATTCAATATTGTCATTTTAAAAATTAAAAATGTATTCAATAATTTTTTTAGACGGAGCTCCATGGTGACTTGTGCTATTTTTAGAACATGCACGCGGGCGACCAATTTCCCCCCTGCGGGCGACAACGGCCCGTCTACACAACGGGCATCAAAACATCTTGAAGCTGGGCGTGTCTGAAGCTTGGCGATTTTTTGCGAGCAACGCGACCAACAACCAATCACATGAATCTCCCGCGCCCGACATACAAAGCAATAGCAATGTTAAAACGAAGTAAACTGGATATAAACTCTCCAAACAGTGAAAAACCTACCAGTTTCACCCACTGTCTCTGCCACCTCCCTCCATGCCTGGTTCCTCCGGTTTGTATCCCGGTAAATAGTTCTGGTCGTAAAGAACCGGGTGATTTGCTACCGTAATATCTCGTTTGGAATATGAGGAAATGAACTGCGGTCTGGCTCTCCCAGCTTGCACGCGGTTTGATTGGCTGCGCTTGCACTGGCGGGATTTGCATAAACTGGATTTGATTGGCTGATGCCAAGCATCGTGCCTGTAGTGTAGACGGGCCGTTACGGCCAACAGTGCCCGCGGGCACCGAGTTGGCTACCCCTGGTCTAAAGTGTACTTCACTCTGTTCTGAAAAAAGATCTGGAACAATTTAACATGGCAATCAATTGGGAGCTAGCTGGACTTTTTCTCTCTTCATGCCCTCAAGAGGCATTTTGTTTAATATCTTTTCTTATTTTATTTTATTTTTCCAACCTAGGAGAGGTTTTCCTACGTTTTTCATGAAGAAATATGTCTGAGGAGTGGAGGGTACGGGAATTATGGCAAGTTTAAAATATCTTTGGGGGAGAATTTTAAGCACTGCTGCACTCTGTTTTGAGATCAAAGCACTCTAGACTTAACGAGCTGCTCCATCCACTCCAATGTTAAAATCTGAAAAAGGCCTCTCTACCAAGCTCCAAACTACATTCAATATCTCAAAAAGTTTAAAAGATATCAAAAATCTGAATAGGAATTGAATAGCTGACGGTCTTGTGATCATTTGAAAGTTGGAATGAAGTGTCTAGCTGAAAGTATGAACATTTAATAACTCAAAAGTAGGTGGCGGTATATGCTCCAAATGGAAGCGATTCGCCATTAAAGAGAAGAAGAAAAAGAAAAAGAAGAAGAAGAAAAAGAAGAAGAAAAAGAAGAAGAAGAAGAAAAAAGAAAAGAAAAAGAAGAACAAGAACAAGAACATCTCCCTGCACAAACCCTTGTTCCAGGACAACCTTAACGATAAATCTCCGAAATATCGATAGGTAGGAGGGAGAAACGGACGGAGGAAGCCGGAAGAAGAAAGTGAAGTTGGAGACACGCTGCAGAAAGTTCAGAGAGAGTCGGAAATCATCGAAACATACAGAAATGGTAGCATTGGACTGGTTAGCATAAACTGTACATTGACTGTATCATCATGTCAACCAGCTCAGATGGGACCCAAAGAGCTGATATGGAATGGGAGGAAACCAAAGCTGTGAGGAAGAAAAGGGCTTTGAGGGAAAAAGTTAGCAGACCAAGAACACAAAGTTGGTCGGATTGGTCGAGTGGAGCAGGCTTAAACAAAAAACCAAAAGGCAGTCAAAATGGAAAACAAGCAATTTCGAATACAGAACTAGAGCAGGAGTGGAAAGTTATAATAGAATTCAACCGGGATGGTGGGCATTACCGATTCAACTGACAAAATCAATTGAGAAAGAAATGGGTAAAATCAAATTTGCCAAGTTTATGAACAACAAACGAGTTTTGATACAAGCAACCAGCAAGCAACAGCAGGGAAAAATACTTAAAATGACGACACTCAGTGGGGAAAAAATAAAGGCTCATATCCCAGGAGCAATGGCAATGTTGAGAGGAGTCATATCTGGAGTTCCACTTAATATGTCTATGGATGATGTTAAAAAGGAGATTAAAGGAGGAAAAGTTATTGAGGCAAACAGACTTATGAGCAAAAGAGATGGCACATTGAAGGAAACACTTTCAGTAGTTATTCAATTTGAGAAAAAATATACCGAAATCTGTGCAAATAGGATACATGAACTACAGTGTGAGGGAATTCATCCCAAAACCACTTAGATGCTATGCATGCCAAAGAATGGGACACACAGCAATGCAGTGTAAAGGAAAACTAAGGTGTGCGAGATGTGGAGGCCAACATGAGTATGGGAAATGTGAAAAAGAGGCAAAGATGAAATGCTGCAATTGTTGAGGAGAGCACAGTGCGGCGTTTGGTGGATGTGTAGTGCAGAGAGAAGCCAGAGAAGCTCAGAGGGTCAAAGTACTCAGTAAAGTCTCATATGCAGAAGCTCTAAAGAAGGTTAGGGAAACGGAAGCAAACAATCAGGCTTCTAGTGGAAGGGTTCAAAGAAACTTAGTACAGAGTGGTAGCAACCTTTCAGAAAGGCAGGTTACAAATCAAAGCCAAGTACCTGTGGAAATTAAAGAAGATGATAGCATTCTCGTGGTAAAGAAAGTCAACTTTATGACATTCATCTGCCATACCATTAATGTTGCAGCACAGATGAAGAAGAAAAGTGACAGAATCAAAACCATCGTGCAGGCAGCGGAGAAATTCCTTAACATTAGAGATATAAAAGCAGACCAGATACATGAATTACTAGCAACAAAAGATGTGGGAGAAACGGACAACCAGGATGAGGGTTAGCACGTTGTTAATGGTAATTCACATACTCCAGTGGAATGCTAGAAGCCTCATAGCTAATGGACAGGAGTTTAAAAAATATGTCTATGAGTTACAAACATTGCCAGATGTAATTTGTGTGCAAGAGTCTTGGTTAAAACCTCATCTAGACTTTATGATTCCAGGGTTCAGCTCTATCAGATATGATAGAGTTAGCAATCAAAATGGTGGAGGGTGTGTTACTTTCATAAAGGATGGGCTGGCCTATAGGGTAGTCCCATCCCCTGACGACAAGGAATGTGTCATAATAGAAATATGCAGCCCAAGGAAAGAAGGGAACATAAAGCTTATCAATTTCTATAACCTGTGTAAAAATCTGGACATTGAAACCTTACAGACAATAGCAGGGACGGCTCATAGAAGGGAAGTATGGTGTGGTGACTTTAATGCTCACAACAGCCTTTGGGGAAGCAGTCAAACAGACAGTAATGGGGATGTCGTAGAAGAAATGCTAGAGGAAAGATCACTGTTTTGCCTTAATGATGGACAAAAAACAAGAATAGACGTGAATAGGGGGACACAATCATGTTTGGACCTCACACTGGTGACGGATAGGTTAGTTAAATCATGTGAATGGTATGTTAAAAGTGATTCTACCATAGGAAGTGATCATTACCCAGTTTTCACAATCATCAATACAAAGGTATGTAGACAGGAAGGGAGTGTATTTACCAGGTGGTGCTTTGGTAAAGCTGACTGGGAAACATTTAGGCTTTACTGTAAGGAGTCAGCGCAATTGTTAACATTAGAAGGAAGTATAGAGGAGTGCTCAAATCAAGTCACAATGCACATTAAAGAAGCAGCAAATAAAACTATACCTAAAAGAACAACAGAGGGTAGGAAGAAAGTGGTTCCGTGGTGGAATGAGGAATGTAGCAGAGCTATTAAAGAACGAAACAAGGCATTTAGGTCTTTAAAGAAAAACTTGTCACAAGACAATATTTCAGATTATCAAAGGAAAAGGGCAGTAGCCCGTAAAACAGTAAAATACACAAAAAAGACGTCATGGAGAGAGTATTGTTCCACCATTGGAAGAGGAGTAAAGTTAGGGGATGTATGGTCGATGTTTAAACGGATGAATGGGAAAAGGAAGTCGGTTAAAATTCCCGCTTTGATTGATGGGGAGAAAGTGGCAGTGTCAAATGAAGAGAAGGCAGAATGTTTAGGTAGGGCATTTGATGCGGTGCATAGTGGGGAACACCTTGATGACAAACATAGACAGCAAAAAGAGTGTGTATTAAGAGAAAATGAAAATGTGAGGGAAAAGAGACGGGATGATAATTCAGCTCTTGATGTAGACTTCTCAATAGCAGAACTTAAAATAGCTTTGCAAGGTACAGGACACTCAGCACCAGGACAAGACCAGCTATGCTATGCCATGTTCCGGCAGCTACCAGAGGAAACATTCAAATTAGTCCTGAGACTATTTAATCAAATCTGGAGAAACGGAGTCTTACCAATGAGTTGGAAAACGGCAGTTATATTGCCATTTAATAAGCCAGGGAAGGATCCTGCTAATCCCAATAATTACAGACCCATAGCATTAACATCACACTTATGTAAATGGATGGAGAAGATGATAGTGCATAGACTATCACACGTCTTAGAACAGAGAGGGTTAATAAGTCATTTTCAGAGTGGTTTTCGTAAAGGAAGATCCACAATAGATGCTTTGATTAGAGTAAGCAATGAGGTGGAAAAGACAGTGAAAATGAAAGAGGTTATGGCAATAGTATATTTTGATATTGAAAAGGCTTATGATTCTATGTGGAGGGATGGGTTGCTCATCAAATTGAGTAGAATGGGTGTTGGAGGGAGAATGTATAACTGGATCATGGCTTTTTTATCAGACAGAACATTCAGAGTTAAAGTAGGGGCAGAGGTTTCAAAAGAGTGCAGTATAGAAAATGGTATTCCTCAAGGGAGTTCAATCAGCCCGATATTATTTAATGTTATGATAAATGACATTTTTAGTAATTTGGATGGATGCATAAAATCTGCACTATATGCAGATGACGGGGCCATATGGATACGGGGAAGAAATGTTCCATATGTGTTTGAAAAAATAGGGAAAGCTATAAAGAAAGTGGAGAAGTGGTCATACAACTGGGGTTTCAAGCTGTCAGCAAGCAAATCTTGCTTTATGACATTTACGAATAAACGCAAGATGGAGACTGAGAAGCTTACATTATATGGAAAGCCGATGAGTGAGGTCAATGAATTTAAATATCTGGGGCTATGGTTAGATAGTAAATGTACATGGAAAACTCATATTAAACATTTGGAAACAAAATCCAAAAAAGTGTTGAACCTATTAAGAGCAGTGGCTGGATGTGACTGGGGGGCAGACAAACAGGCATTAATCGACATCTATCGGGCAATTATGAGGACAACACTGGATTATGGGTGTTTAATATATGCAGCAGCAGCACAAACGTCATTACTAAAAATTGATAGGTTACAATATAAAGCGTTACGGTTGTGTATAGGTGCAATTAAGTCAACCCCTACTAATGCAATATTAGTTGAAGCAGGAGAGACTCCATTGGAGCTAAGAAGAGAGAAAATTGCTCTTGCTTATTGGGTCAGGTTAAAAGGAAGTGGGGAAGGAAATATCACAAACAAAATACTACAGGAGTGCTGGGAATATTCTAAGTTTCAGGGGCGTGGGTTTGGATGGACAAATAAAGAAAAAATAAGGACATACGGCATGCATGAGTTAGAGTTTTCACCATCAAATCCATTCAGTAGTGTACCCCCATGGCTCTTTCCAATAGTAAATATAGATGTGAGTATTGTAGAAAAGAAAAGAGAGTGGCAAATAAATGAAGTAGGACTCAAAACAAGTTTGTACCTCAGGAATAATTATCACAATTACCTCAAAATATATACAGATGGTTCTAAAAACAAAGAAGAGTGTGTCGGAATTGGTATATATATCCCAGAATTTAGTGTGTGTCAATATCAAAAAGAGCATCAGACCAACTTTCAGTGTATACAGCAGAAATGCTGGCAGTAGTAATAGGATTACAGTGGGTGGAAGAGGTCAGACCAGACAGGGTGGTGATATGCACAGATTCATTATCCAGTTTACAAAGCATACAGTCAACAACAACTGCCAGAGAAGACATACTCATAGAAATCAATCACAGCCTGTTAAGACTTCACAGAAGCGGCATAGATATGCAGTTCTGCTGGGTGCCTGCGCATGAGGGGGTGAAAGGGAACGAGTGTGCTGATAGATTAGCAAAAAGTGCACTACAAAAGGAAATCACATTACCAGTTCAACTTGGAAAAGGAGAAGGAAAAGCAGTTATTAAGAAGAAAGGGATGGAGATCTGGCAGAAAAGGTGGGAGAAAGACCAGAAAGGCAAAGAATACCATCAAGTGCAAAAGACAATTACAATTAATATTTATAAAGAAAGAAACAGAAGGGAGGAAGTAATGATAGCTAGGCTCAGACTAAATCACACTGCATTAAATGGTACGCTGTATGTCATGGGGAAAAGTGACAGTGACAAGTGTGGGAACTGTGGAGTTAGGGAAAATGTGGAACATATTTTATTACATTGTGTCACCTATAGAGTTGAAAGAGGGAAATTAAGGGATACAGTTTTAGAGGCAGAGAGGGAGTGGAATGTAGCGGGTATTCTGGGAACAGAAGGAGAAGGAGTAAGAGCTATCAGAAAAGCACTGTTCACCTTTTTGAGGGAAACTGGGATAGGGAAAATAATTTAACAGTAGACCATGGATGATTTGTTTTTTGTTTTGTTTTATTTATTTTATTTTATTTTATTTTATGGTTTTCTTTTTGATATGCTGGTTTATTAGAGGACTGACATGATGATACACACTCGTGTACAGTAGGTGGCGGTATGCAACCAAAAGCTGTTTGCGACCCGCCATTAAAAAAGAGAAGAAGAAGAAGAAGAAGAACCCTTGTTCCACACTCCCGTCAGGCGGTGGCAGTCTTGCCTCTGGGATGGTTTGTCAGACGTTAATAATTAATCATGAAGAAGACATAGTATCCGGCATTAACGTTGTATCCGGTTAAAAAGCTAACGTTACCCAGCATACAAAATGTTCAATTAACTGCTGAAAGCTTTACGATTGCTTGACATGTTCGACCCACTAGATCGATGCATAGAACAGTAGCCTGCAGTGTTATGGCCACTTTATTTTAGTAGTTGTCTCTACCCAGTCAACTATTTAGTTAGACCTGGCCGGGGCGGTTCATTGTTAGCCTAGCATTAGCCATGCTCTCAGACTCCGCTTTCGCTTGTCTTCTGGGTTGCGGCTTTCTTGCGACAGGGACCACAGCTACTAGCTAGCTAGACTAGCTAGCCATTTTCTCCCCCAGTATTAACGTTTTATGCGTTCTTTTATTTTTGTTTCAACGTTTCTCGGACCTTTAATTATCTGTCACATTCCGTTTAACAGCTGTGCAGAAACTGCACGCCGTTAAATTCGCTCTTTAGCTTAGTTGGCAAGATAGCCAACCGGCTAACTTTGAGGAAACGATTTATTTTCTTGATGACATTTCAATTCATGTTGACGTTGCCTTGACAAGGCCACTACACTCCAGAAACTCAAGGAAACCTGCATTTGACTGCTAGCGTTTGTACTTTTCAGTCAAGAGGTTTCATTTCGCTGGTTTGTGTTTTTTTTCATCTGCCACGATGGCTTCTTCCTCTGGAAACGACGACGACCTCACCATCCCCAGAGCAGCTATCAACAAGATGATCAAGGAAGTTCTCCCTAACGTCCGAGTGGCTAACGACGCCAGGGAGCTGGTGGTTAACTGCTGCACCGAGTTCATACACCTCATATCCTCAGAAGCCAATGAAATATGCAACAAGTCCGACAAGAAGACCATCTCTCCTGAGCATGTCATCAATGGTGAGTCCTGCTCTGTCTCTGCACATCAACATCTGTCTACTCTGTATTGATGGACACAAGAGGGTGTGCGTCTGTCTTGCATTTTAAACCACAGAGTAATCATTTCGCTTTCGTCTCGTTTTCACACCACAGCCCTAGAGAGCCTTGGTTTCGCATCATACATCACGGAGGTGAAGGACGTCCTGCAGGAGTGTAAAACTGTGGCTCTGAAGAGGAGGAAGGCCAGCTCTCGACTGGAGAACCTGGGGATCCCGGAGGAAGAGCTGCTCAGACAACAGCAGGAACTGTTTGCCAAGGTAGGATTCAAAGTCCATGCTGTGGATCTCCACTTTATTGTGCATGGTCCAATGTAGATCTGGGGTAGGAAATAAGTGTATGGTTTAATGCAATAGGTTATCAATGTTCAATATGTTTCAATGCCTGCAGTAACATTGATAACATGTGGTATATTGTAAGATTACTATCTTAGTGTGTAAGTCAAGAGGAAATGCATAAGACAGTATGTGATAAAAGCCAAACATATAGAGGTGTGGTCATATGCTGTCTTCTCATAATTGAGACACTTATCTATATTTTCAACTGAACATGTTGATGCATTATGGTAGGATATGTGCAGTCGCTCTTTTAGTGGCATATAGAAGTCCAGTCTTTAGGTGAGGTTCACCTTTCACAAGAAATGTAACAACATGTTAGGGTAATGTAAAGACATTTTTTTGTTTTTATATCTCCTGCGAGAAACGCTTAGCGAGACGAGGCCTGATGCTAAGGTTTGCATATTGTCATCAGCAAAGCTACTTTCCGTGCAACCCGTCCCCTCGCACAGCTGGTTGCTCTCTAATAAAATGGGAGAATATACACAATTCTACTTTGTGTATAATATAGGACTACACCAGCTTTTATTGAGGTATGAAGCTTTTGAATGACTGCCATCACTGTCAAATCTAATAAAAACAGTTCAACCAAAACTTTTATTTTAATGAAGTGGTTTGTCTGATTATTAAATGAGTAAGGACAGAAGTCACCCTAAAAACAACATTAATTGAATGTAACAAATAATTGCAAACAATAAAAAGGTGCAACATAAAGCTATACAAATAGTTTTTTGAAAAGCCTCACACCAACAAATACTGAAGGAAACAGAATATTTGGTTACATAAAATGTTGATAATGATTACATTACATTTATTTTTTAATACATTTATTTTTGGGATTTAACAAGTCATTGTAATGTTTGGATCATACGCGTCCTAAACTATTAAGTTAATAATATCCCCATTGTGATTCTTTGTTATCCCTTAATCACTCAGCAGTTTCCTCTTGTCTCATGCCTCTGTGCTCCTCAGGCGCGGCAGCAGCAGGCGGAGCTCGCCCAGCAGGAGTGGCTCCAGATGCAGCAGGCGGCTCAGCAGGCGCAGATGGCGGCTGCATCCGCCAGCGCCGCCCAGCAGGCCGGGTCATCTCAGGATGAAGACGATGAGGAAGACATGTGAACCCAGAACGCCGGTTTACACATCTGAACTCCTTCCTGGGACAGCGGCGGCACCCTAATCCCCCCCCCCCCCCCCCCCGGTGCTGTCGTCGGCAGAGACGTGAGGCGGTTCAGTCGCCGCTGTACACCAGTGCAACATGGATAATGCACATTGGAATGAACACTGAATAGAAAAATGAAGGGGGATTCCAAGATTGCCACACATTCAGTCAGACACCATGATGATTTGGACTGAGAGGCTGTGAATGAAGTGTTAAATCAGTCTCATCTTCCCTACTTTTTCCCTTCTTCTGTTTAATTATTTCTGGATATTATGTTGTGCGTTGTAGATTTCTGGATGTGTTGTGGAAACAGAAGGCAGACATTGCCTGGGATATGTCAGTGATTTTTGGTGATAATGCAGAAAAGTGTTTCTCTCCTTCAGGTACTGCAGCAGATAGCTTGATTATGTTATCAGTTGTACTTCACTTTTGGTGGTGTAGGAGAACTGCTTTTGAATGGTTTCAGAGCAGTGGATTTCTCCTATCATGTGGTTTGATGGTCACTTGGCAGAAAGTGTTTTCTTTACCCCCTTGTTGATACATTGGTTCAAAAGAGGTTCATTTGAGTGGTTGTGAATATAGGATTTCTTTTTGTTAAATAGAGAAAGGAAATTGTCATGGGTTAATTTTTAGGCCATTAAGATAACTTTATGTTGCTTTACTTTCTACCTTGAACCACCCACAGTATTGCTACATAGCTACACCTTTCAGAAACGGTATATTTTTGTCTCATAGAACCAAAGATAAACTAACAGCCGGAGGTAGTGTTTTTTTAAAGGTGTAGGTGCTACTGTGATTCTCCCTGCTGGCTCCAGGTCAGTATAAACAATGTTAAGGATGATTAACATATGACTCTGTAAGATGCTTTGATATCCAGGCTGAATTTGTTATTTCCCCTCTCCGGGTCCAGTATGAAACATTTGCATTGTGACTGGTCAATCCTCAGTGTAAAGACAAGTGACGTTGATGTGATACACATTCACTCACCTATGCTACAAAGTTGTATTCTTTAAGCAATAAAGGAATCACGTTTTATAGACAATTGTTTTGTGCTCTAATCATACGAAACCTTATCAAACCTCCCCCTCCCCTCTTTGCTCTCACTCTGGCTCCACAGAGGATCAGTGTGTGTGAGCAGGTAGACGAGCAGCAGAGCAGCTCTTAGCCTTCAGGGACCGCAGGCACGCGCTTCACTTCACCAAATACTCTTTCAAATGTCAGGAGCAGTAATAGAGAAAATTAGCACTAAGAAATTGTTTTTCTTGGGATTTTTTATTCTTGGTTTCCAAGTTCTTTCCATCATGGTTGGGGCATTAATTGGTAAGTGAGATGTATTGCTTGTTTATTTAAATGTTGTAAGAAGAAATTGTACAGAAATCATGTTTAAAATACAATTCTTGTTTCGTTTTGTTGACAAATTAGTCAACGGTTGTACAATTGAGGGAATTCAGGATATCGCACTTTAATTCATAAAATTGTGGGATTCAAAATGGGAATAAAAATAATAGCTATCACAACTGTGATATTTCCACGGTTAAATTCTGACATTATTTTCTTTTGTATCACAAGTTTTCTAAAATGTTACGTTAACACTTTTGGTGAATTTATAGTACATAGAAGAAAGTTACAGACAAAGCTAATTGACAAAATGAGTACAATAAACACCAAATGTCCTTAAGTCTCTGACATATTATTCCACTTTCCCATAGCTCCCAGTCCCACCAGTGCCATTCGCTACTTGGCCACTAAATGTATAAATCGCCATAGGGTGCATGGCTGGCTCATGCCGTGGGGATCGAACCGTTGCCAGCAGGTCAATAGTTTTGACGAGCCTCTGGCAAAAACGCTGGATGCCAACGACATCGTTTTCGCTGTGCACATACCCCTCCCCAACACCCAGATGAGCCCCTGGTTCCAGTTCATGCTGGCTGTTCTGCAGTTTGACATTGCATTAAAAATGATCAATCAGATTGTTAAGTTATCAGAAATGACAATAGTACAGATCCACGCCATCATATCCTGTGATGAATGAAGTCGTCTCCCTGTCTGCCTAGAAGAGGACGTCATCATCACTATTGATGCTGGCCTGGCACACAGGGATGGTCTGAAATCTGAGTGGACCACAGCGCGTCACTCATGCCCCTTTCACACCAACGCGTTTTCAGCTCCGGCTCGGAGCTGGAGCCTGAAAAGTACAGTTTTTTCCTGTTCACACCGCAGCGGCGCCGCCTCTTAGTTCCGGAATCCGGTTCACTTCCAGCTCCAAAAAATTGCAGTAGGGCCTGGCTCATTTCGTGGCATCTGCAGGCAGTGGCAAGTACTTCCGGCATCTGCCACAGAGGCCGCTACTCCGTGGTATCTGTGGCAAGTATATGCCAGAGATGTGGTATCTGTGGCAAGTATATGCCACAGATGCCACAACTTGCTGTGGCAAGTATATGCCACAACCATGCCACAACTTGCCGTGGCAAGTATATGCCACAACTTATATATGCCACAACTTGCCGTGGCAAGTATATGCCACAACTTGCCGTGGCAAGTAAATGCCACAAGTTAAGAGTTAAGAGAAGGTTTACGGTAGCTGCCACTCGCCTTCCGTGGCAAATGCTGATATTTAAATCCGTATTTATCGCGTAAAATGTCGCTGTTTTGGCATGACTTTATCGGACTGATCTGTACACAAGACTGATGATCTGTTACTGATGGTCCGATCTCTATTTTTCAAAAAGATTAAACATTATATGTTCTATAGATTTTACTTGGAGAACGTGGTTTGTTAAAATAAATAAACGTGCTATTTTTATGATAATACTCAAGATATATTATTATAAAACATCATCCTTAAAATTCTTTTTTTAAATGTATTTTTAAATGTTCTAAATTTGAAAAAACTAGATAAAAATAAACTAAAGTTAAAATCTTTTTTTCATGCCCCAAGAGCAATAAAAACACCTGGTAAAAAAATCCTGAGTGAGGCTTTCATAATTCATGCATGAAAGGGTTAAGAAAGACAAAATATGTTTCTATTGGTTTTAGTAAGATGGTTTATTATAGTGTATTCTTACATATTCAGTAGGCTATATTGTTTATTCTTTAGATACTCTGTAGATAAATATCTACTAATAATGTGTAAATTATTTCCTGTTTCTTTTTATTATTATTATTTTATGTTTCCTATCCCTTATCACTGCTGTAACGCAAATATTTCAACATTTTAGATAAATAAAGTAAATACAACGTTAATTAGCAACACAATGATTTGATATTTGCATGCATGACATATAACCTTTTTACTGATGCACAAAAAAAGTTTTAACAAGGGTGTAATTATATTACATTGTAACCCTCTTTCCTCAACATATTAAATCAACTTTATACGGTTAAATGAGGATTGCTCGGAGTATCATGCTTAAGAGAACATTCTTCATGTTTATTTAAGTATTTATCATTCTCATGGTGCTGCCCTAAGTCTGTAGCCAAGTCTAATAACACCATTGTACACGTTGCTGTGTCAATACAGATATTTATTTTTTTAATTATTTGTGTTTACTAGTAAGAATACACCTGGTTATCGTAGCAAGCAGTGGAAACTCCCCTCAAGAAGCGACAATTGCCAAGGGCTTGCGTTGCAACGCTCACTTGCCAATATTTCTTTTTTTATTACAATATAGGCCTATGTTTAGCCTACTATCATAGATATAGCACGTTTGTTTATTTTAGCAAACCACGTAGGCTATTCCAAGTAAAATTGAATATAAATGATAATTTATTATCTTTTTGAAAAATAGAGATCGCACATCAGTCCTGTGTACAGATCAGTCCGATAAAGTCATGCCTAAACAGCGACATTTTACACGATAAATACGAGTTTAAATATCAGCATTTGCCACGGAAGGCGAGTGGCAGCTACCGTAAAACTTCTCTTAACTCTGGCATCTTGTGGCAACTCCCGTTCAGCATGCGCAAATGCCACGGCAAGTTGTGGCATATACTTGCCACGGCAAGTTGTGGCATATACTTGCCACGGCAAGTTGTGGAATCTGTGGCATATACTTGTGGGAGATGCCACAAATGCCAAGGCACATGCCACGGCGATTAGTGGCAACACTCATTGTGTTCTAGTATGATAAATAAAATAACATTGTGCCTTGAAAATCAATGCATTCGTTCATTTGACACGTTGGTGGTTTTAGGTAGGCTATACAGCGACCCCTGGCGGTTCTAGTGTGAAGTAAAAGTAGAAGTAGCCAACCTAAATGTTGGAAAACTCTGTTACAAGTAAAAGTCATGCATTAAAATATTACTCAAGTAAAAGCGCAAAAATGATTAGCATAACAATATACTTAAAGTGCATATTACATGTTTTCATTATAATGACTGATCATGAAAGTGTTCTCAAAGCTGGTAAAGGTGCAGCGAGTTTTAATGACTTTGTATACTGTAGTAGGGTATCTTGTGAATTTACTCCAGGAGTAACTATAAAGTCTGATTTAAGACTTGATTATATGTATCATCATTAATCAGAATCTGTAGTAAGTAACTAAAGGTAGCGTATTAAATAAATGTAGGGGAGTAGGCTACAATTACACAATTTACCTCTGAATTGTAGTGGGGTAAGTAGCCTACTACGTAACATACCATTTACATACTCAACTAAAGTACAAGTAGGCTATTTCTAAATCACAAGTACAGTACTAGAGTATACAAGTTAGCCTATTTCCCACCTCTGGTCAACAATGTTAGATCTTTATGTCAACTTACTAATAATATATCTTGAGTATTATCATACAAATAGCACGTTTATTTATTTTAACAAACCACGTTCTCCAAGTAAAATCTATAGAACATATAATATTTAATCTTTTTGAAAAATATGATCGGACCATCAGTAACAGATCATCAGTCTTGTGTACAGATCAGTCCGATAAAGTCATGCCAAAACAGCGACATTTTACGCGATAAATACGGGTTGAAATATCAGCATTTGCCACGGAAGGCGAGTGGCAGCTACCGTAAACCTTCTCTTAACTCTTAACTTGTGGCATTTACTTGCCACGGCGAGTTGTGGCACATACTTGCCTGGGCAAGTTGTGGCATAATAAGTTGTGGCATATACTTGCCACGGCAAGGTGTGGCATGGTTGTGGCATATACTTGCCACGGCAAGTTGGCAGAGGCCGGAAGTACTTGCCACTGCCCGCAGATGCCACGAAATGCGCTTGCTGTCTCTCAAAAATTGTTGGTCTCTAGAGGCAAGAGCTTCGGAGCTAAGAGGCGGCATCGCTTACGTCTCTCTTACGTCGAGGCGTGCAGGAAACTAAACCCACCTCCCCTGAACACGGGTCGACTGAAGAGTCTCGTCATGCCTGCCTACAAGCAGTAGTGCTTATAAACACACTTTATAAAGTCATGCAACACTAACCAGGTTTCGTGTGATTGTGTTTATTTGTACCTTACTTTGACCATCCGTTCACTGTTATCGATCATTGTGGAGAGAGGCAGACGTTTTGTTTTGTATTATAGCAGCTATCGGATGGAATCAATACATGGGCTGCACAGGTTGTCGTGTCCGACTATCATAAGTCGAATCATAATGAAAAATACGCCGGTAAAATGTGCCTGTAGAAAACGGTTTATGCCACAATAGGATAGCAATAGCAAGTACTCAGTTCAGCTTTGGTTGCTATGCTAACATCACCCATTTTATACCAGAGAAACTTTCATAACAGCGTTGTGATGCCAAACAGCCTCAATTCAGACTGACACACATTCACTTAAGGGGAACTGGGGATATGTATCAGCTGCTTGTGTGGCAGTCGGACAGTGAATACTTTAGAGCGGCCGCTGCAGTGTGAGCTAACCGGGAGCTAACGGGAGAATAAACTCCCGTGGAAGAGCAGCCAACACTGCAGCCGTCGGTAAATGCCGCTGAAACACATTAATAAACAATGAACCACGGCACTCTGGAGAAAAGCATAAGGTTGGAGAAGTCGTTATTTAATTTAATCTGGCTTTGTGTGATTAAAAGCAACACGATCATCGACCCGACGCAGTCCCCCATTGTTGTTGTTGTTGTGAGCGCCGTTGGGGAGCAACTCAGCGATGTAAACGGTGACGTCATGACGCAGCAGCGGCTGCACCAGTCGGGCTCTTGGCGGTGTGAACAAAGCGGGAGCGGAAAAGGGAAACCGGAGCTGAACGAGAAAAGCTCTAGCTCGGAGCTAGTAAGGGAAAAGCGCTGGTGTGAAAGCTGCATCAGTGGAGCAGATGCCCCTCAGATGCACGTTTTCAGTCCCTAAGGCAGGGGAACCTTTTTCCTCTCAAGGGCCGTTTCCATGTTTACAATATCCTCCGAGGGCCGTACAAGTTATTGATCTCTGCTTAAAAATACTAAAATCACAGCCCATTAATTTGGCCTTTTTTTCATGCTGTGCAAAGAAAAAGCAACCTCTTAATCCAGATATTTTATGTGTGTATGCATTCACGTGCACGGTTGTGGCATGACCACCAAAACAGAAAGATATGGACACAAGATGTATGAAATGTATTTAGTTTCCTATCCATGTGAACATGATTTAACTGGGGTGGTGGACCTAACCTCCTCCAGGGGGGTCCCCTATGCTCCCCCGGGAAGATCTATTTTAAAATGTTGAAGTTAAAAGCATCAATCTGGTGCACTTTGAGAGCAACATTAGGAGATCTATTGGATACATCTCTCAACATCCATATGAAACAGAACTGTAAGCAGATTTATTTTTTCTTTATGGATATTTTACAAATTGCTCCCCTTTCAAACTGTATTCTTGTTTATTAATAACAACTTTTTTTACTGTCATAGTATTTTATACCCGTTTACTTTATTCTCTTATTTTTTTATAACTATAATGATCATATAAAGACAGGGCCGTGGGAAGTAGGGGTGCTGAGGGTGCTGCAGCACCCCCTGGTGAAGGACAGGGGATCTGCACTTCCACAAGATATAATTTAAAAAAAACGAATTTTCAGCCTTGATGTAACAACATTCATAATTAAGTAAAGATAACAACCTTTTCACCCCGGTTACATTTTCCATTTGCCCTGTACGATGGGCGCTGTAAGTGATGAAAGTGGGGGATGTTGGCTTAGCAGGCGCCCGCAGCTCACAGCCAAAGTGAGAGAGATAGAGAGAGGGGATACCGCGGTACCGGCGGGGATTGTTGTTAGCTTCTGCTGCGCTAACGGATATAAGAAGCTGTTTCTACAATAATGTGGAGGGAGAGTCCTCTCCTGTCAGACTGAGAGGCTCAGTGAGGTAAAGGACTCTTAGGGCTTAGATAGTTCACTTTAGTCGAAGTTATCTCAGTGGGTCTCAAACGTTTTGATCACAATTTATGTAAACAAATATTTCCAAGGCACACCTTTATAATTATTAGGATAAATAAAAACAGGTTTGAAATCATTGCAATGTATACTATAGGACAGTAAACCAAAAATATCGTTTAAAACTGGAGAGATTTTAAAATATACATAAATAAATAAATGTTAACTGGTAAAATAAGATATGAATGAACAACACAAATAAAATAAGTTACATGTATTTGTTATTGGCTATGGTAGGTTATTGGAAATGTTCACATACCTACTTATTTGATTAATAAAATGCAAACCGATCTTTTTCATATGGGTGTTTAGAGTTGTACCCCCTAGATCAGTCTCTAATTGGGCGCTCAAAGTGCACCAGATTGAAGCATTTTACTTTAAAATGATAAAAAAATCTTCGCGGGGGGATACCCCCCGGACCCCCCTAGAGGATGTGAAGTCCACCCCCCAATTTAAAACATGTTATAATATATAATACATTTGAAGCCTTGTTATATAAGCTGTCCACCATGTCAATATATTTCTCTTTTTGCAGTGTATTGGTCTTTTGTAGAGGTTTTTCATTGCCAGCTAAAATCTTGCCTAGCAGCACATTGGTCAGAACCAGCCCTGGTGTCATCCCCACAGCACCCCCCATTTGAAACATGTTCCCACGGCTATGTATAAAGATGTGCCTTTACCTCACTGGTTGTAGAAAAGACTTCTTATATTCATTAGCATAGCTAGCTAACCAGATGCTAATAACAACAAAGTTATTGACTGTATGATCAGTATGACAGCTGAACAGATCGCCACTGGGCTTACTACTAAAGACACAGCCACGCAAAAACTGCGGCATGTGTTCGGCTCCTTATGGATACTGCAATTTTTGGAAGTGCGGGAGTGGGGTTCTGGTGCTCTCCGTCAGAACTGCACCCCTATCAGACGAGACATATGCCACGTGATGACGTTAGGCTCGTGTTGTGTTCGAGGACCCTGACCTTGGCTAGGAAAAACAGGCACTCGCTTGTTTAATTTTTTTGCGGTCCAGATTTCTCTCATTTTTTTCTTTTTTGCGAGTGTTTATAAATTACCTCGAGGGCCCTACTAAATTGTCTCGCGGGCCGTATACGGCCCGGGGGCCGGAGGTTCCCCACCCCTGCCCTAAGGTAAACCTGAACGTCTGCATTAAAGGTCTCCAATCATTCAAAATGCACTTTGTACTCTGCCAAAAATAGTAAGCTAGTTGACCAACGACATATCGGTGATACAGTTACAAATATTAAAGGTCTCCTATCATGCGAAATGCACTTTTTTAATGTCTTTTATACATAAATATGTGTCAGTAGACTCACAAAGTGTCAGAAAACAAAACCCTCTCTCTTTTTCTCCATACCCAAATGCAAATCTCCAAAAACGGGGGAACAACGGAGCGGATCCAGATTTGCTGCCGATATGAAGTATAGGCTGCTATCTGAAATGTGGGCTGGCTTTACACACACAGCCCTATCAGAAACGTTGCTGTATCAGAAAAAATGCGTGACGTTTTGTATGTAATATGGTCTTTGTTTACATTAGCATTGGCATTGCTAACACTCGGTACTGGAGAGAATATTTGTAAAGAAGCCAGATATAAAAGGAATTCACCCCCAAGAGAAAAAGCATTTGAGCTGCATTACGTTTCAAAAATAATCCTTGATGTGGTTTGGAACATGATATGGTGTTTAATCATGGCAGCGTTTAGCTGAGTGTCTGGGTAGAATTCTCCTGCAGGAGCTATCATCTCGACTCTCATTTTAAACAAATTTTTTTTAAATTAAAGCTACGGACCCAGAATAAGCACTTCTCTAACAGGGCTGAAATAGAGGTGTATGAGGCATGGCTAGAATGGGTGATCTGTTTGGTATTTTGAGCAAATATTTCTTGATCAACCTTCGCTTGCCGGTAAATGACACAGTAAATGTTGGAATTGGAGAAATACAAGACATCAATCTCGTGGTGAGTTTAGTTCTTATAATTAAACTCAATCAATCAATGTTTATTAGCCCAATATCACAAATGTTACATTTGTCTCAGTGGTCTTCACAGTTTGTACAGAATATCAGTATGACAACACGACACCCTCTGTCCTTAGACCCTCACATCGTACAAGGAAAAACTTCCAGAGAAAACCCACAGTTTAAAGGGAAAAATGGGAGAAACCTCAGGGAGAGCAACAGAGGAGGGATCCCTCTCCCAGGACGGACAGACGTGCAATAGATTCCGTGCGTAAATCGAAAAGATAATACATTTATAACATAGGTAGACCAAATGTTTGGAAATGCATGTGTCTGTATGAGAAGATTAATCCACGAGGATGTCAGCAATCTTGTGGGAGCCATCAGGGAAGTAGTATGGTGAGAGTCAGGCAGGACCGCAGAGACAGGTTCAGCCACGACTCGAAGTCCAGGACTCAGATCCAGAACTCAGGATACAGGACACAGGAGCACAGCAACAGGATTAGCCTCGACTCAGGATCCCAGCGTATATATGGACACAAAAAAGAGATTTGGGGGAAGCTGGGTTAATCGGGACATGATTAACCTCGAGAGATCAGAGAGGGGAAAGCTTTTTGGATAAAGTTTTAAATAATAAATGATCTAAGTTTTTAGGATTTAAGTGAAAGAGTAAGAACTAAAATGTATAGGTGAAGAGGCACAACGTATCTACGTCAATGCACTCTTATTAGATCATTTTTTTTGATCACTAAGCTTTATCAAAAAGGGAGGTCTTAAGCGTACTCTTAAAAACGGATAGGCTGTCTGCCGCCCGAACACAAACTGGAAGCTGATTCCACAAATGTGGAGCTTGATAAGAAAAGGCACTGGCTCCCATTGTACTTTTAGAGACTCTAGGAACAACCAACAACCCTGCATTCTTGGAACGCAATGCCCTAGGACAGTAGGGTATAATGAGTTCTTTAAGGTAAGATGGCCCATTAAGGGCTTTGTAGGCGAGAAGAAGAATTTTAAATTCTATCCTGTGTTCTATAGGGAGCCAGTGTAAGGCAGCCAGAACAGGAGTAATGTGGTCCCTTTTTCTAACTCTAGTTAGTACACGTGCTGCAGCATTTTGAATCAGCTGAAGCAATTTAACTGACTTCTTGGTACACCCTGATAATAAGGAGTTACAATAATCCAGCCTAGAAGTGACAAATGCATGGACTAGTTTCTCTGCATTGTTTTGAGGCAAGATATGCCTAATTTTGGCAATGGATGGAAGATGGAAGTAGGCGGTCCTTGAGATTGTTAAAGGATAAATCCTTAAGGATTCCTTACAGTCTCACTGGAGGCCAAATTAATGCCATCCATAATATATCTTTAGATAGTATGTTTCGTAGATTCTTTGGGCAGAGTACAATAACTTCAGTTTTAGCCGTGTTTAACATCAAAAAGTTTAAGGTCATCCACGTTTTTAAGTCCTTGAGGCAGTCTTGAATTTTATTTAGGTGATTGGTTTCATCAGGCTTGATGGATAAATATAGTTGAGTATCATCCGCATAGCATTGGAAATTTACAGAATAAGTCCTTATAATATTGCCTAGCGGAAGCATATATAGTGTGAACCAAATAGGTCCAAGCACTGAGCCCTGCGGCACTCCATGGCTAACTTTGGTTTGCATGGAAGATTCATCGTTTACACACACAAACTGAGAGCGTTCAGACAAATAGGACCTAAACTGACATTATGTGTTTGGTTTGAGTTAAATCTTGAATCTTACATGTGTTGCATTCAAACATTTGATGTCAAACATTTGATGTCAAAAACACTGACGCCCTATATAAGAAAGGCCAGAGTCGCCTTTATTTCCTCAGGAGACTCAGGTCCTTTAACGTCTGCAGCACTATGTTGCAGATGTTTTATGACTCGGTGGTCTCCAGTGTGATCTTCTTTGCTGTAGTGTGTTGGGGCAGCGGGGTGAAGACAGCTGATGCCAACAGACTCAACAAGCTTATCAGGAGAGCATGCTCTGTCCTGGGAGTGGATCAGGAGTCGTTGGCAGTGGTGTCGGAGGGGAGAATGCAGAGGAAACTTCTCGGCATTCTGGACAACGGGTCTCACCCCCTGAATGCCACACTGGTTTCCTACCGGAGCACTTTCAGCCATAGACTGAGATCACCGATAACCACCACACAGCGCCATAGGAGATCTTTCCTCCCAGTGGCAATCAAACTCTTTAACTCTTCACCCCTAAGTAAAGGGCACTGAGAACTTCCACACCAACACTATGTGCAATATACACATCAATATAATTAACATCATTGCAATACACTCGCTGATATATATACTGTATAACTATGTGCAATATTATATTATATTATTATTAGTACGATTAATAATGCTATGATAACGTGCAATTACGTAACTGCCACTATGTTTTATTTTTTGCACTACTAACTACGAAATACTGCTAATAATCATGGCATTGATTGTGTGACCATCTATGTTTCTATGTTTCTACGTTTCATGTTGTCTGTGGATGTTTAATTGCTCTTTTTGCTGCACTTTTAGTGTACAGTTTTGCTGCTGTGTTTATTGTGTTTATTGTGTTTATTGTATTTTGTTACTCTGGCACAACAATTTCCTTCGGGATGAATAAAGTCTTATCTTATCTTATCTTATGTCCCTCTTCTCTCAGGGCATCCACCAGAATGGAGGCTTTACTAAAGTGTGGATCAGCATAAAGACAGTGTTCACTCCCTGGATATTGGTGGCATCCGTTAGGTACTGGCACAGGATAGGCCTCCTGGCGAGACCTCCAGTCCTTCTGGAAAAGTATGAGCCAATGCCAAAGTAGCCTTGATGTATTTATATCAAACTAACTGCTGTTACATTGTAACATTATGGACAGTCATGTTAGGAGTATTTCTAAATGGAACCCAAACGTCTTCAATATTAAAGAGCAACTTGCAGGTTTTTTTTTTATACTACATTTATGCTCAACCTTACCTGAAAATTACAATTCAAAATGTTAATGCAGGATTTGATATATTTTACAAGACATAAGGGCAGGAATCTTGGTGTTATATTTGATCAGGATTTATCCTTTAACGCCCACATAAAATCAATTTTGAGGACCGCCTACTTCCATCTACGTAACATTGCAAAAATCAGGCATATCTTGCCTCAAAACGATGCAGAGAAACTAGTCCATGCATTTGTTACTTCAAGGCTGGATTATTGTAACTCCTTATTATCAGGGTGTACCAAGAAGTCAGTCAAGTCGCTTCAGCTGATTCAAAATGCTGCAGCTCGTGTACTAACCAGAGTTAGGAAAAGGGACCACATTACTCCTGTTCTGGCTGCCTTACACTGGCTCCCTATAGAACACAGGATAGAATTAAAAATTCTTCTTCTCGCCTACAAAGCCCTTAATGGGCAGGCGCCATCTTACCTTAAAGAACTCATTATACCCTATTGTCCTACTAGGGCATTGCGTTCCAAGAATGCAGGGTTGTTGGTTGTTCCTAGAGTCTCTAAAAGTACAATGGGAGCCAGAGCCTTTTCTTATCAAGCTCCACTTTTGTGGAATCAGCTTCCAGTTTGTGTTCGGACGGCAGACACCCTGTCCGTTTTTAAGAGTGCGCTTAAGACCTTCCTTTTTGATAAAGCTTATAGTTAGGGCTGATTAGATTCAGCCCCTAGTTTTGCTGATATAGGCTTAGTTTGTCGGGGGACATCTTACTTCTTCCTTCTCTCTGTCTATACCTGTGTACTCTCATGTTCCGATTAACCCAGCTTCCCCAAATTTCTTTCTTTTTGGTGTCTATATACGCCGGGATCCGGAGTCATGGATGATCCTGCGGTCCTGTGTCATGGATTGCGAGTCCTGGATCTTGAGTCGTGGCTGTGGTCCTGGATCATAAGTCTTGGATGGATATACTCATGGATTCATCTCCCTATTATACACACATGCATTTCCAAACATTTGGACTACCTATGTTGCAAATGTATTATCTTTTCAATTTACACACGGCATCTATTGCAAGTCTGTCCGTCCTGGGAGAGGGATCCCTCCTCTGTTGCTCTCCCTGAGGTTTCTCCCATTTTCCCCTTTAAACTGGGTTTTCTCTGGAAGTTTTTCCTTCTACGATGTGAGGGTCTAAGGACAGAGGGTGTCGTATTGTCATACTGATATTCTGTACAAACTGTGAAGTCCACTGAGACAAATGTAACATTTGTGATATTGGGCTATATAAATAAACATTGATTGATTGATTGATTGATTGAATTCAGAGGAAAAGTAGCCGTTTTGAGCTCTGCTACTAAAAAATGTTCAAACTGCACCATTTGTAATCATGGTGAGCTGGAGTTTGTTCAGGTTGCACAAACACCAGCCTGTCAGAACATTGAGTCCACAGTTTCCCTCACGGGAAAAGGACCAGAGCTAGCTTTCGTTCCTGGGTGCGTTGTGCATCCACCTCCCTGCAGCACATACTCTCCACAGCTTTAGCAGGAAACCGTATTACATCTCTCTCCCCCCCTTCGCTGCTCTCTCTCTCTCCCCTCCGGTACACAGCACCGTGTAGTGTGGAGTTGCATTAGGTAACGCTGTGGTGGCTGTACTGCTCCAGCCGTCTACTTTGTGTTTGTTTCCCCCTGTCTGTCTGTGTTGTTTGTGTGGGCGTGGTGGCTGGAGCCTCTCGGCTCAACCTCCACTCACCTGCCTGCTGCAATCAGCTGTGCACCCTCCCCGACTACACACCTGGGTTGCGTTCGGATAGTTTAAAAATCAGCTCCTAAGTTCTAACCCTATCTCCTATTCCTGGACCTCTGAGTGAAACATCACGGGGTTAAGGGATAGTGGATAGGAGAATTCAAAAGGACTTAGGAGAAGAGACTGCGGTACTTAGGTTGCGTTCCAATAGTCCATTTAGCTTAGGAACCTTCCTAACCAAGTGAAATGACCTGGAAGTACGTCAGTGGCAGCCATGTTAAGTGCCGTTCCAATTCTCCAAATGAAAGGAAAGGAGGTTTCAAACTTCCTTTATAACCTCCTTTAGCTTAGGAACCACTGGACCTCCCTTACCGAAAGGAGAGGAGAAAATGCTGCCCCACAATGCCTTGCAGCCGCAGCATTTGCGTCACACAACAGTCGGCCGTTCACGGAAACAAACGATTATGACGGAGAAATTATATCATGAAAGTTACGGTGCTTATTAAGCATTTTAAAACGTATGTGGTAAGTTGCCAAAGTGCTTTGTTTTGAACGTTCATCAGTATTATAATCAAAAAGAGAAATATGAACGATAGTTTTTACTGAAATGATCAAATAAAGTCAACATTTCACTGAGCAGCTGTGTGGGGTTTGTTCAACTTTTAAAAGATGTTTGAATGGTGATTTACACAGTGATAGGTGTTAAGGACTAACGTTTATAATAAATACATTTGTATTGATTTTAAGATATTTTCATACAATCATACGTATTGGGATCATTTGTATTAATGTGGACCGGAGGGAGAGGGTGACGAGCATAAGTTTCACTTTCCTTTTTTATTTCAATTACAACTTTGGTCATGAAGAATATGTTTCTCTGTTGTCCACGTTCATAAAGCATAAAACAACAGCATCAGAGCACGTTGCAGAGTCTCTAGATGAGTCCCTCGTTCTTATTAAACATCCATGTTGTAGTCCGTTGTATAGAACACTGTAGTTTCCATAGTTTCATCACAGCAGCAGACGCACGCAATGACGTCCGCTGGCGCATCATAAACACGTCAGATAGTGAAAGTGCATTCGGATTCTCTAAAGTACCGCAGTCTCTTCTCCTAAGTCCTTTTGAATTCTCCTATCCACTATCCCTTAACCCCGTGACGTTTCACTCAGAGGTCAAGGAATAGGAGATAGGGTTAGAATTTAGGAGCTGTTTTTTGGATTATCGGAACGCAACCTTAGAGAATCCGAATGCACTTTCACTATCCGACGTGTTTATGATGCGCCAGCGGACGTCATTGTGTGCGTCTGCTGCAGTAGGGAAACTATGGAAACTACAGTTTTCTATACAGCGGACTACAACATGGATGTATAATAAGAACAACGGACTCATCTAGAGACTGCACCGTGCTCTGATGCTGTTGCTTTATGCTTTATGAACAACAGAGAAACATATTCTTCATGACCAAAGTTAGAATTGAAATAAAAAAGTGAAACTTATGCTCATCACCCTCTCCCTCCAGTCCACATTAATACAAATGATCCCAATACGTATGATTGTATGAACTATGAAAATATCTTAAAATCAATACAAATGTATTTATTATAAACGTTAGTCTTTAACACCTATCACTGTGTATATCACCATTCAAACATCTTTTAAAAGTTGAACAAACCCCACACAGCTTAGTGAAATGTTGACTTTATTTGCAGGTCCGCAGTGCTTTCCTCACAGGGGTCTACGGCATGTGGAACCTGTATGTTTTCACCATCATCTTCCTCTATGCACCCTCTCACAAGCACAAAAGAAACATTTCAGGAGACATTCAACAAACAGGTGTGTTATATTTATTATTTATTAGAAATCCAGTCCTCAATTAAAAAAATAAAATAAAAACAATAACACAGAAATGTATTTATCTTTCCTAAAACAAAACTGTGTCAATACAGCGTTCTATTTGATTGGTTTAGTTTGTGTTTGATTTATCACAAATATGTTTTTAATCAAAGACCTATTTCAAATAATGTATGTAATTCTTACTTAGTATACACATAGCGTTATTTAGTTACGTGACGTCAGTGGTTCCCAACCGGGGGTACGGGGACCCCTAGGGCTACTTGATTATTGACTACATTTTATATAAATTCTCATAATCCTGATGTCCTGCCCCCAGAACTATCAGAGCTTATGAAAGACAAAGCTCTAATCTTAACAAAAGATGTTGAAACTGCTAGAATTGAGTCTTAATATTATTATTTTTCACTGACAAAATGTGTAAATGTGAAGTTTAAAAGCAATTATATTAAGGGTGAGTTATACAAGTGATATTCATCTGAGGAGCAGTTGGGTTAATAACGCTTACAGAGGGTTTAACACAAAAACATATTTAGGTGAATAATTACAGATGAGTGAGGGGGTTCTTTGACCAGCTCAAGGACAATAGACAAAAGAAGTTGGGAACCACTGACTCACGTCATCAAATGAAGTCACAAAATAAACATACTTATTTTAATACTACACATGATCTTTGACTAAATGTAACAAAGTCGGTTTGTTGTTTTTTTGGATGTTTTTTTTACATTTGCAATGACAACTGTTTTCCCAGAAAAAAACGAGTTTCCCTCGCAACATCATCGAGAATGAAGTTTCCTACAACTTTTAGGAGACAGGGTTGACATGCCAGACGTTGAAATGTTTGTCTCTAATTATGTTAACTATAGATTTACTGGAGAAGCCAGAGAGCCAGGAGACCCAGCTGAGCGGTGGAGAGCCCACAGAGACATACAGGATCATGGGGAAGGTGGCGCAGGAATAACCGCGGGGAACTTCATATATTTGATTTCATTATAATTTTGCATGAGCAGTGCAATCTCAGCAGATGAAGCATGTGCACTAAGTGGAGATTGAACTGTGGTATGTTGGATCACTGTAACTCTATTTACAGGAGTTAACAGGATACTGATTACATTTGTTCTCTGGGGGCAAAATTGAACTATGCTAAGGGTAAATAAACTTGGGGACGGGGTGAACATTTTAGTTGTATGAGATATCACTTCCTATAACAAATAAATAAAGATACAACCTAATTTAAATGATGACGACTTCAGGTCCCAACATTGTCTTTGTGAAAACTACAACATGCTTAAACATGTCTGCTATAAAAGTATTTGGAAATGAATGTGTATTTCTATTGATATTTGTCTTAAGAGAGCGTTAATTGATGTGTACTTGTTTCAATTGTATAGGTAATATAGCCTACTGTTCCTAAATAAGTATTGAAAAATATTGAGGCTTGTATTCACTTTATTTTATATTAACAAAATTGTAATAAAAGAAGTTTAGCATTGGCAGTCTGAATTCAATCTAAAGGTAGCATCTATATTTCATTGAATATGTCATAGTACTATCCAACTTCTATATTGTGTTAGCTAGCTGTAATTCAGCCCATCAATAGTGTTTTAGTGTCAGATAGTTTACATATTTTCACTCTTTTAATTTTGTTTTATCTTTTATTATGAGATGTTTATATTGTATAATTGTTTATTTTATACTCTTTTTTATTTCTAATTATTTGCAATACATGTATTACATGCTGCTGCCACAAAATAAAATCCCGATTTTGGATATCGGTATCTTATCTTATATTATCTTATCTTTTTTGAAAATACATTACATTAATTGGGCAATGCAATTTGAATTTTCACTAGTAGCATGAGCATTTTCTGACAAAATTCAAATTAAGAAAGATTTGAGGTTTTCAAAGTCCAAATGTATCATTGACAACAATCAAACTTGTAATAAATGAAAATGCAATTCATATACATTTATAGACTTTCCCTGAAAATTGTTCACCCAATTAATGCACATGTAAGCGAGAAACGAAATTACTTTTGTAAGATTACATTATGATTTTAATGTAGTCCCCCAAATGCTTCCATACCTACCAGTTGTTTCCCATGAAGTAAAAATAACAGGTGGGTGTAATGTGCAGATGAATTGCAGGCTGTGCTCCGGAAGGGGGCGCTGCTGGCCCCTCAGCGGGCTGCAGCAGAGCCCCAGCAGCTTGCTCTCTCCGTGTTTCTCTCCAGGACCATGCTCCTCTTCTGCGGCGAGAAACTTTGGATTTCACACCGCTAGAGAACATTATTTAATTAACCGGGTTCTACTTTCCTGTTTGGACTTCGAAAAAACATAAACTCAGCCGGAAACGAAGGGCAGGTGAGTAGCAGTAGTATCAGTAATTGCTTATGTAAAAAAGAAGAAAGTACAATATGTGTAAAATACATTATGTATTTTCATAATTTTTCCATGTCGCCTGTGTGATTTGATATGTTTAAATACGGAGTTATCTGTACATGCACTGTTTAAAGCAGCATATCTGACAGGTGGGTTTACAAAAGGCAAGGCAAGACAAGGCATGTTTATTTACTGTATATAGCACCTTTCAACACAAGGCAATTCAAAGTGCTTTACAAAAATGAAAGACATTAAAAGCATTAAGAAACATATTATAAAATGATATCTAAAAACACTCATTAAAAAGCAATGATATAAAATGACATTTAAAAACACTAATTTAAAAGCAAAGATAAAAAGCAAAGATAATAAAAGTTACAGTGCAGTTTAAGATATGAATATAGTTCAATTAAAAGCAGCGGCAAAAAGAAAAGTCTTCAGCCTGGATTTAAAAGTAGTAAGAGTTGCAGCGGACCTGCAGGTTTCTGGGAGTTTATTCCAGATATTTGGAGCATAACTGAACGCTGCTTCTCCATGTTTAGTTCTGACTCTGGGGACAGAAAGCTGACCAGTCCCTGAAGACCTGAGAGTTCTGAATGGTTCATAATTTAGCAGTAGGTCAGAAATGTATTTTGGGCCTCCACCATTCAAAGCTTTATAAACCAGCAGCAGTATTTTGAAATCAATTATTTGACACACAGGAAGCCAGTGTAAAGACTTCAGAACAGGAGTGATGTGATCCACTTTCTTAGTGTGGCGGAGCTGGGGGGTGGCTGGGAGTGGCTACGGCCACCCCCAGCGGAATCCTGGCCACTCTATTGGCCACCCCAAACACCCTCACCACGGGGGCCCAAACAAATTTAGAAAATTAATAAAAAAATGTTTAGTAATCTTTCATCATTAATCAATAATTAACATTAATAGGACGTTATATGATAATGTACTCAATAAACGTACAAATCATTTAACTTATTTTCTTCCAAAAGTTAATTATCCAAAGCCTTTGTACACCCCCTTCTATTTACATGTAATGGTTTGGTCCTGCCTCCAAACCCATGCAGCACCGCCGGCACTTTCTAGCAGAGAGTGAGAGCATGTGAGGAGCAGGGATGCTAGTACTTACGTGTGTGCCCTGTCTCAACGACTAACAAAGTCAGGCTTTCAAAAGAGAAAAGAAAGAAGAGAAAGACAAGAGAGAGGGACTAAAGGGCGACAATGGCCGTTTCTCAATCGCGAGGATACTGGCTTGGTAGTCGCATACTTCCAAGTCACTTCCTTCAGAAACGAAGCAAGTATACTTCCAAGACACGGCTTCGGAAAACGAAGAAGAATGGAACAGGCTAACAAGTGTGCCACTCTCTCTAACGGTTTCAACATAAACTGTACCGAAAATAAATACCTCACAATGTCTATCTAATTATGAACTTGCTTTACTTTCACGGAACACATTTTTGGTGATAAAAAATGCAACAAAGTAACATATTTACCAACACATGTTCTACGACACTACATACTTACATTTAAATGTGTGCTGAGCTGCGTCGGTTCAGCCTTTCTCCGCAAGGGTTTTTGAAATTGATCCGTGCGCAAAGCATTGAGGGGATTTGAAGGACGCGAACTCTACCCATGTGCAGCCTCGAAATTACCCCAAAACCAAGGACGTGGCCTCGGTGGAATTCCAAGTATGCTGGAGATTGGAAAAAGTCCTTCGGTGGCACTCGATGACGTATTATCCTTGAAATATTGGCTTGGAAGCCAGTTTACTCGCGATTGAGAAACGGCCAGTATGTCACCCAGTTGTTCAAAAAAAAGGTGGGTGTGGTCTATGAGTGGTGGAAATCTGTCTGTTAGCTACGCGTGGTCCATTGTAAATAATAATTGTTATGTTTTTTTTGTACTAAGCTGACATTAAGTACTGTTAATATCTATACAGGTTTTTGATTTCACTGCTCTTTTAGCTGACATTTAGTAAATGCAGGTACATTTTTAGCAGCTATTCATACTAAATCAGTTGTCCCTCCCCTGGTGCCATGACCAACAGATCCATCTCTAGGCTCAGCAGCCCTGTCCCCCCATAAGTGTTATATTTTCACAGCTCAGTGTCAGTAAATAGTGTGCAGTTAGTATTGGACTACAAGATAGATGCAAGCCTGTACAGGTAGAGTTATTTAAAGTGGACCTATCATGCTATATTTGAACAATATAATGTAGGACCATACCTATATAAGGCATATTTATACTTTTTATTTTTCAAAATACCCAACAGATCATGCATTTTAGCCATTCCTCATTTCGCTCAATTTAACACTGTCTTTTCATGGGCTGATTCTGTGAGAACAGCACCATCTACAGGCCTGGCATGTGTACTACAGCGTCTCCAGCGCTTTCGAACGGCAATGTCCCTGGCTGTCTCCTCCTGATTAGTGGAATTGGCCCAATAGCCGTAGTGCCACTTCTGTGACATCATAGAAGTGTTCAAATCTGGATCAGTCTGTATCAGATCCGTTGCAGCCCCTTTTTAAGAGATTTGGGTATGGAGGAAAATAGAGAGGGTTGTGTTTTCTGACACTTGGGGAGTTCCCTGGAACACCGTGGACACATATTTATGTATAAAAGACGTACAAAAGTGCATTTTTGCATGATAGGTCACCTTTAAAGCATAAATGAGTCGGTCGGGTTCTGGAGGTGTGGTTACAGCAATTGTGCTTGGTTGGCGTGGCCTGGGCCTGGTGGTGGGGCCCAATGTGATATCTTTTCATGGGGCCCAAAATCCCTGGCGTGTATGGCCAGAGGGCAGGACCTATAACACATTACTACCCAATAGCATTGTGAGGCTGAACAAAAGGACCTTTTGACTATGTAAATGTAATCTTTTAAAAAAACAAAACATTGACTGACTTTTTTAGGAAAGCTTCAAGTAATGTTGTAAAATTACAACCGGGGGCCTTACAGGGTTAAGGGCTATTGTTTATTGTTATTTAATTTAAAGATGTTTACTCTTAACCTATCATTTAATTTAAAAACTCTTATTTAAATGATGTTTGTGTGTCTCTGTATTCCTGATGATACACTGAGAGAATGAGCTCATAGGGCTGCTGATCACCATAAGCTAAACAGTCTGTATATTGCATTACATTTGTATAATGTAAGCTTCGTTGATACTTTGCCTGCGGGAATACGAAAAAAATAGTTAACTGTGTGAGATAACTGTGTTCGTGTGTGTGATGCTTGAGCCTTGGAGACTATTTGTCTGTGAGTTATTAATGTGCGATTTGGTTCTGTTATATGCAAAATGTTTGAAGTTTGTAACTTTTGGTCTGAAGCTAGTTTAATGTGTGCTAATTTAGCTAATGGGGATCTGTGCTATTTCTAGCTAATAGTGATGCTAATGATAGCTAATTCCTAATAATACTTTTTCAACACACAGTTTTCTACACGGACCACTATTGCGGTAAGCATGTTGTAACTTCCGGTTGTTGTTGTCATCTCCAGGTATCCCGTGTGCCTGTTCTGTTGCTGATAGCTTATTATCTTAAACTTAATCGATCGTTTTAAAACTCTTGATCACGGCAACTGCCTGACGTTGTAATCACACGTTACTATAGCTTAACGAGCCTGTGACACGATTTTCCCCCATCATCCAAACCCATCAATTTGAGTAAATATTGTCCCCTTGATAACCGTTACTGAACTGATTTTGGATATTTGTACTTTGATAACCATTAATTTGCCCTTCAATGTTGACCATTTCCTGGATCTTCTCGGGGATCCTTCAAGTCCCGCCAAATTATGGGTGACGTCAATGCGGGCACAGCGCTCCAGCTGCACCGTTCAGGATCCCAGCATCTGCATGTAAACGCACGATGGCGCACACAGCAGCAAGCTCAGACAGCGATGACAGTTTAATTTTGAACGTGTCTGAGAGCTCATATGAGGCTGAAGGATCGGTTTATTTTGTATCTGTTAGAAGTTTAGGAATTAGATGCGTCAATATGGGCGATCATACGGTCATGTAGCCAGTGGTGGACTGGGACTAAAAATCAGCCCGGGACTCTCGACCGGCCCACTTCGGTACAACTAGTAAATTGTCAACGGGGGGAGTGGGGGATGTGCTAGTGACTTATCCGACCGGCCCACTTCGGTACCGGCCCATCGGGATTCGTCCCGATGGCCAGTCCGCCACTGCACCCAGCCCAGCCCACGTAAACTGTCAACGGGGGGAGCCTCGCTGCGGGGAAACGGTGGACCTAGTGTCCCGATCGGAGTGGGAATAATAATAATAATAATAATAATAATAATCCAGCTGGGAAGAGACCAAGGGGTAGACCTAGAACCAGATGGAGGGATTATATCTCTTCTCTGGCCTGGGAGCGCCTTGGGATCCCCCAGTCAGAGCTGGTTGATGTGGCCAGGGAAAAGAAAGTTTGGGGCTCTCTTCTGGAAATGCTACCTCCGCCACCCGACCACGGATAAGCGGGAGACGATGGATGGATGGATGGATGGATAATAATCCGTGCATTTTATCCATTAATTTCCCCAACATTGTGGTAAAAAAAACCACACGTTTAATCCATGTTGGTGTACTACTACAACCAGTGGTGTAGTGGGGATGTTTAACTGGGTGGACGGGGTGGTGGGTGGACGGGAGACAGTATGGACGCACTCGTGAACTGTCAGACAATATAATAATAAAGGGCGGTGCCGGCTGTCAGCGAACCGATCCGGCCTTTCTGCGCGACTATCACTCAAATGCGGGACATAGTCTCAATGTGTGGGACGCGGGACAAATAATAAAAATGCTGTGTGTGCAGTCCCGCACAGTGCGGGACACCTGGTCACCGTACACACACAGTTCTGCCCCTCACACACACACGCTTCAAATCAAGTTGCATAAATGCTTGAGCTACGTTTTTATTATAATTACTGTGAAATCTGCCTGTTATGTTTTCGTCATTATTACAACAAACACACACTTGCAACTGATAACACTGGCAATGATTTTAGATGTATTAGACTATTAAAAAAAGAAATCATGCTTCAAATAAGTGGGGGTACGGCGTAGCCCCGCGTCCAACGCCCACTACACCACTGACTGCAGCTACAAAAAGCTAAGGTTTGTTTTCTCATCAGGAAGTGCAGACCGGCTCAAACAAAAGATTTTTAAATCATCATCCTCACGATCATTTAATGTATCATATGTTCGCCGAATTGACATGAAAGCACTAATAAATGTAGTTTCATCCACTTGAGTTTACAAAAATAATCGATTTGTTTTTAATATCACATCCGACGGGAGGAAATTCAGCAGCTTTCACTACCGATTTTTAATCCTAATTTAATCATCATCTTCACCACGATCATTTATGTTTATGTTCGCCGAATTTGACATGAAAGTACTGACAAATATGAGTATACTGTAGTCAACTTCATTAAAACGTTATTAACGTGCCTAAACTCAGTAATTCACCATTTCTACGCATGACAACACACTTTGTCCGTGTTTGGCTCTCTCGCCACACAGTGAAGCGTTCCCGCATTGACGTCACTTCCGGCTTCCCCCAAAACCTCAAAATGAGCCGAAGGAATTTTCCCGCGATGTTCGAAATTATTGATATTTATCGGAACGGTATCGCTTTTTCTTTTTTAAACTGACGGTTCGAGATTACTAGTAGCCCACTATTTCATTGCACAACAGTTGTTGGGTTCGTGTCACAGGCTCTTTAAGCACTCACAACTCTCCTTCTCTTAGCGACTGTTGCCTACACTCTTTTCGGGTTTGCTAACGGTAGCTACTTTAGCTTGATAGCTAGCCATGGCTCTTTCCCCACCCTCGGGTGCTATTTCCTGCTCTAACTGTCTCATGTTTGGTTACTTCCCGACCTCCTTTACTGGTACTGATACATGTGTTAAATGTAGTATAGTTGTTAGGTTGGAGGCGGGAATCATAGCCATAGAAGCCCGGCTCCGCATCTTAGAAAGTAACTCAGCTACAGTAAAGCCCATGTTAGCCGGTGCGGACCGGCAAAAGGTAGCTCCTCTTAGCCGTCCCCCGGCAACTCCCGAGCAGCAGGGAGATTGGGTGACTGTTCAGAAGGGGCATAACGCGAAACCCGCAGCTCCCCACGAACCCGTTCACGTATCTAACAGATATTCCCCACTCAGCGAGACACCCGCTGAGAAGCCAACTCTGGTTATTGGTAGTCTCTATTATGAGACACGTGAATTTCGAGACCGAAGCCTCCACAGTCACATGCATTCCGGGGGCCAGAGCGGGCAACGTTGAGGCGCATCTTAAACTGCTGGCTAAAAATAAACGTAAATACAGTAGGATTGTTATTCACGTCGGTGGTAATGATGTTCGTTTACGCCAATCAGAATGCACCAAACTTAATGTGGCGTCGGTGTGTAGTTATGCTAAAACAATGTCGGACACCGTAATCTTCTCTGGTCCCCTCCCCAATCTGATCAATGATGACATGTATAGCCGCATGTCATCATTTCAGCGCTGGTTGTCTTGGTGGTGCCCAGCAAACAATGTGGGCTTCGTAAATAATTGGACAGCCTTCTGGGGAAAACCTGGTCTGATTAAGAGAGACGGCATTCATCCTACTTTGGAAGGTGCAAATCTAATTTCGGCAAACATTTCAGGGCTTTGTGGACTTAATCCATGACAAACTGGAGTTGAGACCAGGAGGCAGAGTCGCAGTCTTACACGCTTCTCTGCGCTCTTTCCTAGGCAGTCATCCATAGGAATCCCGAACCCAATAAAATACCCAATATTAACGGTGTGTGTGTCTGCCCAAGGACAATTTAAGGTAAAACCTAATAGAGGTGTCATACATAATAACCTAATAAAAGTAAATGTAACAACTACTACAGTGCAACAAACAAGGAAGATTAAATGTGGTCTCTTAAACATAAGATCTCTAGCATCCAAAGCAATATTGGTAAATTATTTAATATCAGATTATAATATTGATATATGCTGTAGGGATGGGTATCGTTTTAAATGTATCGATTCCGATTCCGATTCCGGTTCTGCTTATCGATTCCGGTTCTTATCGATTCCCCGTTTCGATTCCAAAATTGTAAAAGAAAGAGGTCAAACGTTTAGATAACAAAAATATCTTTATTCTTTTAAGCTTTAAATGAAATTGTTACAAATGAAAAAAATATACATGCAATACAAATGTATTGCACAATAGCTGTACTTTATTTTAACTGAGCTATGCCTGTGGCAAGCTATTAACAGGCATTACACTGTGCCTTGTCTTCTTCTTTTTTAGTGTAGTGGAGCCTCACTTCAGTTTACCGTGACCCATCTTTGGTGTTATGAAGTGACTGAGCTCGTGAAATGTCTACGGGAGGGCGGGGGGAGCCTCGCTGCGGGGCAACTGTGGACCTCTGTCGCCTGTCAGCGCAACTTACATGATGGCGTTTTAAAAAATTAAGGGCGGTGCCGGCCGTCAACGAACCGCTGACGAGCGGTCATTCTGTGATTCTCCAGGTCCGCCCTGTATTCCACCGCGGCGCCGCGGTGCAGACGGACCCGCTGGAATACAGGGTCTAGAGCGTTTAGGAACCGTTAAGCAGAACCGAAATTGTGTATTTTGTATGGGTACCCAGCATTTTCTTATCGGTTCTCATCTGGAACCGAGTTTCGGTTTCCAACCCTAATATGCTGTCTCACTGAAACTTGTTTGAGACATGAAGAATATGTCAGCATAAATGAGGCCACCCAGCCATATCAATACTCATATTGTCTGAGGCACGGGCCGAGGAGGTGGAGTTGCAGCAATCTTTTGACTCAAGTTTACTTATCAATACTAAACAAAAATTTAATTATAACTCCTTTGAAAGCCTCGTTTTTAGTCTTACGGCCCGTCTACACTACAAGCATAAAAAAATCTTGAAGCTGGACGTGTCTGAAGATTGGCGATTTTTTGCGAGCAACGCGGCCAACAACCAATCACATGAATCTCTCGCCCCCGACATACAAAGCAATAGAAATGTTAAAACGAAGTAAACTGGTTATAAACTCTCCAAACAGGCGAAAAACCTACCAGTTTCACCCACTGTCTCTGCCACCTCCCTCCATGCCTAGTTCCTCCGGTTTGTATCCCGGTAAATAGTTCTGGTCGTAAAGAACCGGGTGATTTACTACCGTAATATCTCGTTTTGAATATGAGGAAATGAACTGCGGTCTGGCTCTCCCAGCTTGCACGCGGTTTGATTGGCTAGCGCTTGCACTGCCGGGATTTGCATAAACGGGATTTGATTGGCTGATGCCAAGCATCGAGCCTCAAAAGTTGAACATTGTTCAACTTTTGATGCCGATAGATGCTCGTGATGCTTGCAAAGCCATGCCATGCTCCCCACAATGCAGTTCGGCGAAGATTAAAAATCTTCTACGTCACCCCATTCAAGTGAATGGGCGACGGACCTATTTTGTTCACATTATATGTATATGCTTCCGTTAGGCAATATTATAAGGAATCATTCTGTACACTTTCATTGTTATGCGGATGATACTCAACTATATTTATCAATCAAGCCTGATGAAATTAATCATCTAAATTAAATTCAAGACTGCCTCAAGGACTTAAAAACGTGGATGACCTTACATTTTTTGATGTTAAACACGACCAAAACTGAAGTTATTGTACTTGGCCCAAAGAATCTACGAAACAAATTATCTAAAGATATACTAACTATGGATGGCATTAATTTGGCCTCCAGTGAGACTGTAAGGAATCTTGGTGTTATATTTGATCAGGATTTATCCTTTAACGCCCACATAAAATCAATTTCAAGGACCGCCTACTTCCATCTACGTAACATTGCAAAAATCAGGCATATCTTGCCTCAAAACGATGCAGAGAAACTAGTCCATGCATTTGTTACTTCAAGGCTGGATTATTGTAACTCCTTATGATCAGGGTGTACCAAGAACTCAGTCAAGTCACTTCAGCTGATTCAAAATGCTGCAGCTCGTGTACTAACCAGAGTTAGGAAAAGGGACCACATTACTCCTGTTCTGGCTGCCTTACACTGGCTCCCTATAGAACACAGGATATAATTTAAAATTCTTCTTCTCGTCTACAAAGCCCTTAATGGGCAGGCGCCATCTTACCTTAAAGCAGTGGTTCTCAAAGTGGGGGGCGCGCCCCCCCTGGTGGGCGCAGAGGCATGCCAGGGGGGGCGCGAGAGACCAGGAGGAAAAATGGTTATAAAAAAAAAAAAAAAAAGATAAAAAAAATAAATAAAATAAAAATCATAATTTGAAAAATTATTGATTCGAAAATAATATGATGCAGTACAGTACTATTACGTCTGGGTCTCTGTTTCATTAAAGCTCGGCTCTGTGTGTGTGTGCGGAACGAGCCATTTTGTGTGCGCGTGAGAGAGAGAGAGAGCGCACCGGTACTGGAGATCGTTGTTGTTAGCTTCTGGTGCTAGCGAGCTACGCTAACGGATATAAGGAGTTTTTTCAACAACAAAGTGGAGGAGAGTCCTCTCCTGTCAGACTGAGAGCTAAAGGACTCTCTCAGTGTTATCTCAGTGGGTCTCAAATGTTTTGGTCACCATTAATGTAAATAATTATTTCCGAGGCACACGTTTATATGATCATTATAGTTATAAAAAAATAAGAGAATAAATGAAAAACAGGTATGAAATACTATATGACAGTAAAACAAGAATAAAGTTTAAAAGGGTGATTTGTAAAATATCCATCAAGAAAAAGTAAATCTGTTTACATTTCTGTTTCATATGGGTGTTGAGAGATGTATCCATAGATCTCTTCCTTTCGCTCTCAAAGTGCACCAGATTGATGCTTTTAACTTCAATATTTAAAAACAAATCTTCCCGGGGAAGCTTGCCCCCCTATGTGACGTCCACACATCACCTATAAAAATAGCACTTTATCCCTGCTTACACCTATATGCCGTGAGCTGAATATTGAGCCTTCATTGTAACAGTCGCGGGTACGTTGTGTATTTGTGTGGGGATTGTTGCAGTAGAAAATTCCACTGTAGCGACCGGTACATTAATGGGAAACCCTAAATGTTTGAGCACCCTCTATGAAACGTCAAGCTACCCCACAGCACCCCCAAAATAAATCTCTGGCGCCGCCACTGAGCCTGATTATTCGTTTTGGGGGGGCCCGACTTTTTTTTTTCTCCAAAGGGGGGGCCTGACAGAAAAAGTTTGAGAACCACTGCCTTAAAGAACTCATTATACCCTACTGTCCTACTAGGACATTGCGTTCCAAGAATGCAGGGTTGTTGGTTGTTCCTAGAGTCTCTAAAACTACAATGGGAGCCAGAGCCTTTTCTTATCAAGCTCCACTTTTGTGGAATCAGCTTCCAGTTTGTGTTCGGGCGGCACACACCCTATCCGTTTTTAAGAGTGCGCTTAAGACCTTCCTTTTTGGCAAAGCTTATAGTTAGGGCTGATTAGATTCAGCCCCTAGTTTTGCTGATATAGGCTTAGTTTGTCGGGGAACTTCTTACTTCTTCCTTCTCTCTGTCTATACCTGTGTACTCATGTTCCGATTAACCCAGCTTCCCCAAATTTCTTTCTTTTTGGTGTCTATATACGCCGGGATCCGGATTCATGGATGATCCTTTGGTCCTGTGTCATGGATCGCGAGTCCTGGATCTTGAGTCGTGGCTGTGGTCCTGGACCACAAGTCCTGGATGGATATCCTCGTGAATTCATCTTCCTATTATACACACATGCATTTCCAAACATTTGGACTACCTATGTTGCAAATGTATTATCTTTTCAATTTACACACGGCATCTATTGCACGTCTGTCCGTCCTGGGAGAGGGATCCCTCCTCTGTTGCTCTCCCTGAGGTTTCTCCCATTTTTCCCTTTAAACTGTGGGGTTTTCTCCGGAAGTTTTTCCTTGTACGATGTGAGGGTCTAACAGAGGGTGTCGTATTGTCATACTGATATTCTGTACAAACTATGAAGTCCACTGAGACAAATGTAACATTTGTGATATTGGGCTATATAAATAAACATTGATTTATTGATAATAGTAGTATGTGTGTCGTTTGTACAGTGCTACTTATATGTTATGTAAAGCCTGCATACTTATGTGTTTTATATCAGTATTGTTACAGTTTTACAAAGTAAAAGAAGAACAGTAAAGTCAAGAAAGAAAACCTAGCATTTTTATTGGAAGCCTTTTAAATGTTAGCTAACTGTCTAGCTAGCGCATAGGGATACACGCTGTAAGGGCAGAACAGTAAAAAGACAAGAGCACGGCGGGTTCAAGTAATAGTACACTACACAGCCAACATGAGTCTTTGCTCAGGGAAAAACTATAATAATGAAGACACCACTACGCACAAAGAAGCAGGTGGAGAACAGCAAGCAGAGACTGTTGATCAAACAGCCAAGTGGCAAGAACATCCTCAAGCCTCTTATGCTAAGTCATATTCATCCAGAGAAGCCTCTAGATCGTCTCAGCTATCATCAGCAACAAGTTTGTCAGCCACGAAAGCCTATGCTAAAGCAAAAAGCCGTCTTTGACGCCAGTCTACATCTGCTCCAGTGCCAAAGAGCTGCAGCTGCAGCTGAAGCTGAAGCTATAGCTTATGAAGAATCAGATGCTGAAAGCGTGAAGCTAAGTCGAGAACCCATTGTTGAAGGTGAGCGCTTCATTGCAGTCCAATGCACTTCCAAGTATGTTCAAGCACAGTCTCAGTACACCTGTTCCGGAACGCATCATACACAGGTAGCAGTGGAGGCACAGGAAAGAAAAATAAAGACGTTTGAACCACCTCAAGCTAAGTCAGTCTACAAAGACATACAAAATGAACCGACATCAAATACTTACCACAGTATGAGTCACAAAGTACACAAGATACCTCATCAGAAATGCTCATGGTCGTGGAAAGCTTCCTTTTATAAGTGCCACTAAGGACTTGAATCTCACAGCCATAGAAGAGCTAGATTTGATGACTAAGTGGCTAGGGCCCGACTCCATGCAACAAGCAAAGAGAATTTGTGCAGTACACATGCTCAATCCTGCAGCAGGTGTGAACATGGTCTGGCAACGTCTTGAAGAATGTTATGGGGCGACAGAGGTCATTGAAGACGCACTGCTCAAGAAAATAGAACACTTTCCGAAGCTCACCAACAAAGACAATGCTAAACTGAGAGAACTCGGCGACATTCTCCTCGAACTTGAGTGTGCTAAGGATGAAGGTGCTCTGCCAGGGCTTTCGTACTTGGATATAGCTCGTGGGGTAAGAGAAATAGTGGAAAAGCTTCCTTATAATCCGCAAGAGAGGTGGACCAGCGTTGGAAGCAAGTACAAGGAAGATTACAGAGTAGCCTTCCCTCCTTTCTCTGTCTTCGCCAAGTTTGTCCAGCAACAAGCAAAGATTAAGAACGATCCAAGCTTTTTTATATCCACACCAAGCAACAAAGCCTCTGTGACTGTACACAAAACAGACATCCCAGAGACCCAAAGCAGTCGTACTTTAAAAAAATTGGATGAGCCAGATTGCCAGTGTCCAATTCACAAGAAGCCACACCCACTGAAAAAATGTAAGCTCTTTAGAGAGAAAACTCTTGAAGACCGCAAAGCATATCTCAGAGACAATCGCATCTGTTATAGATGTTGCGGTTCTTTTCAACACATGGCAAAAGATTGCAAACTGACTGTCAAATGCTTCGAGTGCAACAGTGACAGACACATCGCCGCACTCCATCCAGGCCCTCCTCCTTTAAACGCTCAGAGTGCTACGGCTGGGAAAGACGAAAGCGGGGAGCAAAGTGAAAGCTCATCTTCATCAGTGACCTCAAAGTGTACGGAGGTTTGTGGGGAAGGTTACAGCTCAAGCTCTTGTTCCAAAATCATCTTGGTGAAAGCATATCCTACAGGGGAAAAGGAGAAGGCAATGAAGATATATGCAGTGTTGGACGAACAAAGTAATAAGTCACTAGCCAAGACAGAGTTCTTCAACCTCTTTGAAGTTAAAGGTAACTCCACTCCATACACCCTGAAAACCTGTTCTGGGAAGTCAGAGACTTCAGGTAGAAGAGCCGTTAATTTTGTCATTGAGTCTGTGGAGGGGAAAGTACAGCTTCCCTTACCACCCTTAATTGAGTGTGACATGGTGCCAGATGAAAGAGCAGAAATTAGCTCTCCAGAGATTGCACTACATCACCCACACCTACAGCCAGTTGCTAACAAGATTCATCCAGTAGATGAAAACGCTCCTATCCTTCTGCTCTTAGGGAGAGACATCCTAAGGGTGCACAAAGTACATGAGGAAATCAATGGACCGCACAATGTACCTTACGCACAATGGCTAGACCTAGGCTGTGTCATTGTGGGAGAAGTATGCTTGGGGATAGCTCACAAACCATCAGAGGTCAATGTCTACAAGACCAACATACTGCACAACGGTCGCACATCTTATCTCAGTCCATGTCCAAACAGTATTCATGTTAAAGAAGACTTCAGTGGCATGACACAGCATCCTAGTCTCACCTTCCCTGCATGTAAGCAGAACACAGATTGCACTGCGATTACAGACAATCTTGGGTGTTCGGTATTCGACAGGTCCAAAGATGACAACAAGATCGCACTCTCAATAGAAGACAAAGCTTTCCTTGCAATCATGGATGCAGAGGTCTACCAAGAAGAAGGAAACAGCTGGGTAGCTCCTTTTACCATTCAGCTCTCCTATACGACGCCTTCCAAGCAACAGGGAACACGCCTTGAAACGTCTCTTCTCCTTACGAAAAACTCTTGAGAAAAGGCCATAAATGAAAGAACATTACATCAAGTTCATGCAAAATATGCTGGACAATGACCAAGCTGAGCCTGCGCCACCTTTGGTCAAAGGAAAAGAACACTGGTACCTACCAACATTCGGTGTGTATCGCCCACAAAAGGCAAACCAAATACGAGTTGTGTTCAACTCAAGTGCTGAATATGAGGGAACATCTCTAAACGATGTGCTCCTTAGTGGACCAGTATGTCTACACATGAGGTTCTGAGCACTTTCATGGCAGAAGTGATGGCGATCATCAACACAAGACCCCTTGTGTCTGTGTCTACTGAGCCAGATATGCCTGCAGTTCTAACCCCCTCAATGCTCCTGACTCAGAAAATGAGTGCAGTTTCAGCACCTCCTGGAAACTTCGATACAGCTCAGTTGCTTGGAAAGCAATGGAAACAAGTTCAGTGCCTTGCCGACACCTTTTGGAAGAGATGGAAAGGAAAGTATCTGTCTACTCTGCAGAGCCGCAGGAAGTGGACGCCAGACAAGCCGAACGGCAAAGAAGGAGACTTTGTCCTTCTCAAAGACAGTCAAGCCCATAGGAACGGATGGCCAATGGGATTGGTTGTGAAGACTTTTCCAAGCAGTGACAAGAGGGCCCGCAAAGTAAAAGTGTGGATTGTGTAGGACGGGACAGCCAAGGTGTTCCTTAGGTCTGTAACAGAAATTGTTGTCCTTCTTGCAGAGTCTTAGAGAAACAACTCTTAATAAGTTGTTTTCAGAGGACATTCCCTTTCAAGTTCAATTGTATTTATCGGGATATAATCTTATTATCTCAAGCGGGGAGTGTGCTGCCTATTTCTATGTTTATAGAGTTTGGACATGTTTTTTGGCTCACAGTGAGCGCTCCTTGGATTTGTTGGTTTGCTGGGGGCGTGTCACAGTGAGCGCTCCTTGGTTTTGTTGGTTTGCTGGGGTCGTGTCAGAGTGAGCGCTCGCTGCTTTGCAAGGATCTTCGTAAACGGAGCAAGGAGATCAACACATGGAGCAGAGACCTCATGCAAACTGTGTTCGTGTATGTGATGCTTGAGCCTTGGAGACTATTTGTCTGTGAGTTATTCATGTGCAATTTGGATGTGTTATTGGTCTGAAGCTAGTGTAATGTGTGCTAATTTAGCTAATGGTGATCTGTGCTATTTCTAGCTAATAGTGATGCTAATGATAGCTAATTCCTAATAGTAGTATGTGTGTCGTTTGTACAGTGCTACTTACTGTATATGTTATGTAAAGCCTGCATACTTATGTGTTTTATTTCTGTATTGTTACAGTTTTACAAAGTAAAAGAAGAAAACTAAAGTCAAGAAAGAAAACCTTGCATTTTTATTGGAGGACTTTTAAATGTTAGCTAACTGTCTAGCGCATAGGGATACACACTGTAAGGGCAGAACACTGTATAGTATGTGTATTCACTCTCTGTCCTAAACGGCTTGTTGGAGCTCCTGCCCCCCCCCCCCCCCCCCTCCCTGTGAGCCCAGTGTGCTCTGATTGGTCGGGAAGTTGCGAGGCTCGCCGCTCACTGAGCTGGCTTACTGGTGTGGTTTCCGGGTCGGCGATACATCGTGAACTAGCAAAACTCATCCTGAGCACACACAAACACTCACAGCCGAAGTAAAAACAATAAGTGTGGCTTGATATTGAAAAAGAAAAAGGTTTAGAACGCTGTGAGAATGTTTCTGCGGAGAGCATTTCTCCGCCATCCCAACTCGTCTATTACCAGCGTTCACGGAGCTCTATGCAAGTCAATGGTGTGTGAGGAGCTCCGCAGATTGGTCCATTTTGGTTCTGGGAACCGCATGACGTCATGCGGTTTCACGGAAGAAACAAATGGAAAAAGATAAATCTCCAACGAGGCGTTCTGGGGCAGCAGACAGGTGTTTTCTGTGTTAGAGTTTTACTCGCTACAGGGTTTGTGGCTCTGCAGACCGTTTACATGCAGAAAAAGCTTCATAACACACAAGGGGATGGGTAATAACTAGAAAAGCATGACATGGGACCTTTAATATGATATTTCTGGGCCTGGAAAGAGTATTTTCTGACATATTTGCATGAAAATTAGTCAAACGTTTGGTAGATTATCAAATAGTCTTCTGACAGTAGTCAAATCATTGTAGCTCTATTGGATATTGTATCATATTCCTATTCAACACAATTAGTTAGTTACTTATATATAATGTTACATAAATGAACTAATTATGATTTGACAAATGTATTCCTGGACTCTATAGTAAGGAGCCCCCTGAATTTAAAGGTGACCTATCATGCAAAATGCACTTTTGTACGTCTTTTATACATGAATATGTGTTCCAGGGAACTCACCAAGTGTCAGAAAACACAACCCTCTCTATTTTCCTCCATACCCAAATCTCTTAAAAAGGGGCTGCAACGGATCTGATGCAGACTGATCTAGATTTAAACACTTCTATGACGTCACAGAAGTGGCACTACGGCTATTGGGCCAACTCCACCAATCAGGAGGAGACAGCCACGGATATTGCCGTTCGAAAGCGCTGGAGACGCTGTAGTACATGCCAGGCCTGTAGATGGTGCTGTTCTCACAGAATCAGCCCATGAAAAGACAGTGTTAAATTGAGCAAAATGAGGAATGGCTAAAATGCATGATCTGTTTGGTATTTTGAAAAATAAAAAGTATAAATATGCCTTATATAGGTATGGTCCTACACTATATTATTCAAATATAGCATGATAGGTCCACTTCAAAAAGCCTAACTGAAAACGAGTGTACTGGGTGTACTGTTGGGACACAAAACACATGATGACACAAGTACTGTGGATGCTGGGATTCATTGCAACCTGCAGCTAAACCTCCCTGAAAGGGACATAATTGATGAGGAAAAAGAGCTTGAGGCCGACAATAGCCAACATGAAGAGGATAATCAAAATGATCATCTTTATAGCCCATCAGACGTGGAATCTGATTCTTCAACTGATGAGTATTGTCTTGTCATGTTTTTTTAAATGTTGCTACATTATCATTATGCAGGGTCGGATCCAGCCATTTATTGCAGACTTGATCATTTTACTCTTTGTCCATTTCACAGGGACAGTGACAACCAGGACGACAATGATCCTCTTAGGAGTAAGCTTCTGCTTGTGTTCATGTCTTCCCTGATGTCACTATTCACCCATTGTCCGATGTGTAAAGAGAACTCGCCAGGTCGCCTTCGGAGAACAATGGGCACATTTGTGGAAATCGATCAAAACTGCAAACATTGTGGTTTTCAAAGGTAATATTTTTAAATGATGACCATGCGAAATATGTATTCGAGAATGATATTTGTGGCCATGATTGACAGGTGGTCCTATTCATGAGATACTCATACAGGTTGTATAGTATGATAGAAAAATTGAATGAATATATTTTTCTCACAGGTCATGGCAGAATCAACCTTTAATTGATAAAACTCCTGCTGGAAATCTGCTGTTGTCAGCAGGAATTCTTTTTGCGGGTACATCACCAACAAAAGTGCTGAGGGTACTGAAATCCATCAACTGCTGCACAATCACAACAAGGACATTTCTGAATCATCAGAAGAAATTCCTTCAACCTGCAATCAAGACAGTCTGGACCAAGAATCGGAACAACATTGTGCAGAAACTGAAGAAGACGAACAAACACAAAGAACTGGTGTTAGGAGGGGATGGACGCTGTGATAGCCCTGGTCACTGTGCCAAGTATGGATCCTATACCATACAAGACCTCACAATAAACAAGGTGTTGGATGTTCAATTAGTGCAGTTCAGTATTAGTGAATGTATCCTATGTTATGAATAGCCTCCTCCAAATATAGGAGGCTATTCATATTATAGCCAAACACAGCTGAGAATATTTTCTATCGAACCCAAGACAATATCATTTCAGGAGTGTTTTTTTTTGGCCGATGCATTTCAAGCTCAAAGCATTAACCATGTTCACAAAAATGACCGCTGAAAATCAAATGCTCTATGATAGCCATCTTTATAAAATATTATGTGTGTTCTGAATGTATTTGCTGAGTAATGAAGTCCCTTCAAGTGTCCACATGGAAAAAGAGGGGCTTGTACGATGTGTCCAGTTCTTGGAGAGTGAAAACCTCGTCATGAAGACAATTGTGACAGACAGACACACACAGATCAACAAATGGCTGAAGGAAAACCAAGAACATGTGGGCCATCGGTTCGACGTTTGGCACCTTGCAAAAAGTAGGTTAATTTTTTTAACTATAGTAGAATTATAATTCTCCAATTCACTCCAATTAAAAAAATAAAAAATAAATACTGAACTTTCTATTTTATAGACCTAAAGAAAAAACTGGTAAAGCTTGCAAAGGACAAGCAATGTACCGATATTGGGGAATGGATACAATCCATTCTGAACCATTTGTATTGGTGTGCCGTATCAACTCCGGATGGAAATGGAGAAATGATTGCTAAAAAATGGCTGTCCCTCAACAACCACATTATAAACATTCACACCAGACATGGCAGAGTGTTCGAGAAATGTGCCCATGGTCGGCTGCCTACAGCTCAGAACCGCAAGAAAAAATGGCTCAAAGCAGGTAATAATATTTTCTACGACAATGGACCACTCATCAAATGTTGTGTTGGAATGTTTTTGTGTCTTCAGTAAAGAAAAATGATATGCTAAGAACTAATATTTTTTCTATTATCGTATATCCTTTTTTGATTGTGTATTTTCAGATTCAGTGCCAGCACTAAAGCTGAATAAAGTTGTCAGCCAGAAAGCTTTTGTCAGAGATGTCAAGAAGATGTCACCTTCACAGCAAACCTACGGGGTGGAAGTATACCACAGTATAGTCAACCAGTTTGCCCCAAAGATGTATGCATACTCGTACATTGGCATATATTGCAGGTAAAGTATCATATGAATCTCATCAGAAAATACTAGAGACTTCAACTTTATTTGCTTATTTATCTATTTGCCAAGTTCTTCTTTTTTGGGGGTTTCCCCTCTCCTGTAGTGAGATCTATGGGTTTGTGTGCATGTAAATGGCCTGCAAATGCTAAAATCCCTATGAAATCTCTCTCTCTTTCTCTCTCTATACAATAAATGTATTTATTTTGTAGGTTGATCCTAGCAGCACTGCACTACAATGAGAACTCTGGCATGAAGCATACCAAAACCAGTACAGGACAACTCCAATACACTGTGAAATTCCCCAAAGCAAAGAAAGGTGGTCATGAAGTTAGACGTGTGAATACAGCAGCTACATATGGTAAGAAAGTGAAAGTGAGAGAATAATAACATTAATTATACCGTTTTACCAAATTAATGAAAAACATTCAATCTTGGACAACATTATTGTGTAAATATTGAAAATTGAGCTATGTGAGAATGGAGTGTAAAGTTTCAACTACAATGATTAATTATGCAAAGTGCCTCAGGGCATGCTATGCATAATTGGGGGACTAGAAAATATAGTATATAATTCTTGATTATAAAACATCTTTTTTGCAGAGTATGTTACCAAACTCTTGACCGAGACTCTACGCTTGTGCGAAAACAATGTCGATGAGGAACCTTTCGATGTCCCAAATCCACTCAGCAGTCGATGGGAAAAACCAGACAAGAGAGAGGTTGTTGCGCTGTTTAGAAGCAGATTTAATCACTGAACTGACAATCAGTTTTGTTATTGACTCTAATCAAGTGCTGGATACTTGAACGACGTGTAGATGTCTGATGGAAACGTCGCCTGGATCTTTTTAATGGCACATGATGGCAGTGGGATTCTGTGGTTCATACCAAGTATTCCCCAGCAAAATCTCACTAGCTGGCGGTATGCCACATAGCGATACATTCTGTAAAATACAAGATCATAAATGTCAATGGTAATCACTTCAACCTTATTTGCTTATTTATCTATTTATTCTGTAACTTTGCCAGAGTGACCCAAAAATAATAACCCCAAAAAAATGACTTCACAAAAATACATCAAATTTGTGAGCTCTACAATTTTGTGAACACAAGTAACTTACTCATTACGAGGCTGATCACCTGCTTGTTGTCTGTCCCTCTTTGAATAATGATGGTAGGCTGTCTGCAACACCCAAATGTTATGTTTGCACCATCTCCCTCATATTCATTGAATTCCTCCATTTTGGCCACCATGACATCCTTTTCTTGGCACCATTGGCACTCTTCAATTGTTTCCATGATTGTACATTTTTCACATGTACACCTAAATGTACAAAAGATAGTTGAGAAATACTTGCATTTTTAGGAGGAGACCTACTTCTGTGGTTATTTTCCAAGCCTAGCAGAGTGTGATGCAGTTACCTGAGCCAAGTGTCTATGAATTATAATCAAATGTATACCAGTAAATGGTAAATGGACTGTACTTATATAGCTGCTATGTATTATTATTTATTCACTATATACGAACATCTCTATGAATTATAATCAAATGTATACCAGTCTGTGTTCTGTTGCCTGAGCCAATGTGCCTGCTATGTATTATTATTTATTTACTATATATGAACATCTCTATGAATTATAATCAAATGTATACCAGTCTGTGTTTTGTTGCCTGAGCCAAGTGTGCCTGCTATTTATTATTATTTATTTACTATTTATTGAGAATCTCTATGAATTAAAGTCAAATGTATACCAGTCTGTGTTCTGTTGCCGCACCGGATCTCCGCCAAATCCAGGATCATCGTCCCCATTTTCGCTCCCGTCTGTATCTCTACCGCTACTTGAATACTGTGGCTCAAACTGGTATGGTTCCACCACGTTAGACTCGCCCGCATGATCTGATTCCACCACACCGGCATCCTCTTCAATAAAATCCTCCTCTTCTTGAAAGTGCACCGAGTCTATTGACGACTCACTGTCACTCGATGCTGTCGAAATGTCCGAGCCAGAGTCCGACATCAGCCATATAGTTAGTGTATTATTCAAAAAGTGTTCTACTCGTGACGTGCGTGACGTCACTAACCGGCGAAAGCTGTTTGGTCCGGAGCGGTCGTGTAAAATCGGAAGCGAGCATGGAAAGTTGTAATAAATCACGATTTATAAATACAGCGGGCATATTGTCATTAATGACAAATGATTTCCCATTAATAATAGTATATATTATCCTAATAAGAACAGTGTTGTCCTTCATTTCGTAAGCTCTTTAACAACACTTTCCTAATTATACTAGCATACTTTTATTAAATGCAGTTTAAATGCAGGGCTTTTGTAAGAGAGTATTTCGTATAGTGTTCTACTTGACTTATCTAACCGAAGTGATCGTTACGTTACTTTGCAAACCGTCACCCCCCCCCCCCCCCCCCCCACCCACCCCACACACACACAAAAGGACACGGTAACGTTGTGATTCACCTCAATTAATGATACCTACGGAGCTTGCTAACAGCAAGGCACAAGGCTACTTCACTCATTTAGCTAGCTAATGTAAGATACAAATGCTGTCGAGCCCTCACTGCTTGTAAAATAAGGAGCACAAACGGACTACTTACCCGAGCGGTGAGCCCCACTGTTCTCCTTCATTTTTCTCCCGGGTGTTTGTGATCACATGACTGACAAAGCCATGCTCTAATAGGCCAGAAGTCGGTTTGATTGCATTAGGGCTCGATTGCTTATCCTGTCTGAGTAGCCCGGATGATGCTGCATTGCAATTTTGGACATCGAATTTTACACACCGAATTTTTTGACGTCGATTTTTTTTCTCTTGAATTTTTGGGATCTGAATTTGAACCTTCACATTTTTTTCACTTGAATTTTTCCATTTTAATTTCACATAGGTAAATTCGGAGCAAAAATATTCAGATACATGATTTTCAAAGTAATTATTTTCAATGCTATTGCTGTTCAATACCTGACAAGGCCGGAGATGAAATATCTACATACATCTTATAAGAGTATAATACATATGTATAATATCAGTTAAAATAAGTGCTTCAACATAGTTAACATTGCTGGATGTATGCACAAATATTGATAGATGTCTTGTAATGCACTATTGAGGAACCTGCGATCCAAGTTTTTCATTCTTTGCATAACTATACCGTTTGTGTATATGATATGTCAATAAACCTTAGAAAATCTTGAAATCTTGAAAGGGATGTGCAAAATAGCCATTATATACACTTTTTAATGAACGATTAGAGAATAACAAGTAATGAATATGCTTTATAGGGATCTGCAGATACATTACTTTAGTCTTCTCAAGCACCCACTACCAAATATCTCTCCTGATTGTTGGCACTTGACAATCACCTTCACTGAATTTTACTCAGGTGTAACGAATCCAAATACAGAAAAAAGTTTTACATAATGTATTTTTGATCTTCACATATTTGTTTTCCGTTTAAATCCCCTGAACCTGCAAACACAAACTGCTTTCTGTGCACGGATCGCTTTGCATTCGTGTGTGGGTTTTTTGAGACTCCCCTGACGCTCACCCGATTTGTACTTGTAATTTTGTCTATCTATAGCCAATCAAATGAGCGCGCCCTTCTTGTGTTCATGACGTAGCGCTTCATGTTGGCCTACGCATTTTGCGCAGTCCGGAGCTGACAGGTCCATGGAGCCTGCCTGCAGGCGCTATCTCAGGACACCTCCACTCTCAGTACATTGCCACTTTCCGAACAGGAAATGCACGCAAATACAAGCCTTTATATTATTAAGGTAAAGCGCCACTTTCCGAACCATTGATGAATGCTTGTGTACACAAAAACGGCAGGCAAAACCGTTTTAAATGTGTGTTTCCTGTATGGTGAATATAGCTGCTTTTTTTTATGCCTGTATGAAGTTGTTGTGTGTGGAGGGAGCAGCTACAGGTTAGCTTAGCCCAGTGGTTCTCAAACTTTTTCTGTCAGGCCCCCCCTTTGGAGAAAAAAAAAAGTCGGGCCCCCCCAAAACGAATAATCAGGCTCAGTGGCGGCGCCAGAGATTTATTTTGGGGGTAATGTGGGGTAGCTTGACGTTTCATAGAGGGTGCTCAAACATTTAGGGTTTCCCATTAATGTACCGGTCGCTACAGTGGAATTTTCTACTGCAACAATCCCCACGCAAATACACAACGTACCCGCGACTGTTACAATGAAGGCTCGATATTCAGCTCACGGCATATAGGTGTAAGCAGGGATAAAGTGCTATTTTTATAGGTGATGTGTGGACGTCACATAGGGGGGTCCGGGGGCAAGCTTCCCCGGGAAGATTTATTTTTAAATATTGAAGTTAAAAGCATCAATCTGGTGCACTTTGAGAGCGAAAGGAAGAGATCTATGGATACATCTCTCAACACCCATATGAAACAGAAATGTAAACAGATTTACTTTTTCTTGATGGATATTTTACAAATCACCCTTTTAAACTTTATTCTTGTTTTACTGTCATATAGTATTTCATACCTGTTTTTCATTTATTCTCTTATTTTTTTATAACTATAATGATCATATAAACGTGTGCCTCGGAAATAATTATTTACATTAATGGTGACCAAAACATTTGAGACCCACTGAGATAACACTGAGAGAGTCCTTTAGCTCTCAGTCTGACAGGAGAGGACTCTCCTCCACTTTGTTGTTGAAAAAACTCCTTATATCCGTTAGCGTAGCTCGCTAGCACCAGAAGCTAACAACAACGATCTCCAGTACCGGTGCGCTCTCTCTCTCACGCGCACACAAAATGGCTCGTTCCACACACACACACAGAGCCGAGCTTTAATGAAACAGAGACCCAGACGTAATAGTACTGTACTGCATCATATTATTTTCGAATCAATAATTTTTCAAATTATGATTTTTATTTTATTTTTATCTTTTTTTTTTTTTTTTTATAACCATTTTTCCTCCTGGTCTCTCGCGCCCCCCCTGGCATGCCTCTGCGCCCACCAGGGGGGGCGCGCCCCCCACTTTGAGAACCACTGGCTTAGCCTAATCGATCAGTGCACTACGAAGCCAGTGCTAGACAGTGAGCTGTCAACGGGGGGGAGCCCCGCCGGTCATTATCGGCCGATATTCACTCTTAATAGTTTGATCGGTGCTCTCTATAAAGGCCGATCAGGAGAGCTGGATCTGATCGATATGGACATAAACGCGAGTGAAGTATAACTGGACGCGAGAGAGAGATCCGATCAGCTGCTGAGTCTGAGGGAGACACACAGCTCTGCATGATCACATGAAGCCCCGCCCTCTGTTTAGCGAGCTGACCGGACAGCACAAAATGCGTATATGAAGTGTCATGAAGGCAAAAAATCATACCCTCGTGGGGGCGCGCTCATGTGATTGGCTTAGAATGAAGGAGACATCTGATTGGCTATAGAAAATAAAATTACAAGTACGAATCGGGTGAGCGTCAGGGGAGTCTCAAAAAACCCACACACGAATGCACAGCGATCCATGCACAGAAAGCGGCTTGTATTTGCAGGTTCAGGGGATTTAAACGGAAAACAAATATGTGAGGATCAAAAATACATATGTAAAACTTTTTTCTGTATTTGGATTTTATTTACATGTATATGAAACTGAACACATTTGTGTGTGCATTGAACAACACAAGTGTGGATCCGGAAATACAAGTGTGAATCCTTTTGTGGATCATGAAATACAAGTTTGAATCCTTCTGTGTGCATGTGTGAATTATGAGACTGTTCTGAGCCCAAACATTTCGCTCTATTTTGCTCTCCTCCAGCCCTGTCTTTGCATGCGCTGCAGCTGACCACGCCCCCCTGCAAAGGAGGGGGCCGAGTTACGAGCGTCATGTTACCATGCTGTTACCATGCCACGGCAACCTCTCATTCCCCTGATTGGTGGAGAGTTGGCCATATAGGCGGAGCTCCTTGTCACTGACCTCAGACTATTTTCAAATCTGTATCAGTCTGTATCAGATCCGTTAAAGTCCCGTTATTAGAGATTTTGGGTATGGAGTAAAAGAGAGAGGGTTGTGTTTTCTGACACTTTGTGAGTTCCCTGACACACCGGGGACACATATTCATGTATAAAAGACGTACAAAGGTGCATTTTGCATGATAATTCCCCTTTGAAGAATGCCCTCAGGATTATAAAAGACCCCCATCACCCCAGCCACAAACTGTTCTGTCTGCTGCCGTCTGGCAGGCGGTAACGCAGCATCCGGACACAGACCACCAGACTCAGGGACAGTTTCATCCCACATACCAAAAGACTATTAAACACCTGAGCTTAGAAACAACATCCATAACATTCATCTGGCTGCTACTTATAAATTATTTATCTAATATATCATATTCCAATCACTTGTATATAGACTCCTATTGCACTCTTTCACTATTTGACCATCTTTCTTTTTGTATTTACTTGCACTATTTTTTCTGTTTATCTATTTTATTGTGTTGCACTGTTGGAGGAGCCTGTGGCCTAAGATTTCATCGTAATAACTACACTGTAGCTTACACATGACCAATAAAAGTGTGTGTGTGTGTGGGGGGGGGGGGGGGGGGGTTAGACACGTAGGTTCGAGTCCTGTTTTGGATGGTGTGCCGTTGATGGGCATAGACTGTATATATAAAGGTTTCATTCCATTTCAAAGTGCTGTTTGACGCTTGGCGTAAACTTTGCGCACTGCCACTCCAACATCCAATCACAGAGCTTGAGGACTAATCACGGGGTTTGTCAAGCAAAGTGCATGGTGTAGTCCTAAACGATAGCTGAGGATTATGGGTAGTGTAGTCTGCCATCCTAAACTCCGAAAAAAATATTTGTTTCTCCGAATCCAAGGGGAAAAAAACAAAAGCATTGCACACAATTTAAACCAATCAATGTTGTGTAATCAACAAGGATAAACTGGTGTTTTGAGTTGATGAGTAGTACAGATATCACTGTAAAATCAATCGACATTTAGGAGAATACTTACTTCCAGGTGTAAAATTCTCCGTTATCCAATGGGAATGGACGCTCACATTGCCTTTAACTGCCGCCGACATGGACGGATGCGGTGCTTCCCTGAGCGTCAAATACCGCCGCCAATGGGAATACATTGCAATCCGTTGAAAGCTCTTTGCGTCCATTTATGAAGCTGAAGGAGCCTCGGGTGTTTCTCAGGGTGTTTTTCAATGTCGAGGAAAGCTGCTCCAGACCCACTCTTTCAAGCATACTGCGTCATCGAGTGCCGCCGAAGGACTGTTCCAATATCCAGCATACTTCTACCGAGCCCGGCGTACTTCGTAGCAAGACATTTCGAGGCTGCACATGTGTAGACTCTGCGGTCTTAAAATCCCCACAATGCTTTGCGCACGGACCCATTTCCCAAATCTTTGGCGGAAAATGTAAGGATGGGCCTCTCATATGACGCACACCTGCACACTTGCTCGCCTGTTCCACTCTTCGTTTTCCGAATACCTGGAAGTATTCTTGCCTCGCTTCTGAAGCAAGTGACTCGGAAGACATGTGCTACCAAGCAAGCGCACTCGACATTGGGAAACTCCCACAATGTCGAGGAAGGCTGCTCCAGAGCCACTGTTTCAAGCATACTACGTCATCGAGTGCCACCGAAGGACTGTTCCAATGTCTAGCATACTTGGAATTCTACCGAGGCCGGCGTACTTCGTAGCGGGAAATTTCGAGGCTGCACTTGTTTAGACTCCGCGGTCTTAAAATCCCCACAATGCTTTGCGCACGGACCAATTTCCAAGTCTTTGCCGGAAATCGCGCTCCATTTAAGGCGGGGTCTCGCATATGACGCACACCTGCACACCTGTTAGCCTGTTCCACAATTCTTCGTTTTCCGAGGCTAGGAAGGATTCTTAGCCCACACAACTAAATGGTTTATATTATGTGCAACAGTCGAAGCTAAAATATGACGTGAATAATTAAAAGGGATTATATTTAGATTGTGTTTTTGTTTTCACATCACACACAACATTACTTAGCAGGTCAATATGAGAACTAGCCTGGACTCAAACCGGACCTGCAGGTTTCTGGGAGTTTGTTCCAGATATTTGGAGCATAGTAACTGAACGCTGCTTCTCCATGTTTATTTCTGACTCTGGGGACAGAAAGTAGACCGGTCCCAGAAGACCTGAGAACTCTGGATGATTCATAATTTAGCAGTAGGTCAGAAATGTATTTTGGGCCTAAACCATTCAAAGCTTTATAAACCAGCAGCAGTATTTTGAAATCTATTCTTCGACACACAGGAAGCCAGTGTAAAGACTTCAAAACTGGAGTGGTGTGATCCACTTTCTTAGTGTTAGTGAGGACTCGAGCAGTGGCGTTCTGAATCAGCTGCAGCTTTCTAATAGATTTTTTAGTGAGACCTGTGAAGACACCATTACAGTAGTCTAGTCTACTGAAGATAAAAGCATGGACAAGTTTTTCCAAATCCTGCTGTGACATTAGTCTTTTAATCCTAGATATGTTATTTAGGTGATAGTAGGCTGATTTAGCAACTGTTTTAATGTGACTGTTGAAACTCAGGTCAGAGTCCATGACTACACCTAGATTTCTGGCTTTATCTGTTGTTTTGAACATTGCAGACTGAAGCTCAGCGCTAACTTTTATACGTTCTGCCTTGGCTCCAAAAAACCATTACCTCAGTGTTATCTTTGTTTAATTGGAGAAAGTTCTGACACATCCAGTCATTGATTTGTTCAATGCACTTACTCAGTGTCTGAATTGGAGCATAGTCTCCTGGGTGAAGTGGTTACATAAATGTGTGTGTCATCCGCATAGCTATGGTAACTTATTTAGTTGTTTTTCATTATCTGAGCCAGTGGTAGCATATAGATGTTAAAGAGAAGAGGCCCCAAGATGGAGCCTTGAGGTACCCCACATGTCATATTTGTCAACTCAGATGTGTATTTACCTATAGAAGCACATTTTTTTGGTCCTTTAAGTAGGATTCCAACCAGTTTAGACCTGTTGCAGAAAGTCCCACCCAGTTTTCTAGTCGGTCTAGTAATATGTTGTGGTCAACAGTGTCAAACGCAGCACTGAGATCTAATAATACTAACACTGAAGTTCTGCCACCGTCTATGTTTAAGTGGATGTCATTGAAGACCTTTACAATAGCAGTCTCAGTGCTGTGGTTTGGACGAAAGCCTAACTGGAATAGGATGGTTGAGAATAATGTTTAAATGTCCACTAGGAACCCAAATATTGGAAAAATAATTTTTAAGTAGTGTTTAACAGTGTGCAGGATTTTATTTATGTGTTCATTCAGCTTGTTTGTTAAACTCTGTGCGTCTACACCCAATAATTCTGCTTATGGGAATAACGGAGGGCAGTTAAATCAACCAATTGTCTTAATCTGATATATATAAATATATATATATATATATATATATATATATATATATATGTAGTTTTCTATATAGAATTGAATGTTCATTAAAATGTTAGTATGTTCATATTGTGCTAAATTTAAATAATCTTTCTTTATTAAGTCTGTAATTGAAATTTTAACATTTTAAAATAGGTTTTATTGTGTGTGTTTTTTTATAAATAATAAAAATAATAGATAATAGACTATTTATTTATTGAATGACCAGAAAAAATGCAATCTCTAAACTGGTGAAAATATTTAATCGTGATTAAATGCATGATTGTCCATAGTTAACTTGCATTAAATGCAAATGTATCACACTTTTCTTTATGTTTAAAGTGTACCTTAGAGATATGGACAAATATCCTTGGTTTACACCAAATGTATCTTTATTATTACTGCAACAATTATATTATTATATATATTATGGTAATATATGTAGTTATCAACATATGCAGTGACCTGTATCAAAGAACAAATATTTTTGGCCTATTCCCCAGCCCTACCTAGAAAGACCATCGGCTCCATAGAGACTCAAGGAGCTGAAGCTCATCACTCACACAGAGAGAGGGACACAAGGGAAGGCTGAATCTTTTAGGATGGAGATTCAGATCCAACATGTGAGATGAGGCTGAGGCCGTCAGGAGAGAGAGAAGGTTCCAGGATGTCCAAACCAGAATAATGCAGTGGGCAAACCTGGACCTTAAATGATCATTGAGACTGACCTGATAATGAAAGAAAAATATATGTTTTGAAGGTTAAGGCAACACGATGAGTTTGGAGATAGATTGAAAGGCCCCAACAGAATCAGACTGTGTGTTCCAGATAGAAAGGCCCTGTGAGGACGGATGGAGCAGTGTGTTCTGAGCAGGCCTGGAATTTCATCATTTTAGGGGCAAGGCCACTTGGCCTTTTGAGTTGTCAATTTTTTAAGGGCACAAAGGCCAAAAGCCAAGGCACCAAGGCCATAAATTAAAACAATGATTTAACATACGATATGAAGTGACTACGATTGTATATGCATTTACAATACTTTTATATATATTTATTAAGCATCATCTTATCTTTGACAGCTAACAACACAGCGCTAACTGCCTAGCACTAGATAATAATAAAAAAAGAACACAACTGCAACATAACTTATCCAAGTAGTAACAAAAACACTTCAAAATATTATAATTATGCATTACCATACGAGCAAGAAATAGTAATGTTATCCATAAAATTACACTTAAAGCTGGACAAATGAAAAACTTAACGGCAAACAGGATCATCACAAAACCTTACCTCACCTCAGCCTTTTCTTGAGCGGAGAATCAGCTAGCTAGGTCCTAGACCGTCCTACGCACACGGACGCGTGAGGGGGTGGGCGGAGATAGGTCCTAGACTGATGTCAACTGTCATCATAGACCAGGGGTGGGGAACCTTTTTTCTCTCAAGGGCCATTTCAATTTTTACAACATCCTTCGAGGGCCGTACAAATGATTGAACTCAACGTCTGCTTAAAAAACTCAAATCAAAGCCCATTCATTTCGCGTTTCTTTCATGCTGTGCAAAGAAAAAGCAACCTCTTAATCCAGATATTTGACCATGACCCGCGCATTCATGCACCGTGGCATGACCACCAAAACAGAAAGATATGGACACAAGATGTGTGCAAATGTATTTAGTTTCATATCCATGTGGACATGATTTAAGTGTGGGGGGGGGGGGGTGGGATCTAACCTCATCTAGGGGGGTTTGGGGGCATGCACCACCAGGAAGATTTTTTTTTAATGTTGAAGTTAAAAGCATCAATCTGGTGCACTTTGAGAGCAACATGAAGAGATCTATGGATCTCAACACCCATATGAAACAGAACAGTAAGCAGATTTTTTTCTTTATGGATATTTTACAAATCACTTCCCTTTTAAACTGTATTCTTGTTTATTAATAACAACTTTTTTTTACTGTCATATTAGTATTGTATACCTGTTTACTTTATTCTCTTATTTTTCTATAACTATAATGATCATATAAAGATGTGCCTTTACCTCACTGGTTGGAGAAAAAGCTTCTTATATTCGTTAGCATAGCTAGCTAACCAGATGCTAATAACAACAAAGTTATTGACTGTATGATCAGTATGACAGATGAACAGATCGCCACTGGGTTTTCAACTAAAGACACAGCCACGCAAAAACTGCTGCATGTGTACAGCTCCTTATGGGTATTGCAATTTGTGAAGTCCCGGTCCGGAGCCGCGTTCTGGTGCTCTCCGTTAGAACTACACTCCTGTCAGACGAGACATATACCACGTGATGACACGTTAGGCTCGTGTTGTGTTCAAGGACCCTGACCTTGGCCAGGAAAAACAAGCTTGTTTAATTATTTTGCGGTCTAGATTTCTTGAATCTTTTTCTTTTTTGCGTGTGTTTATAAATTACCTCGAGGGCCGTACCAAATGGTCTCGAGTGCCGTATACGGCCCGGAGGCCGGAGGTTCCCCACCCCTGTCATAGACCGTCCGAGCGGTGCATTCCAGGCTCAAATCAAGCGCACCGCTGATTTTGTTTTCCTCCTTCAAAATATGCTGGTGTTGAAGCCGTGTCAGAAAAGAGGCAGACTGCTAAACCACAAAACTTAGTCAGAGAGGGCATCAAGGCCACTGTGGCCTTATGGCAGATATCATTTTTAAGGGCACAAGGCCAAAGTGGGAGGGCACGAGGGCCATGGCCCTCGTGGCCCTCGTGAAATTCCTGCCCTGAGTGCTTATTGTTCCTGAGGACAATATCCTAGTTCAGTCTTTAGGAGTACTACACAGGTGTGGGCTCTAATCTGGCAGCCAGCTCTGACAAATAAAGGTGTCGTATTGTTGCATTTTGTGAAATGGATGCACATGTTTCGTTGAGCCTGACACATATAAGGGACCATAAAGGGTTTAAAAGCTCTCGTGCTCTCCTGCATAGATTTGGACCGTTCTTTTTTAATTCTGTCCATCTCATGTTAATCTCCTAAATATATGGAAGTACAATATTAATATGCTGCAGTACCCTTTTCATATGAATTTATTAGTACTGTGCTTGGAACATTTTTGTATTGCTAAAGTAGTGGTTTTATTTGGATTCAGTGTTTCTGTGGTGACATGTACAATACAACCTTTTAGCACATGGCCAAGACCTGCTCATACTACACACATAATGCTTTCAAATGCATTACATAAACAGTCAATAAACGTTATTGATGTGAGTTATAGAGAATTATAAACGTCAAAGTTATAATCAAGACGGGGTCTGAAAGGGCTCATAATACATTATGACTAACTATATTCACAAATACATACTTAAATTGCAGTGAGGAGGATATTTTGAGTAAGTATTTGCTTGATAATATCAATTTAGACAAAATGCTTGTGTATCGTCATATGATTTCTTATTCAGATACATAAATTGTTGCTAAGACCTAGGAATAACTGATCATAGCCAAAGTTTAAGTATGGAAGTTCCATCAAGTATCTCTTAACTATCTCTAAAGTGCTTTTATGATCTACTTCAGACCTACCTCCTACAGCGTGTGTTCATTATGAATGAAACAGATGCCATCTGTGTAACACTGTCAAGCTCAGAGAGAATTACTCGCTCTCCTCTGTCACACATTTCCTCCACCAGATGGCAGTGTCAGGCAGACTGTATTCTCTGTATCTCCCAGGTTGAAGATCACCTCTCATCATGGTGCTACTATACTTCATGGTCTGTCAAACCAACCAAAAACCTCTTTCTTTGTCTGTATTTGGTCACAGCATAACAGAAACAAGTACACAAATAAGTATACCCAAGCAAACAATTTTCAGGATGCAAATCTGCTTTTTTGTCTTTTGGTCTTTAACAACCGCACGCACATGTGTTAATTAAAAACATTAACAACGTGATATTCTGCACATATTGTTTATTACAATAAAACCTCATTCCATATTTGGGATATATATAGACACATTGGTAGTTGTAGTAGATAAAGTAGTGGAATTTAAGTCCTTTAATAAAATGTTAGGAACCCCTCAAACAAATTAATCAAATCAATTTGAGGTCATTTTATAATAAAAAGTACCTTCCCAGATAAAGATTTTGGAGAGAATAAGGTTACGTAAACTTCATTCATCACAAAAATGAAAGTGAGAGTAAAAGATTGACCCAGATGATATGCAGGTGTTAAACAAAGGCTCTTTCTCTGTGCAGGTGTGTGGCTGTTCATTGGCTGCAGGACATCAGTTCTGCACAGCTGGCAGAAACACAAACCTGCTCTGTGTGGAGCGGAGACACTACAGGGGATACGGGGACATATTGTAACTCTTACATTTCACCATGCTTTCTGAAAAGTAAAATTGCACTTTGAGTATTTTATAGTGAGTAAATCTGTGCAAAATTGGTCGTCAGAAAGCTCAGTGGTTAGATAATATGCGCTGTTCACAGCCAGTAAGCAGGTTCAACTCCCCGAGCCAGTTTAACCTTTCTGGCAATGTCATTCCTTCTATTTCCCCCTTTCAACTCTGCAGCTCTGAGAAAGGCACTATCTGGCTCCAAAAGAATCAAAACAAAAATAGAATTGTGCAAAATTGCATGCATTTTAGCAACAGAAGTCTAAAGATTGGACAAAGCCAGGCCCAAAACATGTTCTCTAATGTTCTATATACGGGGCTATAAATGATATATGAAGAAACCCCTCCCTAAATACATCTGGAATATACAAATTAGTGTATCTAAGACTAAGTGCAGGTGCAAATAAACAAAGTTAGTTAAAATAAGCACCTTAACTTTAACTAGTATGAAAGAAGACTTGTTGTCAAGCCAAAATAGCACAAAATCTCAAAATTGACCAGTGCATGAAAAACAAGATGTTTGTCCTCTGTGTGTTTCTGCCAAAAGTCAGTTGCTTGTATTTGATGCCAAATGTTGAATGTTCCCAACACCCTATGCTATGACCGTCATGTACCAGCTTCAGGTAGAATGAACGTTTTGGGCTTGGTGCAACTTTAGCTTTTGGAGTGCCAGGGTGTGTGTTTCTACGTGTAGGAGGTTAACATATTTACTGCATTATTGTCTCACCCAAGGGAGAACCCAGGCCTCTTTAGGCATGCAGCATCTCACAAGTACTTGCTCATATATGGGCATCTTCCTTCCTTTTGCTCGATTGTACTATGTCCACTTCCTGAACACCCCCCCCCCACCATCTCACACATATAAACACACTCCTACTCATGTTGGTTAGCTCCGGGCAGAGGCGGGAGTGGCTCCTCTCTGTGCAGGAAGTACTGTGGTTAATACTCATTTGATCACTGGTTCTGATGACTCGCATCTACGGGCAGCAGTCCAGCTGGACGTGTACTGACTGACGGAAATAAGTTATGAGTTTGCACGTAGAACTGTTTCCCTCATGCCACACATGGAAGCGGAAGAATGAAACCTGTTTGATCTGTAAGAAACTAAACCGAGCACGTGTGATATCCTCTGCAGCTTTCTTCTGTTCTCGGGAACTGTGAAGTAGTCTGATGCTTGTAAAAATAAATCTTGCAGGCCTTTATGTTCTTAATGTTATTTATATACATTCTCTAAATCTGGAATTTAATTTCAGGATGGGTGTTCACTGGGTGGCCTCCATTTGCCCTGGATGCATGCAAATACCACTTGAGATTATCTGCTCTATCTGAAGAGCAGTAATATAGACACATGTTGGCTTTGAAGTAGGACAAACAACCTCATCAAGATCCTGCCACATGGCACAAAGTATCAGTGTGCAGCTGGGGGTGCATCAGCGCCCAAATTCAACTTTTTCCCTTGGTCACCTGGGAAAATATTTCCAATGTAAACCATATGCTTTGGCACAGGAGCATTTCCCGTGTGAAGAAAACAGAATGTCCACCCCAAGCCTACACTAAACACAGACATGATGAATTATTCCTGCAGTTTCACATGTGTTATTCCCATGCCTTCCTCCTGGTTGCCTCGTCGTGACATATTATCAGCCCACTCTACAACTAGGTCACTGCAGATCCTGTTTCCATGGAAAGGATTCTCACACAAGTGAACTGCCTGGTTACATACTGTATGTATTGTTTTTAGCTATGCTAGTGTCATGTCTCTAGGGAAAGCAAAGGCATCTGTTGCTCCAGGCTGGAATAACTCAACAGCTATTGGATGGATTGGGTTAGTGGTCCCCAGAGAATGAACCCTACTGAATTGGTAATTAGCAATTGTTAGCATGCTAACGCACTAAATTATTGATGGTGAACATACTGTAACACCTGCTAAACGTCAGCTTGTTAGCATTGTCATTGTTAGCATGATGACTAGAGTTTGGCAATTGGCTGAGTTCATATCCAGTCCATTCTTTTTTTTTTCCTTGGGGAAATGGGACTTTTTCTGTAACAGTTGAGGGGGATGTTGCTCTCTGTATTAGCTTTCCATGCTCAGCAGGATGGTGTTTTCACAAATGCCTGCGCTAATTGGTTGTGACAGGATCTTTTGTAGACACTACACATTTGCAAAAACTGAAAATTGCTTAATTAAGGTACCTTGGCCTGCTCGGTACTTTCCAATCTCAAATACGAGATTATGTTTTCTTTCTGTAATTAGAGTTTTCATAAATGCAGGGAAGCCCAAGTTGGGCTAACGGTGTCTGGTTGAAAAATTGCAACATATCACCCGACCCTAATGCTGAAATTAACCATTAACGTAAGGCCAATCCTTGCAGCAATAATACCTGTAAACTTCAACACACCACATTGTCATTTTACATGCTACTGCATAAGGGTCCTTCAGAGAGAAGTGATTATTTTAAGAAATAGTAAGTCTGCTGCTCTCTGCTCATGGCCGCAGGGTCTCGACTATAAACACAGCTTGCTCTATCTGCCACTGTGTCCACTTTGAGACGCTCCTGTGCCACGTGTCTGCCAGACAAGAATTCCAGTCACCCTGATCTCTGCTGCAGGAGCCGTCCAGGGAATGTCGGCTTCCAGTTAACAAACATTAGGGTCTGGCAGTTAAGAGAGGAGAGAACATGCAGCAGTGGGGATGTCACCCTGCCCAGAAATTCTGCAAAGCCACATGCCTGGGATTCTTCTCCACATGCACACTTCGCTCTCCTGCTTTGACTTCTTCTCTAAAACATTTTCAGCAGACAGTGGCAAAGGAAATATTTCCAAATCCAGAAATAACTTGCTTTTTATTGCATTTCCCAGCAAGTATACACTTGGTGGTCTGTGCCGCTGTAAGAATGTGCCTTTGATTAATGTTCATTAGGGGCAAAAAAGGGTGGTTTGCTGCTCGGTATTGCAGCCGCGTTCCATTGGAGTTACACTGTTCTGAAAACAAACCGCTGCAACCGGCCCGCACATACTTTCCCTGTGAGATCCCGGCTGCTGCTTTGAATGAATACGGCATTATAATGCTCCAAAATGCACACCTGAAAAAGCCTCAGTCATCATTTGAACACTGTACCAGACTTGGATATCATATGTAGGTCATTGTTGACTTTGGAAACGCAGCTTCGGTTTGGAAAGATGAGGTCCTAATTTTGGACAATCATTTGGTTAACACTAGATGTTTGCTCTTTTAGGGAGCGGACTGTCTAGGTCTTTGTGACCCCATGAGGCATGGGTGTTCTTGCTTTTTTACACATCACAACCATTAAAAAGCTTCTTTCTCAAACCCTGTTCATGAGAAAAGCTGTTGAGTTTTGACCCAGCAAGTCAGAAATGTGACTTTTTGAGAACCAGATTATTTTAAAGTCCTGCAAGAATTCCTGTGACTGGATTGCATGGATTGTGGTAGTTGGTGTGCATGTAGGCCTCAAAAAGTGCTTTCAAATGTGTACTTTATGCATGCCATAACACACATTAGCACTCACACCAATAAGCATCCTGCATAGAGCCTAACGGCCCGTCTACACTACAGGCATCAAAAAATCTTGAAGCTGGGCGTGTCTGACGGCCCGTCTACACTACAGGCATCAAAAAATCTTGAAGCTGGGCGTGTCTAAGGCTTGGCGATTTCTCGCGCCCAAGGCGACCAACAACCAATCAGGAATCTCCCGCCTGCCCCCGGCATACAAAGCAAAAAAAAAGCCCGCTTCTTCAACGAAGTAAACTGGATATAAACTCCCCAAACAGTTGACAACCTACCAGTTTCACCAACTGTCTCTGCCACCTCCCGCCATGCCTGGTTCCTCCGGTTTAGGTCCCGGTAGGTGAACAGAGTAGAGTCATACAGGACTGGGACACTTGCCACGGCAATGATTAATTTATCCTCCATTTTATGACATATGGAAAATAGTCAAGACCTGCTGTATCAGCATACACGCGGTTTGATTGACTAGCGCTTGTACTGGCGGAAATTGCATAAACGGGATTTGATTGGCTGATGCCAAGCATCGAGCCTCAAAAGTTGAACATTGTTCAGATTAAAAATCTTCTACGTTACCCCATTCAAATGAATGGGCGAAGTGTTGAAAGCATTTTTCGATGCCTGTAGTGTAGACGGGCCGTAACTTTCCTATATGCATTTTTTTTAAAAATAGCTTTTGTACCACAGTGTTATTGGTGGAATTAGTCCAAACTGATTTTCACAAACACAAGTACCTCAAGAAAGTCAGATTCTCTTCACCACGATGCATTGTGTCACTTTTAATATCTTGTTTTCCCAGTGACCCATAATTGTGATTGCCATATAATTACCATTGCAGGTTTAAGTTAAAGTTATATATTCCAATCCAAATTAAAGAACTACTTCAAGTGTATCCTTCAATAAAACTACATTATGAGCAATACCCATGTATAGGAGTAGTACTGTTATACATATAGTACATAGATAATAATAACTGTTATAATAACTTTTTGCTTAAAATGTTGAATCATTCCACAGGCTCCTACAACAGTTGAGGATGAAAATGCATGCATTCCCCAAATATCATCCTGAAACAAATCATTGCATTCAGCAGGAAAGAACTTGATTTCTTCCCTGTGTGCACCTTCTAAAAATGTGAACTTTGTCAGCAGTGACCCCTGTGCAGAGTGAGGCGAGGTGGATGCTTGGGATTCCTCCTCAGTTAGTAATACCTGCTACATTGCCCGGAATCTCCCTGTGTGTGCCACCGCTCTGGCAATTACGCGTCGGTTCAAAGGACGATGACTAATGTGTCAAGACTGCACGTTTTCTTACAATCAGGTGGTCCAGACGGAGGTGGGGAGACAAAAGCTGCAGCTTTGGATACAGGCTCTTACGTGAAAAAGTGTCTCCTGGACCTCCCCCATGGCTGCTCATTATGTGCAGTTTACTGCTCACTCAGCTCTGGGTTGCTCCAAAGTTCACAGGAAGGAGAAGAGGGGGGTTTGGGGGGGAGTCATTCCTGTTACTGAGGTCAGAGGGCAGTGTTTCTTTTCCCAGCCCTCCCCTTATCCTCTCTCTTTCTTCTGTCCGTCATGATAAGCGGTGCAGGTGGCAGCAGAGAAGAAGCCTCTTATCACCAGAGAAGAAGCCTCTTATCACCCAGGACCACCTTCCCTCGTGCTGCTGGCCATGATTAGCGTGGTAGAAACCACCAGAACACTTTCACTTGTCCTTTTTCATTTCACCTTCCAATGCAGAATTTGCATGCTTCATTTTATCTGCCATACCTGTTACAGCTATACATGCTTTCTTATTCACGTACAGTACGATACTTTAAAGCCTTGCATGCATCCATCTTATCTAACATTTAACAACAATATAAATAACAAACAACCGACTGCAAGTGGTCTAAAACTGGATGTATTTCCCCCTTGTGGTTTGTCGGATTGTGTCATTCATTATTTTATCCACTATATGACAATTTATATTTTTCCAGTTTATGTATAGTGTGTAACTTTTTCACATTAAAATGTCTTAAAACATCTAACCTGAGGACTTCCGGAAATGAAGAGTGAGGAGTAGACGTGCTTTCCTCCGCTCCCTCGCCTCCAACTTTTTTTATGGTGTAAAAACCTTGTTATTCACTTCACACTTGCACTAGTCGATGCATAACGACTGAGCAACTTTATTCCTCAAGGAGACATGCCATCTAAGCCCGCAAAGCAAGCCAAGAAAGCGACGTTAGCATGGCGGCGCTAACCAGTTTGTTGGAGAGCCATAAAGTGTCTCTCTCAGCGGAATTCAAAACAGTCATCGCCGCACTCGAGTCCAAAGTTGATCTGATTCATGCGACTATCTCCGATCACGGGCAGCGTATTTCCTCTTTGGAGTCGAATGCGGATTTGGTCGACAGGCGCCTGTCGACTTTGGAAGCTACGTGCGCGGAGCTAGCCGCTAGCAATGCTAAACTGCGGGCGAAAAACGGCAGACCTCGAGGCCCGCAGCCGTCGCAAGAATATCCGCAACATTGGTCTCCCTGAGTCAATTGAAGGCCCGAGACCAATGCCTTCTTTTCCGACCTACTACCTCTGCTTCTGGGGGACCAAATCCTGCCTTCTTTTCCTGAACTGGTCCGGGCTCACAGGTTGTTTGCCGCAAAGCCAAAGCCTGGGGAAAGACCGAGGCCGGTCATCATCCGATTCCACAACTTCCAGACCAAGGAAAAAGTCATCCGTGAAGCCCGGAAAATGAGAGCGGATCTACGGTACGAGGGGAAACCGATTGCCTTCTCTGAAGATTATATTCCAGAGGTTGTGATGCAGCGTGCGCTGTACCGGAAGGTAATGGCGCAGCTGTATACACTCGGACTCAGACCTGCTCTCCAGTACCCGGCCAAGCTGATGATTACGGCGGAGAATGGAGACAAAGTTCGGCTGTCATCTGTCGAGGAAGCAAAGAAGTATATTGCCGCTAAAGAGAGGTACTGTAGCTTGCACTGCTATAAAACACAGTAGCTATGGCCCATTTGCTAGCTTGCCACATTATATACTGAGTGGTCTAACGTAGCTGCTCGTTAGCTTAGCCCGGGCTGCACTATTGCTACACTGAAATGTACAGCAACTAATCATACTACTCTACAAAGGACTCCCTGTAAGCTAATGTTTACGTAGACTGGTCATTGTTTCTAAATATTGCACTTTAAGTTGAATGTCAGTCTCACTGTTTACATACGTTTGTGACTAGCAGGTTGTGCTCAGATAATTTGTGTTATTCTGCCAGGTTGATGTAGGTTGTGCCGGCTAAATTAAGTTTTTTTTTTATGGAGAATGTGTTCACTGTTCAATGTAGAGCAGGGGTTCTCAACCTTTTTTGGGCCAGCGCCCGCCTGTCCATTATCCAGGTCTCTTAACGCCCCCCATCAAAAAAAGTAGACTTATTTTCTTCCCTGAATATTAATGTTGACTAATATTCTGTGTTATATCATTTAAAAAAGTATGTCACTGAATGCCAAATAATAGATTTGATTTAACTGGGCAGTTGGAATATCATTATCATTAGTTTACCAGAGAGCAGAAAAGCCATGTGAATGTGAATAAAAATGATATTTATGAGTGTTAAACAAACTCAGACAAGAGCAGAGAATACAAACAGACTGCTACGGAACAGCAGCAATTTCACACATGTCCAGTGCAGAACAAACAGTAGGCTACAAAACTGTACATTAGGCCTACAGAACTAACAGGTCGGAAAGGTGTTGCATTTCGCCAAATTGCGGGGGGGGGGAAGGTTAGTGTGAGCCCTGCGCTTGGTGGTTCTCCGCCAGTTTCTTCACTGCGGGTTGCAGAGAACTTAGTTTCAGTCGCAGTGCACCTGAGGCCGTCAAGTTCAAGCGATTGCGGTACTTGGACTGCATGTGGAGGACCTGGCTGAATCCCTGCTCCACGAGGTATGTGGTTGGGAAAGCCAGAAGAAGCAGCCTCGCTTTCTCCCAGAGAGCCGGGTAACGCTGAGAGTATTTGACCCACATGTTGCCCCAGCCAGAGGTGCGGAAAATAGCTTGGGCCTCATCGTCACTCTGGATGTCGATGAGATGCTCCTGTATTGCTGGCTCGCATTCCGCCACGTCCGCCTGAAAGGGCTGCACCACCCAGGTGGGAACATCGAGGTCCAAAAGATCTCTGAAGCGGATCTTCAAGTCGGCATTCACCATCCTCAGGTGGTCTGTGTAAATGAGGAGGCGCTCATCGGTAAGAGCCTCAGACACCTGCAATGAGTATAACCAGGAAATTGTTATCGGTGCAGAATGTTACCATCCGATTTTAAACTGGTTATTTTATTGCTAATTAGTTTACTAATTGATGTTTCTTTATTCTCATAATACATTCAGAACATAAGTTATTTATACTAACCAGGAACACAAATATAGTGTTGCATAGAGTAGCCTACATTTATTACATGTATTATTTATTATTATCATTATTTAGTAGCCTAGGCTAGATCACCTTGGTCAACAGCGGGAAATGAGCAAACTGCCTCCTGCCTATGCTCTGCCGGTATAGATGCAGCCTGGAGTTGAGACTGTGGATGACCGCCTTGCTCTGGATCAGAGTAACTCCTTTTCCTTGGAGCTTCAGCGTGACTTCATTCATTTTGCCAAAGAAGTCTGCGAGGTACATGATGTCGCAGCGGCTGGATGACACCTGTTCCCCGAGAGCTGCATCCACCTCCTCCAGGAACTCCACGATGCTGTCAAACAGCTCACAAAAACGAGCAAGGCAGTTTCCTTTTGAGAGCCAGCGGACATCAGTGTGGAGAAGAAGACGCTCAAAGGTCTCATCATTTTCCTGACACAGCTGTCGGAACAATCTGTTATTCAGGGCGTGGGCTTTTATTTTGTTTATTGCCTTTACTGCAACATTGAGAGACTCGTGGAGAGGTGGACTTTTAGATTTGGCCACCAGGTTGTGGCGGTGCAAGACACAGTGGACTGTGAGGACATGCGGGACCTGCTCCTTCAGCAGAGTGGTGAAGCCACGGTACCTGCCGACCATGGAAGGGGCACCGTCAGTAGCACATGCGAGGATGTTGTTGATCGGGATTTACTTCTCCTGTAGATAAGCATCCAGTGCATTAAAAATGGTCTGGCCCTTGGTGTCTGTGACCAGATATTTGGAAAATAAAAATCCCTCAGCCATCTCCTGACTGTTGGAGGTGCTATAGCGGACATAGGCCATCAACAGAACATTGTTGTCAGAAGTGGTTGTCTCATCCAGCTGAAGGCTGAATGGAGTTTCCCGCAGGATGGCACACAGCTGCTCCTCTATATCAGCGCCCATTTCATCAATCCTGCGTGCTACGGTGTCATTACTGAGTGGGATGGATTTCAGCACCTGTGTGGGATCACGCTCCATCACAGTAGATATGACCTCTTTGATGGCAGGGAGTACCAACTTCTCTCCGATTGTGAACGGCTGCCCACACTTGGCTATCAGCAAGGAGATGTTATATGACGCTATTAGCCCGCTGTCAGTCTGGGTGGTCTTCCTAGCGAAGAGACTGCTGATGGTGCTCCTACCATGTTTCTCTTTGAGGGCCTGGAAGAACGGACGCTCCTTATCTGCCTTATCCGGGTGGATCTTGGTAAGGTGCTCCTTTAAACGTGAGGGTTTCATTCCCTCATTGGAAAATACATGTTCGCAAAGTAAACGCATTGGTAGGAGACGGTATGAAGCCATAGCTAAGATATTCAATAGAGTACTGTCTGCATTTTATCTTTTTCGCGGCCATTTTGCTGATGTGATATGATTTGTTGTTTTATGATGCTAATATTTAGGGGGGGGGGGTAGTGTCACGATATGGCGGCAAACGCTAGAGGGCTAGCTGGTGACATGACAAGACATCGTGCCGGGAGCGGACCGGAAGTCGTTGTAATTTTGAACAAACAGAGCTCTGTGTGGAGCAGCCTGGCTAGCCAGCTCTTCCATGTCGTAGCAGACATAGAAACGGGTATTATTTTCATAAACTGACCACTTAGTTCGAATCTGTTAGTGGAATTTGTCATATCAAAACATATCCAAATTTAACAAAGTGACACATATTATTAACAGTCGCGATCCCAAAATTACAACGACTTCCGGTCCGCTCCCGGCTGCTTTTTGTAGGGTACGTTCGTAAATGCGCTCAGAGCGCTCCGAGCGTCCCCGTTCCACAGTCCAGAGCGCTGCGCTCTGAGCGCTCACAGCTGGGTGCTCTGGCGGAACAGACGGGTTGTCCGAGCGGACTGACCGTTCCTGCATTTTCGAACGTAGCCGTAATAACACTGCTGACAGCTGAACCAATCGCAAGCAGAGTTGTGGTTTCCTATAGCAACAAAAGATGCTGACAGCTGCTTTTTGTACAGGAAAAGACGCTGTGGCCAGCGTTTTTCATGACAAAAAGAGATTATGCGTGAACGCCCTCCAAGAACACCTCAACGCCCCCCTTTCAAAAATATTGCTTCCAGCGCCCCCCGATGTTCTCTGAACGCCCCCTGGGGGGCGGTACCGCCCCCGTTGAGAACCAGTGATGTAGAGGGAACGGCGGTTAAGTAGGGGAAGGATAGGACGGACCCACGTCAGGAAGGTTTGTATCCTAGGAGATACACATGTTTGATGCTCCCAATGGGATTGGTGTGTGTGTGTGTGTGTGTGTGTGTGTGTGTGTGTGTGTGTGTGTGTGTGTGTGTGTGTGTGTGTGTGTGTGTGTGTGTGTGTGTGTGTGTGTGTGTGTGTGTGTGTGTGTGTGTGTGTGTGTGTGTGTGTGTGTGTGTGTGTGTGTGTGTGTGTGTGTGTGTGTGTGTGTGTGTGTGTGTGTGTGTGTGTGTGTGTGTGTGTGTGTGTGTGTGTGTGTGTGTGTGTGTGTGTGTGTGTGTGTGTGTGTGTGTGTTTCTTTCTTTCTGTCTCCCCCCCCCCCCTTTTTTTGTTTGTTTCCTGGAACGTTAAAGGGCTGAACAATATCACGAAAGCCAACCAGGTAATTTCACATTTGCAACACCTTAGAGGAGACATAACGTTCTTTCCTGTGAATACCATAGCATAGTTATCTCCGACCATGCACCCACTTCTGTAGAAATCAATTTCCCCCATGGTAGACCACCCTCTAGATTCTGGAGATTTAGCCCTCAGTTGCTGTCCGAACCCAAATTTAAAGCTTTTCTGGCAACACAAATCACATTTTTCTTTGAGATAAACGACACTCCGAATATTGGTAGTAATATACTCTGGGAGTCCTTTAAGGCTTATCTTCGTGGGCAGATTATTTCTTTTGACTCACATTTCAGGAAATCGGAACAATCCAAATTGACAGAAATTTCCGTTGATATCCAAAATTTAGACAGCCAATACTTGGTTAATCCCACCTCTATTTTGTATAAAAAACGGCTCCAGCTTCAATCTCAATATGATCTGTTATCAACTGGTAAGATCGAGAGGCAACTTCTGCAAACCAGGCAATGATTTTTTGAGCAGGGAGGTAAGGCAGGCAAACTGCTTGCATATCAATCGCGAGTGGCCGGTGCCTCCAGGCTGATCCCTAGAGTGAAGTCGCCAACAGGTGATATTACAACAGACCCTGCTGAAATCAGTATTATCTTCTCAGACTACTATTCTGAATTATACACCTCAGAATCTTCTCCACAGGATTGGGACAGCCCTAACCCCTTAGACACTTTATCTTATCCCCAAGTTGATGGAAGAGGCTTTGGTGATCTGGGAGCTCCGTTAACCGTCTCTGAAGTAACAGAGGCTATCAAATCTTTACAGAGCGGTAAATCGCCTGGTCCTGATGGCTACTCCACAGAGTTTTTAAAAACGTTTTGTTCTGTACTTGCCCTGATCCTGGTGAGAGTATTCAATGATGCCTTTCTGAAAGGCCAGTTACCGCCTACTTTGTCTGAGGCATCAATAACTCTTTTGTTGAAGAAAGATAAGGACCCACTCTTGTGTGGCAGTTACAGGCCGATATCCCTTTTAAACGTAGACTTTAAGATCATGGCTAAGGTTCTTTCTAGCCGTCTCCAGAGGGTGATGCCGGGCCTGATCGACCCCGACCAGACAGGCTTTATCTCAGGACGACAGTCATTTTTTAATACCAGGAGGTTGTTTAACATTATTTATTCTCCCTCTACTAGTACCCCTGAAGTACTTCTCTCTTTGGATGCGGAAAAGGCATTCGATAGAGTAGAGTGGGGATATCTGTTCTATGTACTTAACAAATTTGGTTTCAGCAGGGACTTTGTCTCATGGATTCAACTCCTCTATACATCTTCGGTAGCTTCAGTTAACGTCAACGGTGTTAAGTCTGGTCTGTTCTCGCTCTCTCGCGGAAATAGGCAGGGTTGCCCTCTATCTCCGTCATTATTTGCGCTCGCCGTCGAGCCTCTAGCCTTATGGCTTCGTAGTGACGAAGGATTTAGGGGCATCACGCGCTTCGGTTTTTTGCATAAGCTCTCTCTGTATGCAGATGACCTTTTACTGTACATTTCCAGCCCATCGTCCTCCCTTCCTATAATTCTAAGCATTTTAGAGCAATTTCAGAAGCTATCTGGCTACAAACTCAACTTCCAGAAAAGCGAATATTTCCCTGTTAACACCCTCGCTGAAAAACTTCCCCAAGCTCTCTTTCCTTTTAAGAAGGTCTCCGAGGGATTCAAATACCTGGGTATCCATATCACTAAATCGTTCGCTTTTTGCCAAGAACCTTAGTCCATTAGTAGAGCGCTTTAAAGCAGACTTAGCTAGATGGTCCTCCTTGCCTTTCTCCTTAATGGGACGTATTAATTTGATAAAAATGGTGGTGATACCTCGATTCTTATATTCCTTCCAACACATTCCAATATTTATTAATAAATCCTTTTTCTCAGCACTCGACCAGCAGATTAATTATTTTGTATGGTGCAACAAGAGGGCTCGTATTAGAAGAGTAGTTCTTCAACTCCCCAAGTCTGAAGGTGGCCTGGCGCTGCCTAATCTCCGCCAGTATTATTGGGCATGTAATATTAATAAGCTTCTTTTTTGGAACACTAATTTGGCACAGGGCGAACACCCTCGATGGGCTCAGATGGAGGCTTCCTCTTCGGTTCTCCCACTTTGGTCGGTGGCATGTTCTTAATTGCCCTTTCCAGTTAAAGAAGTTGCTCACAATCCGATTGTAACTAACACTTTAAAGATCTGGGGTCAGTTTAGGAAGCAGGTTGGCTTACAAGCATCATCAAGTCTAGCCCCGGTCTATCGCAATCACCTTTTCCTCCCGTCGTGCTCGGATGCTGTCTTCCGGACTTGGTCAGACAAAGGCCTGCGGTCTATTAATGACCTTTATGCTGGTGGTGTTTTCTCTTCGTTTGCAGATTTAGCCAACAAATTTGACCTTCCAAGTTCTCACTTTTTCCGATTCTTTCAGATCAGGCACTTAAAATAAATACCCCCAATTTCCAGGTCGTACTCCTGATTCGATAATTGATTCTTTCCTATCACTTAAGACCGATTCAAAGAAGTTCACCTCCATTATATATAATAACATTTTTAAGATAAATCCTACTTGCTTAAATTCCCTTAGAGTTGTATGGGACCAGGACCTTGGGATTAACATGTCAGATGATCAGTAGGGACGTACATATTAAACCTGGTCCACTCCTCTTCCATATGTGCAAGGCATAGTTTACTGCAGTGCAAGATTCTGCACAGAGTACACTACACAAACGCTAAACTGGCCAGGATATACCCTGACAGGTCTGACAAATGTAACAGATGTAAAAAATCTCCGGCTGACTACATGCACATGTTTTGGTCATGCCCTAAACTATCAGAATTCTGGTCTGCAATATTTGACTCACTTAGGGAGGTCTTGGGTGAGACAGTGGACCCTAGCCCCCTCACTGCCCTTTTCGGAATTCCTCTGATGCCCAATGCACCATTACCACACAACGAGTTATCGCATTTACCACTCTGCTTGCCAGGAGGCTTATTCTCCTTAAATGGATACATTTCTCCCCTCCCACCCATAATAGATGGATTCACGAAATCCTGAGTTGCGTCAGGCTTGAGAGGATTAGGTTCTCCCTTAGGGGCTCCCTGACAACGTTTCATAATACCTGGCAGCCTTTTCTGGACCACATTGACACCCTTACTATTGATGAAGAACCCAAAACTTAATTCTCAGCAGAGCATCACCCCCCTCCCCCCCTTTTTCTTTGCAATACTATTTAATATTCATCCTTTATTTATTTTTGGTTTTATTTCCTTGTCCCCCCCCCCCCCCCCCCTTGTAGATGTGTGTGAATGAGAGTGCGGGGTAAAGGGGTTTGTGTTTATATGTCACTATACGAAGAAAACACAGTACTTTCCATATAATTTTTTGCAAATGTCTGTTTGATATCTGTGCGGAAACTAATAAAAAGATTTCTAAAAAAAAACAAAAAAAAATCTAATCTATATTATAATTGTTGCCGAACTGCAAACTTACATTTGAGAAATGTTGTCATCTCTGTCAAGAAAATAGTCCCCTACATTTAGTCGCATGTAATGTTTCCTTTTTACACATGTGTCCACTTTGTGATTGTCTGCTAGCCATAATTTTACTTTTTATATAGTTTTAAGTCACATTTTTACTTTACGCTTTTTAGATCTTGATAGTTTTTACCTAATTATTTTCCCAGATTGAGGATTTTAGTCATCGATGTATGGATCTTGAGTTATCGGAAAAACAAGTAAAGCAAAAGGCAGCACCCTAAAAACTTTTTTTTGAACTTTTGTTCAGTGTTTATACTTTATCTTTTGGCTGGTTTGTTTTGGAAGAATAAAACATTTGCACAACATTTTAGTGCAAAAAACCCCCCCTAAATGACAAACTATGAAGAAACCCAAAACAGGTGAAACCCAACTGAAATGTTGCAATGTTGGCAAGACAACTCCCATGATCCTGTGCAATGACCCCACCACGCTCTGTCCTTTGTCTCTGTTTGGATTGAGACCCAGTGGGGCAGAAAATAAAATATTGTGCATAAGCAGCCTTCTAGCAACAATGGTAGAGAAGGCAATGATTTATGCAGAATACCAAGTAAAGTCACTCTTTACTTCACTGTTTGTTTGTAGGATTGAAGATACATTTTTAACAACTAGGTAAAAATGTTATATTACTCTACAGAAGTTAGCTTACTTAGAGCATGCCTGCCACATGCTATTGCTATATCAAATATTTGATTGAAATTTGTCCCGTTTGGCCAATGTATATTAAAGACCTTCCGATATTATTACAGAACTGCTGTAAGCTAGCTAGCTAACGCAGCTAACCTAGTCATTTCAAATATAATGACAAAACACTTCTCTGAGTGACAGTTGGCAACCTTTATAATCCCTGAACAACAGAAAGTGCTCCGGCCCCAGCTGTGTGCACAACCTTTTAGTGTCTCCGTTTCCGTTGTGTTTGGAGCTTTTTGCAGCATTTTGTATTTGTAGGGTTTTGTTTATGCAGCGCTTTCAGTAAAGCCCCTGTCACACTGTCCCGAAATTGACACCCGATGGACACACGAATATGGAATTGTGAATTTCGCACGAAGATGGCCCCGAACCACACACGAAGGCAACATTTACATTACATTTAAGACATACAACTGCAACAAAAGTAACAAAAACGATTATGTTAAAGTAGGGGAGAGCGGGGTAATGTGAGATTTCTTTTACATTTGCTCTCCTGTAGGCGAGCTAAAATGATATATCAGTAAAATTTACACATTTCCCATTAATTCAGGATGTTTCCTAGCACTGGAAATGATCAGAATGTCTTCAGGACAAATGGCAGTGAAAATATGATTGTTTTTTAAAAAGTGGTCTTGTGTCTCACTTTACCCCAGCTAAGGGGTGAACTGAGACAGACTAGAGAAATCAAGGGGGTAAAGTGAACCACTTACCTTTTCCACTTTTAAACTACCAAAACAACACATGTTGTAACAGTTAGAATCCTGACAGATAGATTGACAACCACACATTCCAAAACTAATGTCGGATGCGCAACATAATCATAGGGATTGGTCAATTTAGCACATTTTTTAAACAAAGTAACTCCAAACAAAGTCAAATACAACATAATATATTTCAAAGTGCTTTAATAAACATTCAATTAACCATTTAACCAGTTAGATTAGAACACGATATGATATGAACATCAGCCGCATATTTAAACAAGGCCTACTCTACATTCCAGCCCTGAAGGTTACAGGGAAAGGTGAAGAGTTGCTCTCTCCGTGTTGTTCCTCCAGGCCTATTAGGTTGAGGCAGCTTCTTCACCACATCACCTTTAGGAACATGTGCCACATCCTTTTCTTTCATAGCAAACGTGGGTCTCTCCCACTCTCTGTTGTTTCCCTTGATTTTTCTGAGGAATTGGGTTAGTATTTCGTCCCCCTCAACCTTCTCAACCATGCCAACATAACGGATACTTCGGTGTTTTGTGGCAAAGTTGACGAGGACGAAGTCACCCACGGACAGATCTTTGTTTCCGGGGTCACTCCTCTCATCTTCAGAGCTCTCAAAATCATCCTCAAATGGGACAGGGTCATCACTCTCCTCCGAGCTGCTATCTATGATTTTCTTCTTGGGTGCCTTCTTTTTCGGTTTTCCCTTTTCTTTGCTATTTTGCTTTTTCCCTGCCAGGTTCTTTTGTCTCTCTTCATAAGCCTGTTCTATGATTTGCTTCTCTGGAGTATCTGTTAAGATGGCTGTCTTCACACGCTTTCGTTTTGTTTGTCCTCTGGGGGGACATTTTGGAAGTGGTATGATTTCCTGAGGAGACACATATCCAGGTCGTGAGACAGCTGGCGAGGCACATCCATGTGGACCATGCAAAGTGGATGGAATAGCATCAGCGAGTGGAATAGCATCTGCAGCAGGTGGTTCATCTGCAGGGGGTGGATCATCTGCAGGCCGTGGAACATCCGGATCATCTGAAGTGGATGGACCAGTGGATGCAGGCTGCAGCTCAGGGTTTGGCCGGTCTGACACCATGGATGGTGCAAACGCCTCCTCAGGGAAAATATCTCTGTTATATGGGAAGATCCCAGTGGACTTGAAGCCAGAGGTGATATTGCGTGGTGTCACTGCTGACAAGAAGGCCTCGTTCACAAATCCTGCAATCTGATAGATGGAGACTGTTTTGCCAGGGTTAGATCTCATCCACCCATCAAGAGCTCGGCTGTATAGGGTCTTGAACGGGCCATACACCGTCACGTCGAGAGGCTGCAAGCGATGGGATGTGTGGGGTGGGAGGGTGAGCAGAACAATACAATTACTCTTTGCTTTCTCCACTGCCTTGAGTGAGATGTGAGCTCTCAGATTATCCAGGATTAGCGGCATGGGATGGTCAGGAGTGCACTTAGTGTGCTTTATCAAGTGATTGAGGAACTCAGGCCAGGTGTCTTCGTTCATCCATCCTGTTCTGGTGGAGGCACCTTTGGCTCCTGGAGGTGCTCCTATCATGAAGTCGTCCTTAAACCTAACTCTGGGGAAGACAAACATGGGAGGTATGGCATTCCCAGCAGCATTCACTGCACACACCACAGTCACCAGTTCTCCTCTCTCAGCTGATGTGATAGAACCAACTTGCTTTTTCCCTTTCTCTGTCACAACCTGAATCAAGTAGAAAGTTTAGAATCAATGGCATGTGCAATCAGTAGGCTACTATTGGTCTAAAGGTACATTTTATTTTGTTGCAGTCCATTCATTTTTTTCTAGTTCACAGGCTCACAACATTACTAATAGCATTAGTTTCAGCATTCTGCCAATAGCTAGCTGGTCATTATCACAAGCCACTCAGTATCAGTCTGCTGCTCTCTAGTAGCTTACCTGCCGTGGCTTTTGTACTGTAAAGACGCCTGTTTCATCCACATTGTAAATCATGTGTGGAGGAAATGTGTGTCTGTTAAAGAAGAGAGGCAAGGGAAGAACCTTATCAGAATCAAAACCAAATCTTACAGGTAAAGCCTCCATAAATAATTAATTCTGTCACCTGTCCATCACTACAGCCAGATTTGTAAAGAACTCCCCCACTGTAGTCTTATTGAAGGCTGTAGCCCTTCCCAGGGATGTTGCCTCCGGAGTTCGGACAGAGAGATGGCGACGGGCTAGAAAGCTGCCAAACCACTCTACTCCTAAAGAGTGGACAATTCGTTATTATAAGATAAGCTTTGTGGCAAGATCAGTTGGCCTAAGTTGACCTACAGAATCATGTGATCTCTTGCGCACGCTAGCCTACCTGCACATTGTTTCTCCATCCAATTGGCAGGGACAGGGATATGGTTTTTGTCTGCATATTCAAATGCCAGTTCACGGCACTTAACTGGAGCAAGGCCATGGAACTGGTCAGCCAGTTGTTTTAAATGTTGGGCAAGCTCCTCCTCCATCTCATCTGTCAGTATTCTTTTTGCCTCAGCTACTGCACCCCAGGCTACTGATTTAACTCCCTTTCTCTATTTTCTTAATGAATCTTTGGAGGGTTGTCTTGTCGATATTTCTTTCCTTTCCTGCTTGTCTTAAGGACTTCTTTCCTTGCATGACCTCTGCAGCTGCACTCTCCATCTCTGTGAGGGGTGTTTGGCCCCAAGCTGTCTTCCTGATGTATCGTCTTGGCATGATGACTTTTCTACAATGTTTATGACATTAAAATTAAAACATATGTATTGTAATATTAGACTAAAATATATATAAGACTAAACTTAACTTGTGCTTCATGTCGGGGTAAAGTGAGTCAGCGTCTCACTTTACCCCACAGCATCTGTCTCACTTTACCCCACAGCCACCATTTTAGAAAAAACAACATCTCGGCAATTCAGGCTAATCTTTAACTAGCATCAATCACATGGTTTTATATGTTGGAAGTTCAGCAACATGTATGATATAAGTTTTTCAACCTGAATCAATTTGCTTTGATACTACAGTTGATTACGTTCGCAGTAAGAACATTTACTTTTACATGCAACAAACACATTTTTGTGAAAAAAAATACTTACCACAGAACCAGCACCAACTTCTCCTTCATGACAAGTGGGGGGTGGGAGGGGCTTGAAAACATTATGGTCACATGACCGCAAATTTGTTTCTTTGCCTAGTTACAGCGGGTGTCTCACATTACCCGGTGTCCCACATTACCCCGCTCTCCCCTACTATGATACTGTACTGATATTTTCAGACTTTGTTCTTTACTTTATCCGTCTTTATATGTAGAAGATATTAAGTTTTCTCCGTAATGTTGTTTCCATAGCAATAACAACTTCCTGTCAACTCGCCTTCAGAATAATATATTATATCCTTTTCAGTTTCACAGAACACAAATTGGGTTATTTACATAATATGTTTACATGATTTTGTTGTGCAATAAAACAACGCGATGGACACACTTTCAATTCAATTCAGCTCTGATCGTAACAACATCGGGACATTCGTGAGGGCATCTTAAGCCATCGTATGACCGCCGGTGGAGTTTCTTAGGCTCCGGCAGCAACTTTGTGAGCGGTGGCAAAATCTTTGGCATGCCAAAAAATTGCCGAAGGACCTTGCGAAGGTTCATTTTCGTGTTGAATTTGTGTGTCAATTTTGCCCTTCGTAAGGCCATCGTGAGGGCATCTTGTTATCATCGGTGCCATCGGGCATTCGCCCCGATCAGAGTGAGGGTGAATGCCCGATGGCACCGATGATAACAAGATGCCCTCAAGATTTGACAAGATGCCCTCACGAGTGCCTTACGAAGTTGCCGCTCACGAAGTTGCTGCCGGAGCCTGAGAAACTCCACCTGCGGTCATACGATGGCTTAAGATGCCCTCACGAATTGCCCGATGTTGTTACGATCAGAGCCGAATTTGAACATTTCCTTAATCGTGTGTCCATCAATGTCAATTTTGGGACAGTGTGACAGGGGCTTAAACGCTGTGTATTTCTCTCCAAGTAGGTGAATGCTTTCTAGATTCTGTGCATGTGTGGTTAAGTTGGTGAAGATGTTTCTTCATCTGCATGTGTTTTTACACATTTGTGTTTTTATATCTATCGTTTTTGAAAATGCAGCGTGTTTGTAATTGTTTTGGGCCGTTGCAGCGCGTTTGCACGTTTTGGCCACCGTAAAACAATATTTGTTACAATTATTTTTTAAATGGTTGTTGCTACTGAATGTTCTAATGGACAGCATTGTTGTAGGAGTAGGATATCATCAATTAAATATTGGACAAAAACAAACCTTAGCCTGCATGTAAAATGACAACTGTGTGCGTGGGTGTGTGTGGGTGTGTTTGTTAGTGAGGCATGTGAGTGTGGGGAAGTAGGGAAAAGGTGAGAGGACTTTGTGTTGTTAACCTTGGTGGAATGGCCTGCCAACGTAGTGCTGGGAGGAAGAGTTGCTGCTGTTTATGCTTGAGCAATGGACCGTGTCAAAAAAGTGTGCTGGCCTCTTGGATTGACATGTCATGCAGTCCTCCACACCCTTCACACACTGTTTGCATCCCATTTTGCTTTTAGAACCAGCAAAATATGATGGGTGTGTTACAGTTGAAGCCATTATTTATATTTCAAGTTAGAAATAAAAAAGAGGGAACTTTCTTTTGCAAAATGCACCAACTTCTGCTATTTTCATGAATGACGTGGTGGAGCCTTTAGCTGGAGTGTAAATGCAGGATTATTGTAACAATGAGCACTGTGACTGCGTTGCTTGGTACCATGTGAGAGCGGTAGGCTAAAGGTGGTGTGAGAGTGAGGGGCTGTGGGTTCACTGAATTCCTATCCAGTGAGTGGAGCGTTGGTTTCCGTCTAGACAAAGCTCAGTTGTCAGGGAGACCTGTTCGGATCCAGGACTGCCCCAGGCTCCAGGAAGTTTTGGTGGGAGCGACTGGGCCTTTTTTTTTTTTTTTCCCGCTCTGTTTTCCCTCCTCGGGGGATTGCAGCGAATGCAGTTCACTGCTGAGTGTTTTTTTTTTGTTGCTGGTGGAAGTTTTTCTCCCATGATAGGGTGGAGACAGCTCGCTTCATTTGTGCAGAGATAAACGGCATTATTCTCTCCCTCCCACTCAGCAGGAAATAGCAGCCTGGCCCACCTTGCACACCAAGCAGTCACATATGCACACATGGCATCACACACTCTCTCATTTAGGCCAGGATACAATGGATCCATCAAATGTGCGACTTTTTACCTGACAGTAAACCACAGAAGCAGTTCCCGAGCTCTGCGCTCATGAAGCTGCTCTGCGTGACTCTATTGTCTTTTAGTGACTGTTTACAGCGAGATAAGGCAACGACCTGACTGCTCACAGCGTCGGATCAGTGAGCAGACAGGCTGACTGAGGCCTCACTAACTGTTACACTCAGCTGCACCCTGAAGGCTCTTCCTGGAGCCCAGACAGCTTCTGGTCGTCAGTAGATTTGTTGTGCTGACAGCAGAGTTATTAGTTTTTTCCAATATCTAAGTGTAGATAATACTGTCTGGAACAGAAATAACACAGCAGACCCCCCTGCTCTGCGCTCTAGGTGCCATATTTTAAACAAGGGTCTCGAAATTGCAAAAGACTTTAACCATATACAATAATATGCAGGACCTTGTGTGTGCATTTGAAGTGAGCTAAAGTTCAGTGTGGACGTGGACCCATTATGACCTGTGCCAAGAGGTCGGGTTGGTTTTTAAGTTTTTGTTGTCTTTTAGTGTGCAAGATAAAGGAAAAACTATTTGACTGATATTCATGACATTTGGTGGGAGGTTTACGCGTTGACCAAAGAACAATTGGGTGGTACGTGCATTATTTTTCACGTATGCGGCTTTAGGGAGATGGACGCCTTCTAAATGCTCTCCTATGATATGGCAGATGGTGTACCAGGAAGCTGAAATGGAATTTTTTTTAGTAGAAAGGTTGTGTGATAAAATATTGTAAGTCAACATTGGTAAGTGTATTTGCTTAATGATAGCACCAATTTGGATCTCTATTTATCACAAAATCTGAGTAAAAAAAATGAGTACAACTTGATATACTGTGATAGGCACAGTATAGTCTTTTGGCTGCTCACAAGGTTAATGCTGTATTTACATTGAATGGTTCAACCTTCTTTTGGTGTGCTTTCTAGCAATTGTAAGTCCCTGGTAACAATTTTGAATTGCCTCAATCAGCTTACATGTGAGCCGTAGCTCTAGTTCAATCTATACAATCGTCTCTAGGTTGACGAGGGACATCCTAGAAAAAACGTGCCGTTTTGAACAGCCAAGACTTCACTTCAACAGTGAGGACATTCATTAATTCCACACAGATGCCAAAAGAAAAACCTACCGTTGTCAATTCAAAGTTAAGCCACAGTATAGTTTGTGTGTTTTTGTCAAGCTGAAAACAAAGTCACAGCAGTTCGCCATCAGAATCTGCCTGGACTTACACTGCAATTAGCGTTGTTTTTTAAATATCATATCACGTATCACCCTTTAAAATACATTCAGGTTGAATTTTTTTTATTTTAAAACAGCATGTATTCATCATTTCTGATAATGGATGGCAATGCATCTAGTAGTTGTTGTGACATTTCAGAGTTGGCATGAAACAGGTTTGCATGATAAGCCCCGCCCACATTCATCTGCATGACCGCGGCTGCTCCGTCAGTAATTACAGCAGCTGGTGGCACATCGCTGCATCTGTCCATCCAGATTTAGCTCCAGACATGGTGGAGCGTTTTCTTTGTGTCAGCTTTTCATGTCTCATCTCTGTGTGTTAAGTCAAAGCAATATAGTTTATTGAAAAACAATCAAAGCACAGCTTTGGAAGAACACATCATGATGCTGAGTAGTGAAGAGCACCTGGGTCAGGGCTTTCAGTCTTACATCCACTCCCAGGCACATTAAAGAAAAACTTCAAAGAGAGCAATAATCCATGTTATTCAGCCACCTCTCTGCGTGGTGTGTGTGAACATGGATATTTTTGGGGCGAATCAGACGCACATTACTCAAAGCTTTGAACTTTTTGAACGGCTGCGACTCTACAGGTTGCACGACCACACACACACACACACACACACACACACACACACACAAACACACACACACACACACACACAACTGTTTTCTGCACATGGGGCCCAAGTGGGAAGAAAGACACATGCATTTCCAAACATTTGGTCTACCTACGCTGTAAAATGTATTATCTCTTCGATTTACACACGGCATCTATTGCACATCTGTCCGTCCTGGGAGAGGGATCCCTCCTCTGTTGCTCTCCCTGAGGTTTCTCCCATGTTCCCCTTTAAACTGTGGGGTTTTTCTCTGGAAGTTTTTCCTTGTACGATGTGAGGGTCTAAGGACAGAGGGTGTCATATTGTCATACTGATATTCTGTACAAACTGTGAAGTCCACTGAGACAAATGTAACATTTGTGATATTGTGCTGTATAAATAAACATTGATTGATTGATTGAAAGGACATGACAGACTGAGAATCTGTTGTCCTGCAGCTGACCTCACCCAAAGGTGCTGCATGCTGCTGCAGAGCCCAGGGGAAGAAAGGTGTACAGCGGAGTGTGTGGAGCCAAGAAAGACACAGCCGGTGACTCAGCGACTCAGAACCCTCATCTCATGTTTTAGTCTGCCGCGCAAACACCAACTCCTCCTGGGTTTCTTTTCATGTCGGCTAACTTCACACAGTATAGGTGTTCAAAGCTTTTCACTCACATCAACTGTAGCAAAAGTTGCTTAATGATTTACAGATGTGGGAGAAGTACTCAGATCTTGTACTTCAGTAAAAGTAGAAGTACCAGAGTGTAGGAATACTCAGTTACAAGTAAAAGTCCTGCATTCAAAATGTTACTCAAGTACATGTACTAAAGTATTAGCATCAACATATACTTGAAGTACCAAAAGTAAAAGTAGTCATTGTGCAGATTGGTCCATTTCAGAATAATATATATATGAGATGTCTGAATCTGTAAAGTAACTAAAGGTATTCAATTAATTGTAGTGGAGTAGAAGTACAAAGGAGCAACACTTTAAATACTTAATTACAGTACTTGAGTGTATGTACTTAGTTACTTTACACCACTGATAATTTAACATCATAGTAGTCATTGATTGTGTCCGAAAGAGACCTGCAGCCGGTGGCTCAGAACCCTCACCTCTTGTTTTAATCTGCCAACACCAACTCCTCCTGGGTTTATTTTCATGTCGGCTAACTTCACACAGGTGTTCAAAGCGTTTTTGGACAGTATTTGTGACGCCTTTAAAGAGCTGAAATGGATGATGTTTCTGCAGATCGGAGTGACGTCATTCACGTGACCCTGTGTTTGTTTCTCTTTGCGGGCTTCTGTCTCTCTCCTCTGAACGCCTGACTGGCCGTCTGGCTCCCAGATAGCATCAGGCTGTCTGAGATTAGCACTCATGAGGGCGCAGTTAAACTTGTGAAAGCCCTGGTCTCCTGTCCCGGTGCCTCTGTTCTACACAAAGCCAAACACTAATCATGAGTGTGGCACAACGCTGATAGCCTGTCTGCATTGTCACCGTGCCTCTGAAATGAGGTAAAGCCTGAGAGCTTATTGCAGAGCAGCCACAGATCCCAGACCAGGAGCCTGTTGTTGCCAGGCAGTTGAGCAGCGAAGAGGACAGATAATGGAGCTGCTCGACAACATTTTTATGAAGTGGACAGCTGATAAGTAATCGTTTAGGCTGCAGCGCATTGCCTGCCTTCTGTTTTTCACACATTAAATAACACCTGTAGTCATAATGGACTCTGGTTTGTTTATCTTGTCTTTCAATTCATTAAAATATAATAATATCATTCATGCAAGTAGTTATTGGAGTTTAGACTTTTAAATGCGTTAAAAGTTGAAGTCTATCCTCAAACAACAATGGAACATAATGGACATTGTAGGTAAAAAAAAGACGGGGAGTTTGGTATTATTCCGAGAATGCACAACACATTTCCCAAAAATATGAAGCAGTACATTTAAGATAAACAAAACAATCTTGGATATTGTCTGAATTAAAAGTGGCAAATGTATAATCTAAAATTTGTATATTTTCTGTGACTATGAAGTCATTTTTTGCAAGAGAATTCGCAGAATTTCTCTGAGATTTTAGTTACAAATTTTGAAGGAAAAACCGTTACATTGCCAGGTTGGATCTACCATCCCAACATAGATGCCAAAAGCTATCTGTCCGTTGCATTAGTTCACGATGTCCAAAATCTATCAAAGATTATTAAGATAGTATGTTGTTCTGGGTCTTAAATTGTCCATCCATCTTCTCCCGTTTATCCGTGGTCGGGTCGTGGAGGTAGCAGTTCCAGCAGAGAGCCTCAAACTTTCCTTTCCCTGGCCACATCAACCAGCTCTGAATGGGGGATTCCAAGGCGCTCCCAGGCCAGCGAAGAGATATAATCCCTCCACCTGGTCCTAGGTCTACCCCTCGGTCTCCTCCCAGCTGGACGTGCCTGGAACACCTTCCAAGGGAGGCGCCCAGGTAGCATTCTTACTAGGTGCCCGAACTACCTCAACTAACTCCTTTAGACGCGAAGGAGGAGCGGTTGAACTCTGAGTCCCTCCCGGATGACTGAACTTCTCACCTTATCCCTAAGAGAGACATCAGCGATCTCGTTCTTTCGGTCATGACCCATCCTTCATGACCATAGGTGAGGGTAGGGCCAGCCCCGAATGTTTTTTCTGTAGCCCCGGACAATTCTACCTCAATAATATAATACATTAACCGTGCTTTACGTGAACCTCATCAAGACACTAGAAAGGACGGCAGGACTGTAATTTCCCGTGTTCAGTGAATGCAACAGAGGCAAGACACAAGACCAATCAGAGAGTTGCATGGAAATAAAAGTGTGCTTGTGTCATTCAAGCTCGCGGCTCTGTGTGTGTGCGGAAATAGCGCATTTAGTGTGTGTGAGAGAGGGGGAGAGAGAGAGGGACCGGTGCCAGCAGCAGGGACCGTGTTGTTAGCATCTGGTTAGCTAGCTGCACTAACGGACATACGGAGCTGTTTGTTCCACAACAAGCTGGAGGAGAGCTCTCCTCTCAGACTGAGAGGCTCAGGTGAGCTAAAGGACTCTCTGAGTGTTTAGATAGTTAACTTTAGTCTAAGTTATCTCAGTGGGTCTCAAACGGTTTGGTCACAAATTATTCAAAAGATTATTTCCGCGGCACACCTTCATATGATCATTATAGTTATAAAAAAAATAAGAGAATAAAGGAAAAACAGTTATGAAATACTATATGGCAGTAAAACAAGAATACAGTTTGAAAGGGGAGTGATTTGTAAAATATCCATAAAGAAAAAGAACATCTGCTTACAGTTGTGTTTCATCTGGGTGTTGAGAGATGTATCCATAGATCTCTTAATGTTGCTCTCAAAGTGCACCAGATTGATGCTTTTAACTTCAATATTTAAAAAAAATCTTCCCGGGGGAGCACCCCCCCGGACCCCCCTACTGGAGGTGAGGTCCGCTCCCCACTCATAAAAGATAGCACTTTACCCCTGCCTATATGCCGTGAGCTGATTATCGAGCCTTCATTGTAACAGTCGCGGGTTTACTGTGTGTTTGCGTGTGGGGAGTTTTTTGTGCGTGCTCTATAGCGCCCGTAATAGTGTTCACTGAAGTCCAGCACCTCAGCACCCCCACTCAAAATACCTTCCCGCGCCTCTGGGTAGGAAGGAAAATGGCCCGGTAGACAGAGAGGTTTGCCTTCTGGCTCAGCTCTCTTTTCGTCACAACTGTGCGGTAAAGCGACTGCAGTACCGCTCCCGCCGCTCCTATTCTCCGGCCCATCTCACGCTCCATTGTTCCCTCACTCGAGAACAAGACCCCGAGATACTCAAACTCCTTCATTTGGGGTAAGGCCTCATTCCCTACTTGGAGTGGACAGTCCATCGGTTTCCTGCTGAGAACCATGGCATCAGATTTGGAGGTGCTGATCCTCATCCCAGTCGCTTCACACTCGGTTGCGAACCGATCCAGTGAGTACTGAAGGTCGCAGACCGATGAAGCCATCAGAACCACATCATCTGCAAAAAGCAGTGGTGCAATCCTTACGGCCCATCCACACACAGGCATGAAAAAAATCTTTCAAAGCTTTGCCCATTCACTTGAATGGGGTGACGAAGAAGATTTTTAATCTTCGCCGAACTGCATCGTGGGGAGCGGAGCATGGCTTTGCAAGCATCGTGAGCATCAAAAGTTGAACAATGTTCAACTTTTGATGCTCCCGATCCTTTCGAAGCTGGCATCAGCCAATCAAATCCCGTTTATGCAAATCCCGCCAGTACAAGCGCTAGCCAATCAAACCGCGTGTATGCAGATACCGCAGGTCTTTTCCATATGTCATAAAATGGAGGATAAATTAATCATCGCTGTAGGAAATGTCCCGGTTCTTTACGACTGCTCTCTGTTCACCTACCGGGATCTAAACCGGAGGAACCAGGCATCGAGGGAGGTGGCAGAGACAGTTGGTGGTAGGTTTTCACCTGTTTGGGGAGTTTATATCCAGTTTACTTCGTTTTAACATTGAATGGACAGCTAGTAATGTAGCATAACATATAATATATATAAAATATATATTAATATAATAATAATAATATAATAATAATAATAATATATAATAATATAATATATAATATAATAAGTATAAGCATAATATATAACATATAGTATAACATATAATCAGAGCTCTCAAGTCTCACGCAATTGGCGTGAGACACACGCATTTCACTCCATTCACACGCTCACACGCCACACCTTGTATTTCTCACGCAGAGATTTTTTCACCCAGAGATTTCTTTCCAGGGTACCTCCCACCAAGTTGCGCCGCAATTTTGTAAACAAACTAGGCTTGTTTGAGACGCGTGCACTCCACTAGCACCCCCCCGGTCAATATTTGCTCTTAAAAGAAAATGGGTAGCTCTTAAAAGAGCTTTTGGTTTGGAGGAGCCATGGTGACCCTACACCACTTTATGCTGCCATGACACTACACCCTCCTCATTCAAATAGGAGCAGAAGGTCTCCCGCAGTTGAATGGATCGGCGTGTGGCATTGTTTGAGCCCATCCTAGGTGCATCACGCAGAGTTGGAGTAGCTGGAGCTTCTTCACTGGACTCTGCGACGACAGGTGTGCGTGATGGCCTTCCTATTGTCTTCCTGCGGAGGAAGTTGTGCAACACACAGGTGGCCTTCACACACAACTCTGTTGGCTCTCTCCAAAAGCGGAATTCCGCAGGCTCCCTCCGTCGCTGCTCCTTCCAAAACCTCCGACAGCCACTACCCTGAAGAGGTACTGGGCCTCCACGACAGCCAGTAGTACCAAGGATTGGGTGGACTTGTAGTTGAAGTAGAGGGAACCAGAATTTGCCGGAGCCTGGATCACCACGTGCTACCCATCAATGGCACCAACGCAATTAGGAAAGTTCCAGATCTCCTGAAACTCTGCAGCGATGGCTCTCCAGTCCTCCGACTATGGTCTCCTCGACCAGGGCGGTCCAGATGGCACCCGCAACCTCCTTCACGATGACAGCCACTGTTGCATGCCCTGTCCTGTACGAGTCACCGGTTGCCAGGTACCTGAGAAAAAAGTAATATACATGATTTAAAAAAATATATATGTCAGACGCCACGCAGACACAGATCCCCCCCCCCACACACACACACCACACAGACCACAGACACACACCACAGACACACATACAGACCACAGACACACACACACATACCCCAGACACACACACACACACACACACACACACACACACACACACACACACACACACACACACCACAGACACACACACAGACAGACCACAGACACACACCCCCAGACACACACACACAAAGACCACACACACACACACACACACACACACACACACACACACACACACACGCCTGCGTACACAGGGGAGCAATACTGTGTTTACCTAGCTATCTTAATTAATGTCATTCATCTGAACTAAATCACAGACTTCATTCATCATTCATCCATGGCATGCATTCTCTCTCTTTATATACAGAGTCATATTAAAGAAGTAGAAATACACAAAACGTACCGTAGGCAGATGGCCAGTCGCTCGGCGGGTCCGATTGACAAACGCATATGGGTGTCCGCCTTTGCAATCAGTGGACCCACTTTTCCGAGCAACTCGTGGAACACGTCTTTGCTCATCCTGAAGTACTGCTGAAACAGTACATCATCCAGGTGGAGCTCTTGGACAAGAACGTGGTATTCCCCCCTTTGCAGACGTTTTCTGAGTATCGAATGTACCCAACAGCGACACACAATACGTGGCCTCCTGCTAGACATTGCATATACCAACGCTACTCTTGCTACCCTTGCTACAAAACCGGCATCCATTTTGGCAATAGTGGAGAAGAAGCGGGCTTTTTTTTGCTTTGTATGCCGGGGGCGGGCGGGAGATTCCTGGGAGATTCCTGATTGGTTGTTGGTCGCCTTGGGCGCGTGAAATCGCCAAGCTTCAGACACGCCCAGCATCAAGATTTTTCAAGATTTTTTTCATGCCTGTGTGTGGACGGGCCGTTAGTCCACCGAACTGCAGACCCCCTCCCCCACGACTACGCCTCAAAATCCTATCCATGTATATTACAAACAGGATTGGTGACAAAGCGCAGCCCTGGTGGAGACCAACCCTCACCGGAATGGTTCAATGGCCCTGAAAAGAGACCTCCTCACCACATCACCGCAGCACCTCCCACAGTAACTCCCTGGGAACCCGGTCATACGCCTTCTCCAAATCTACAAAACACATGTAAACCGGGTCCTTGCGAGAGTAAAAAGCTGATCCGTCGTTCAACGACCAGGACGGAATCCGCATTGTTCCTCCTCAATCTGAGGTTCGACAATCGGCCTGACCCTCCTTTCGAGTACCTTAGAGTAAACTTTCCCGGGGAGGCTGAGTAGTGTGATGCCTCTATAATTGGCACACTCCCTCTGATCCCCCTTTTTGAAAGGGGGAACCACCACCCCGGTCTGCCACTCCTTCCGTACTGTTTCCGACTTCCACGCAACGTTGATGAGACGTGTCAACCATGACAGTCTCTCAACACCCAGAGCCTTCAGCATTTCTTGGCGGATCTCATCCACTCATCATCTTTGTCACTGTGGAGCTGTTTGACTACCCTAGTGACCTCCCCCCGGGAGATTGGTGTTGATCCCCCGTCATACTCCAGCTCTGCCTCTACCATAGAGGGCGGAGTTGTCAGGTTCAGGAGTTCCTCAAAGTGTTCCTTCCAATGCCCTAACACTCGATCAGTTGAGGTCAACAGCGTCCCATCCTTACTGTACACAGCTTGGATGGTTCCCTGCTTCCCCCTCCTGAGGTGTCGGACAGTTTTCCAGAACAACTTTGGTGCCTCCCGAAAGTCCTTTTCCATGTCTTCTCCAAACTTCTCCCACACCCGCTGCTTTGCCTCGGCTGAGGCTGCTGCCCTTCGGGCCTGTCGGTACCTTGCAGCTGCCTCGGGAGTCCCCCGGGATAACAAATCCCTGAAGGCCTCCTTCTTCAGTCGGACGGCTTCCCTGACCACCGGTGTCCACCAGGATATTCGAGGGTTACCGCCCCTTGAGGCACCTAAGACCTTGAGACCACAGCTCCCCGCTGCGGCTTCAGCAATAGAGGCTTTGAACACCGCCCACTCTGGTTCAATGTCCCCAGCCTCCACAGGGATGCCCGAAAAGCTCCGCCGGAGGTGTGAGTTGAAGGCCTCCTGAACTTGGGCCTCCTCCAGACGTTCCCAGTTCACCCGAACTACACGTTTGGGCTTACCAGGTCTGTCCAGAGGCTTCCCCCGCCACTCGACCCAACTCACCACCAGATGGTGATCATTTGACAGCTCCGCCCCTCTCTTTACCCGAGTGTCCAAAACATACGTCCTCAGGTCCGATGATACGATAACAAAATCGATCATGGACCTTCTGCCTAGGGTGCTCTGGTACCACGTACACTTATGAGCATCCTTATCTTCGAACATGGTGTGTGTTATGGCCAATCCATGACTAGCACAGAAGTCCAATAACAAACCACCACTCCGGTTCAGATCAGGGGGGCCGTTCCTCCCAATCACGCCCCTCCAAGTGTCTCCATCATTACCCACATGTGCTTTGAAGTCTCCCAGCAGGAGCCCCATACAGGACTCTTTCCAGGGTCTCCAAGAAGGCTGAAGACTCTGAACTGCTGTTTGGTGCATAAACACACACAACAGTCAGAGTTTTCCCGCCCCATTAACCCGCAGGCGTAGGGAGGCGACCCTCAAGTCCACTGGGGTAAACTCCAACAAAGAAGCACCCAACAGGGGGCTTGTGAGTATCCCCACACCCGCCTGGCGCCTCACACCTTGGGCAACTCCGGAGAAGAATAGAGTTCAACCCATAGACTAAATGGACGTAGTGTCCGTGACGTCACCATAGGATTCTGCAGAGTTGCCGAGAAGCCCTTAGTAGGCGGAGTCGGCCACTAACGGCTTGACAGCGACGTCAGAGTCTAATCTGCCTGCTCCAAATAAGGGCAAAGAGGCGGAGGCGAGGCGGGACCTGCTGCCTCCGAACTGGAAGTAAACAGAGCTAGCTCAGGCTAAGAAGCTAAGCTAACATGAAATACATGCAAACCAAGTTACTGCTAACAGTGTAGTTCCCCTATATAAACGTTACATTCATAATCAAATGATACAATCTGCAAGAGAATTAGCTATATTTTGTTATTCTTAATGCTTGTCATTCACACGTTAAGAAAATAAGTACCGATACATAGCAGAACAATTGTGGCGATGTTCAGCTTAATAAGCCTTGTTCAACATAATTTATTTAGCTAATACTACAGCAGGCGAACCAAGTCTGCATTTCGCTGCATTCCTTGACCTCCAGTTATAACGACGGACTCCATCGCCCGGACCTAACGGAGCCGCAGTGGGCTAGCTCCGGGACGCCGGCTGGAGCTAGCCCCCCACATGTTTTTTTCTGCTGTAAAGTTGGGCATTTTAACATGGGGGTCTATGGAAATTGCTCCTTTCTGCAGTCAGTCCCTAGCGGCCCATGTATGAACTGCAGTGTGTTGCACTTCCGTATTGGCGTCCCGGCTGTTCCCCAGAGTTTGCCGCTTGGCTCAACCACTATCCAGAAGTAAGGTTCCAAAGCCGACTCTGTGCGTAGAGGTGAGCCCGACCAGATCCAACTGGTAACGCTCCACCTCCCGCACAAGCTCCGACTCCTTCCCGCCCAGAGAGGTGGGGAAGGAGTCCTTATCTGACTAGTATAGTATTTCTCCACTGCAGTATAGTTTCTCCACTGCAGTCATAACACACGGAGAGATAGCATCTGTGACCTGATTAAATTGATCCCACCATGCAAAGTAAAGCGGTCTGGTCAATAGGGAAAGCTAAAGAAAATGAAATGATTTGTGCACATATCTTAGAGGAGTTTGGTCTCTCAAATCCAATTTAATTTCTGGAAATATATCCACAATCCATCTCTCCTAAATGTAAGGCATTTATCTCAGCAAAACCTTTTTTTTTTCTTTGAGGAATATTAACCCCAGTATGGACAGGAGACATGATTACAGTGACCGAAGACTGCATCAATATAGGCATTTTGGATAGTTTTAAAGTAAACTTCAAAAAATGTAAACCTAATGACTTTTACTGACGTTCATGCATTGATAGAATTTGATGTAGAAAATGTTGTTCAACCAACAAGAAATATTTGAAATTGCAATAAATATAGAAAAATGGGTGAGTTTTTGAGAAACTTGAAGCAGGGGCATTGGCAATTTGCTTGATACCTGACAAATATGACTGTAGATGCATGTAATGTTGGATATGGCTTGACCTACACTTGCCATGATGTATAAATATTGATGTTACAATTTGTTTGTCATACAAAAGGCACGGTTTGTCCTGCTTTGCTGTTGATTTGAATCAGCTGTGAGTAGGTTATTAGTGTATCTGTTGGGTCAGCAGATCAGACACTCTGCAGACTTTGAGGTCCACCTGTGTAAAGCCCCTCAGCCACATCACAGAACTCCCTCTGCTGTAGGACTTCAGATGTATTTCTATCAATGCTTTCACTGTGCCACATGTTTACATTCACCACACATGAATACTCATGCTGGATGCAGGCCGGCACACCACAGCTGAAGGTATTGCAGACATTATTTTGAAAAGAGGGATTCTAAAGGCTCAGTACACATACAACGTTTTATATACCCTGTAGTGACACATTCCCCTGATTGTTTATATTTGTTTGACTGGAATCTTTTTCCGCTCATGCATCTGTTTTAGATCTCCAAAATAATATGAAATGGCATTGAGGCAAAAGCTTAATGTACATTCTTTTTAAGCAGCGTCACAATCTGTATGTAATTGATGCTCTGCTGGGCTAGAACTAAAGTGTTTAAGAAAGAGTTGTCACAGAGTCACATGTATTGTGGTTTCAGCTATAGATCAAAATCTTAGAGGGAACACATATTGTATTTGCTTACTTGCCGAGAGTTCAATTCACTTCTTGCAAATTAATTTAGGCTTCAAAAATTATATTCAGGAAGTAGCACAAACGTTTGTTTGCCGTGGATCCCATTTTCTGCAGTATTGCAAAATCCAAAGGAAAATTCCCATTGGCTTTTTGACAAGGGAGCTGGCATGATGGTAACTGGGGTTGTTGTTCAAAAATACCTCATCCCTGCAGGATTCTTTAGATCGAGATATAGTCTGTGGGAATGTTTTAATCCGTCCGAAGCAGTAGAGTTACAGTAAAGCTGCCCAGCACACTGCCCAGAAACAGGATTATTTGAAATTCAGCACATTTGAGGTTTAGGGCCCCACTTGATTACACCGCTCCTTCAGAAGAGCTGCACAGCAGAGTCTGTGTGTGGCACAACAGGAGGCTGAACTAATGCGGATGCAAGTGTGTGTTCTAGCCACATGCCACATCTGGCCCCTCAGGCACCAAGAAATACATCTCAAATAAAATGTTGTTTTTATCTTTCTTACCCATTTTCTCACATTATCTTAAGCCAAAGTTGCAACATCATATAATATCATACTGAAATTATATCAGTATTAATCATTTTCAGGTTAAATCCTGTAGTGTGTGTTTCTACTGTTTACATGCTTTGATTTAAACATAATTTTGCTCATATCGTGTCAATATAGCCGTATCTGAAAAAAACTCCATTCTCCTCTGATTGGTCAGTGTTTCTGGTTCTTCTGCATTTATGCTTTCTGCATTTGTGCAGCATCATCAACACTTTCGACACATTTCAAGTAAAATTATGACATCACAGTATGTTGAAACTATGGAAGTTTTGGCGGCTTGTCTAAAGGAACAGTTTCTGGGCTTTGTGCATTTTTCCGTGGGTTCAGCATTTTCATACTCAAACAGTAGCCAGTGATGGAAGGAGTGCTCAAATTCTTTACTAAGTTAAAGTAGTAATACCACAGTTTAAATATACCCTATTACAAAGTTATACGTTTAAAATGTTACTTTAATGAAAGTACAGAGGTATTATCAGCACATAAGTATAAAAAGTAAAAGTAATTATTGTGCAGAAGGGCTGTTTTAAAAGTTTGTATTATTAGAGAGTATTATTATTAGTGTTTTGGTTGTATTAAATACATTTTTGATATTTTAATTAACTTTTGGACACTTGATGTACTACTGAGTTGATTAGTAGTATTTATATTGATCATTTAAACACTTAATGCTATTTATGTTCAAAGTAAGTAACTATGAATTTGAAATGAATGTTATGGAGTCAAAAGTACAATATGTAGTGGAGTAGAAATATAAATGGCAGAAAACTGAAATACTCAAGTAAATAATATTACTTCTAAATTATACTTAAGAACAGTACTACTTGAGTAAATGTACTTTCCAACACTGCCGGCAGCACATAGGCCTGCTTCATTATTAAATAAGACATGGAAATCTCACTTTTTACAGTACAATGCAGATTTTATGATCCAGTTACAAAAGGACATTGTTCACATTGCATGGTGATGACAATCATTTAGAACCAGATAAAAAGCATAGATAGTGTTTAGGAAAACAGTTCGACAAGATGTTGAAGAGAGTTCAGAAGAAGGACACATAAATGAAAGACAGTGATTTCATGTGTATCTATGAAATGTATCTTTCCACTATTCAAACATAAAAGAGGAGTGTGTAACAGCTCGGATCAAGTGCTGTCCTGTTCTACTGTGCGTTGGTGCCGCCTTTAAATCACTTAGCCGTGTTGACGTCTTTTACAGCTAGTTACGAAATGTATGGAGCTCTATAGAAGCCTCTGGCTTCACACACCGTCCCTGCAGACGCTGTGACGCAGCCCTCGCTTCTGTGTCCACTCATGCCTTGCGGGTGCAGCTGAGGACTTAAATACTAGAGCTGTGTTGACAAGAGAGCCACGACATGGAGTGTTCTGGAACAATGAGAGGACGGGTCAAGAGACCAGAGCAGTTTCTATAGAGCAGTCTGCAGAAAGTGCAGCTGAGGTCTCAATGTCATGCTCTCTCTCTGCAACTATGCATTGTGTGTGTACAGGGTTGGGGGGGTTACTTAAAAAATGTAAGCCGTTACCCAATGTACTTTCTGTTACTTTCCATGACAACAATATCAAATGCAATGTGAATGAATACAAGACTAAATTAAAATGAATACAATGACCCTAGAAAAGAAGACACCAAGATAACTGGGATCAAAAATGATTTAGTTTTATATGAAGCATATTCAGGCAGCAGCCTACACACCAATACTGAAACACATGAGCGCATACTACAGTTTAAAAAAGCAGAAATAAAATCTGAACTGACATAAAATGCTCCGTTTTAGTCTAATACACACAGTTAATCTCACACACACTATTTTATGAACGTATAAATTCACCTACTGAATTAAAAAATGAAAAAATGAAGCAAAGAAAGTGAAAACCATAAAGCAGATTCAGATCTTTTTAGGTTTTAGTAACACTGTAATCCTGATAGTAATCCCTTTTTTTTTCAGAAATGTGACAGTAATCAGATTTTTTATGTAACTGGAAGGGATTACAGTTACCTTTGTTTGCATCGTGATTATGTGATCCCATTACTTGTAATCCGTTACTCCCATAGCATGTGTGTACATGAAGCTTCCTTTTGTGAAGACCCCACCCCTTATTTAATCATGTATACTGTAGAGGGCAACTGGCTATACTGCTTCCTGTGTAGGAAGCGGAAGGGAGTGGGTGGGGGAGATGGGCGTGGGGGTATTAGAGGGGTGCACGGCCTTGTCTCCCCTCTGTATCTGGTTCGGTTGTCCATATTTCATCTGCCTTCCATTTCCACGTGTCCCCCTCCTCTGTAATATCCTGCACAGAGCAAACAGGCCACATGTCAAATATTATGTCCGTCAGTCCCACAGTGCCACTTACTGCCGTGTGTTCTTTATTCATTCCAGGAACAAGGGCTGCAAGTTATCAGGGCTGAACAATTGTTGAGTACACAGAGAACATCTCCTTTATTGCTAAACTGCACACAATCTGCTCTCAAAATTGGACACACAATGTTCTTCTTGCCTGAGAATCTCTTTTGATTTTCTTCAAATGAATTACGTTTTTGCAGTGAACAGTAAAGACACATTTCGCTTCGCCTGCTTCCCCTTTGCTCTGCACTGCAGTTGGCTGGACTGGAAGGTAGATCATTACAACAGTGCAGACACTCAAAGTAACTCAGGGAGTGATGTAATGAGCCAGTAAAAGCAAATTATTGTATCCTGGAAGTGGGAATTGTGAAACAGGATTCGGTTAGGTTGGGCCACAGCGTTTACGCACATTGACTCAATTCTAGATTAAATCAACTGTCACTCCTGGGAAGTTGCACAGCCGTGGATGTGTGCAGTAACATCTTAGTAACCTCATTTATCATCATTTCTGCAACATTGTACAAAGCTTGTCCTTCATGAAATCCAGCTTTGATTTGTGTAATTGTTCCAGGGATGGTGATATGTCTTTCCCCCATTTTTAAGAAATGAAATGTCTAACAAATATAACATGAATTTCCTTGAAGCTTTGTAAAAACATTTGAGGTGCCCAGAGGATAAATGGTATAATAGCAGGAGCTGAAGTTTTCTGTAGCATCACCAGCTTGCACAACATTTGGTACGGACATCGATGTCCCACACAGGGACAACTCTTCCGTTCCAGTCCGGGTTGCAGGGCCGAATTCACAATATACATTGGGACACCCCCCAAATATTCAGATACGCTCAAAATGTCCCCCCCAACATATAGCCTAACTGATATGAAACAAAGATTGCTATTCTATGACTTTTTTTATTTTGGCTATTTGTATACTTGAAAATCTTTATTTTCTGTTATTATGAACTTCAACAAAATGATATATATTTTTTTCACATGTAAATTGGTTCCGCCTTTGTTTTTTTATGCATACCTTTATTTTGTGCCCGGGGGGTGTATTTCACTGTCGCACGTCCGAGTCCAGCTTCAGTTAGCGTTGATGCTCCAAGCAGGTCAGACATGTTTTAATTTTGTCCTCCATCAGTTCTGGTATCTTTTTCTAGTTAGCCCTAAACTAATCTATATTATTTTATTTCGTAATGGTAATGTTAACGAACCCTCCGGTTTAGCTTCTTTGTGTAAATAACTTGTAGTTCTGATGTTAAACCCGAACTTTTCAGGAATAGGAGCTAGGGGAGTAATTTGTAAAATGTGAATAAAGAAAAAGTAAATCTGTTTACAGTTCTGTTTCATATGGGTGTTGAGAGATGTATCTATAGATCTCTTCATTTCGCTCTCAAAGTGCACCAGATTGATGCTTTTAACTTCAACATTTAAAAACGGGAGCATGCCCCCGGACCCCCCCAGAGGAGGTTAGGTCCACCACCTGCCCCACACCCCCCTACACCCATGCCTGAGACACAGTTTCGTGAATATTGTTGTTTTTTGCCCCCACGGGCGGAGGCATGGGGTTTAACAGGTTTTAAAGTATCCCATGTGTTAGTGAATCTTTATATATTTTCCTTTACAATGGCAGGAAATTAGTATTCAAATTTTGATTGAATGTGTGGTTCCCCCCAATGTAGACTCCATGGTTACGGCCTTGCCGGGTTGCATTTGGGTCCAAAAATACTTTTTACATTGGGAATGGGGCGTCTGTAAATCAGCTTATCATTTTTTAAGTTGCAAAATAAACTACCCAGTATGAACTTCTATAGCCCTTATTTGAATCATTAGGGTCTAAAAGTTGTAAAATCAGCCAAATGCAGTTATTTTCCAATCTATTCATTTGACTGAGCCTGGAGGTGAAGCTTAAGGAAAACCTCAAGTGACCATGCCCATGCCCTGTGTCCAGTTCTTTTTAAACAACCATGGCTACACCTGGTTGGCCATTTTTGATACATAGCAAATGTTAGTATACAAACATACTTAACTACAAGGTTAGGTTTAGAAATAAAACATCATGGTTTGTCTTTAAAAAGGTATGTGACATGAATTTTTGGTTTCACACAGGACATAAACCGTGCCTTTGTCCCATCCATCCACTTCAACCTCCTCCCTTTGCAGACTTGTGAGAAAAAGTATTATTCTAGATCCGGCTTAATAAATAGTCTGGTGCAGTCATTTGCACTTTCAAAATGGGACGAACAACAAACAGCTTTTAAGATAAAGCGATCGAAGTATCTTGTCTTTTGTTAGTAAGTGAACTTAGTTGCAGATAGGTTCAAAGGATGTTGGTGACTTGTATAAAGGCAGTGATAGTCTCAGCAGCATGACCTGTGTGCTTCCAGAATCGGCGAGGACACTATCGATACTGACTCAGCAATCACTGTAAGTTATATTCTTGTTTAAATAGACTTCTCTGTTTCATTTATTCTACTCTGTATAATTGTTCTGTAGTTATTGTAGCTAAAACGGCGATTTCTGAGAGATTTTAAAATCTCAGATCTGCTCAACTCCAGGCGTAACTCAGGTCTCAGTGAGTCACGCCCCTCAAGTGTGCATTTCAATAGGCAGGAAGACTCTGCTGATTGCGGGAAGTGCAAAAACATTTTAAATAGCGCATTTCAAATCAGAATAACTCAGTGTGCTTCCAGAATCGGCGAGGACACTATCGATACTGACTCAGCAATCACTGTAAGTTATATTCTTGTTTAAATAGACTTCTCTGTTTCATTTATTCTACTCTGTATAATTGTTCTGTAGTTATTGTAGCTAAAACGGCGATTTCTGAGAGATTTTAAAATCTCAGATCTGCTCAACTCCAGGCGTAACTCAGGTCTCAGTGAGTCACGCCCCTCAAGTGTGCATTTCAATAGGCAGGAAGACTCTGCTGATTGCGGGAAGTGCAAAAACATTTTAAATAGCGCATTTCAAATCAGAATAACTCAGTGTGCTTCCAGAATCGGCGAGGACACTATCGATACTGACTCAGCAATCACTGTAAGTTATATTCTTGTTTAAATAGACTTCTCTGTTTCATTTATTCTACTCTGTATAATTGTTCTGTAGTTATTGTAGCTAAAACGGCGATTTCTGAGAGATTTTAAAATCTCAGATCTGCTCAACTCCAGGCGTAACTCAGGTCTCAGTGAGTCACGCCCCTCAAGTGTGCATTTCAATAGGCAGGAAGACTCTGCTGATTGCGGGAAGTGCAAAAACATTTTAAATAGCGCATTTCAAATCAGAATAACTCAGTGTGCTTCCAGAATCGGCGAGGACACTATCGATACTGACTCAGCAATCACTGTAAGTTATATTCTTGTTTAAATAGACTTCTCTGTTTCATTTATTCTACTCTGTATAATTGTTCTGTAGTTATTGTAGCTAAAACGGCGATTTCTGAGAGATTTTAAAATCTCAGATCTGCTCAACTCCAGGCGTAACTCAGGTCTCAGTGAGTCACGCCCCTCAAGTGTGCATTTCAATAGGCAGGAAGACTCTGCTGATTGCGGGAAGTGCAAAAACATTTTAAATAGCGCATTTCAAATCAGAATAACTCAGTGTGCTTCCAGAATCGGCGAGGACACTATCGATACTGACTCAGCAATCACTGTAAGTTATATTCTTGTTTAAATAGACTTCTCTGTTTCATTTATTCTACTCTGTATAATTGTTCTGTAGTTATTGTAGCTAAAACGGCGATTTCTGAGAGATTTTAAAATCTCAGATCTGCTCAACTCCAGGCGTAACTCAGGTCTCAGTGAGTCACGCCCCTCAAGTGTGCATTTCAATAGGCAGGAAGACTCTGCTGTCGCCCATCAGCAGAAAATAGTTAACTAATTACAGGGGCGTGCCCCCAAAGCTGTGAGAACTGAGCAATCAGGTATCCATCTTAAGTTGCATTTTCCTGGAGCGTCAGCTTCAGCGTCAGCTTGACGAAGACTGACAAAGACATTAAGAGTCCTGTGTGAGTAAGACTGACAAAGACATTAAGAGTCCTGTGTGAGTAAGACTGACAAAGACATTAAAAGTCCTGTGTGAGTCACGTGGGAGGCAAAGAGGAGGCAAATCCTACTCTGATTGCGCCAAGTATCGCTGGTGTTATTTAGTTTTATTCAATTCTCTTGGGTTCTCTAGCCCCTCATGCTTTAATCATGTGTATTTTCTGCATTCCTGTTCATGTGTCTTCTCGCAATTATCACTGGCCCCGTGTTTCTCCTAGATCTCACCGGCCTGCTCTCGTCTATCCCACATGCTCCACTGAGATCCAACATCTCGTTTCAGGGGGCCTGTGGAACTGCCAGTCAGCTGTTCCTAAGGCTGACTTCATCTCTGGCTACGCTTCCCTGCAGTCTCTGGATTTCCTTGCTCTCACGGAGACCTGGATCACTCCATCCAACACATCCACCCCAGCAGCTCTCTCCACAGCATATTCCTTCTCCCATACACCCAGACCCTCTGGCAGAGGAGGTGGCACTGGTCTCCTGCTCTCTCCCAAATGGAGCTTTTCCCTCTTCAAGCTACCTAATTTCACTCCTTCCACCTTTGAATTCCATGCCGTCACAGTAACCCATCCTATACAATTAACCATTGTTGTTCTCTACCGTCCACCAGGCGCCTTGGGGGACTTCTTGGAGGAGTTAGATAATCTCCTCTCACACATCCCTGAAACTGGCCCTCCCGCTGTACTTCTCGGCGATTTCAACCTCCAGACAGGGAAGATATCTGAACTAACATCTCTGTTAACCACCTTTGCTTTCTCACTGTCTCCATCCCCACCAACTCATAAAGCTGGCAATGTCCTTGATCTCATATTCTCAAGGAACTGCTCTACTTCTAACCTCTCTGTAAACCCGCTCCACACCTCCGATCACTTCTTCATTTCATTCTCTCTACCCCTTTCCAAACATAACAACCTCATCTCTTCTAACTCTGCTCCTGTCCGCCGTAACCTCCGTTCCCTCTCCCCCTCTACCTTTACCTCATCGGTGCTCTCAGCCCTCCCTTCCTCTGACTCGTTCCAACTCCTGCCTCCAAACGCTGCTGCAAAAACTCTCCTCTCGACTCTCTCATCCTCTCTGGACTTTCTCTGTCCTCTCACATCGCGGCCGGCTCGTCAGTCCCCTCCTGCTCCCTGGCTAAATGATGCACTGCGTGCTAATAGAACCATCCTTCGGGCAGCAGAGCGGAAATGGTGGAAATCCAAACACCATGACGACCTCCTAACCTATCAGGCTCTCCTCTCCTCTTTCTCTGCTTCCATCTCTCAGGCAAAAAGCACTTTCTTTCAAGATAAGATCCAATCTTCCTATTCCAATCCCAAAAAACTATTTTCTATCTTCTCCACCCTCTTGGACCCCCCCAAAGCACCTCCCCCCTCCTCCCTTCTGTCAAGCGACTTTGTTAACCATTTTGAAAAAAAGGTTGATGATATTCGCTCTTCTTTTTCTGACTCACCTTTACTCACCGCTGGGTCACCAGACCCTCCCTTCACCCACACACTGACCTCCTTCTCCCCTCTCTCTCCAAGTGAGGTTCTTACCCTCGTTACCTCTGCCCGTCCTACCACCTGTTCTCTGGACCCTATCCCCTCAAACCTCCTTCAGACTATCGCTCCTGATATTCTACCATTTCTCACCCATTTCATCAACACTTCTCTAACTTCTGGTCACTTTCCAAACAGTCTCAAGGAGGCAAGAGTAAACCCTCTCCTAAAGAAACCCACTCTCAACCCGTCTGATGTTATTAACTACAGACCCGTCTCTCTCCTCCCGTTCCTGTCTAAAACACTTGAACGCGCTGTCTTTAAACAACTCTCCTCTTATCTCCATCAGAACAACCTTCTGGATCCGCACCAGTCTGGTTTCAAGGCAGGTCACTCAACAGAAACTGCTCTCCTTGCTGTCTCTGACAAACTGCACACTGCTAAAGCAGCCTCCCTCTCCTCTGTCATCATCCTTCTGGACCTGTCTGCTGCATTCGACACGGTGAACCATCGGATCCTCCTTCGCACTGTCCAAGAACTTGGAGTTTCAGGCACTGCACTTTCCCTCCTCACCTCATACCTCAACGACCGCACCTACAGGGTTACTTGGAGAGGGTCCGAGTCCGACCCTTGTCAATTAACTACAGGGGTCCCTCAGGGCTCGGTTCTTGGTCCCCTCCTCTTCTCCCTGTACACAAACTCGCTCGGGTCTGTCATTAGCCCGCATGGTTTTTCATACCACTGCTACGCTGACGACACCCAACTAATTCTGTCCTTTCCCCGCTCAGAGACCCAGGTCGTCGCACGCATCTCTGCTTGCCTAGCAGACATCTCTCGGTGGATGTCTGCTCATCACCTCAAGCTCAACCTTGACAAGACTGAACTGCTCTTCCTTCCGGGAAAAGATTGTCCCACTCTTGACCTAACAATCAACATCGGCACCTCTGTTGTTTCCCCGACTCAGACTGCAAGGAATCTGGGTGTGGTCCTAGATAACAAACTGTCCTTCACTGCAAACATCGCTGCTACAACCCGCTGCTGCAGATACACGCTTTACAACATCAGGAGGATACGTCCCCAGCTGACCCAGACATCAGCGCAGATTCTGGTCCAGGCTCTCGTCATCTCACGCCTAGACTACTGCAACTCCCTCCTGGCTGGTCTACCTGCATGTGCCATCCGACCTCTGCAGCTCATCCAGAATGCAGCGGCTCGTCTGGTCTTCAACCTTCCCAAATTCTCCCACACCACACCGCTCCTCCGCTCCCTTCACTGGCTTCCAGTAACTGCTAGAATCCACTTCAAGACACTGGTACTTGCGTACCATGCTGCGAATGGATCTGGCCCTTCCTACATCCAGGACATGGTTAAACCGTACACCCCAGCACGTGCACTCCGCTCTGCATCAGCCAAACAGCTCGCTGCAACCGCACTGCGAGGGGGACCCAAGTTCCCGTCAGCAAAAACACGTGGGTTTGCTATCCTGGCTCCAAAATGGTGGAATGAGCTCCCCATTGAAATCAGGTCAGCAGATAGCTTACACATCTTCCGACGCAAACTGAAAACTCATCTCTTTAGACTCCACTTCGAGCGATAAAATTACTAACAAAGCACTTATATACTAATAAAGGGCTGGCTTTCTAAATGCCAGTTGAGTAGCACTTGAAATGTTTGGCTCTATGAAACCTGATGTACTTATATGATTCTGTTTTCTTAAAGGTTGTATCTTCCTGGTCGAATGCACTTATTGTAAGTCGCTTTGGATAAAAGCGTCAGCTAAATGCAATGTAATGTAATGTAATGTAATCCCACAGGAACATATTGCCAGGAATCTTTGGAATAGATTTATAACACTGTGGATTTGTCACTTTCATTTCAAACCTTTCACTTTTCACGGCATCTCCAAACCAATAGATGTAGTACAGTAAATGTATTTAGTTTTTGTTCTGAACCAGGTTTGAGCACGGCTTCCCAAAGGCTGCGATGTCTTCAAAAATGCAGAGCTCCAGCAGCATGGCTCAGGCCTGGCGGATGGTGCAGCAGCTGAGGATGGAGGCCAGCTTCGAGATGATAAAGGTGCCTTTCTATTCTTTCACACCACTCTGCTTCTACTCCTATACCGATGTGACCGATCCATGCGAATGCTCTACAACGGCCCAAAACCCTTAGGCTGGAGCCACACGAGGACGATAACGCAAACGGAACGAAATCGATATCAAAAAAGTCTTCCGTCCACACGCAATAGGCACCAGAAACGTGTCCGTTCACACGAGACCGATCGAAAGCGCTGGAGACGCTGTAGTACATATGCCGGGCCTGTAAGTGGCGCTGTACTCCTGCCACAAAAGCAGCGAAGAAGACTTCCCGCACATGGTTGCCCTTCTGTTTATTCTCCGCTGTGGACTCTCTGGCTCTTTTTCTCCCTCCCAGAGGCAAGCGTTTGCTCTTGCTATAATTCTCTCCGGTAGTCCACCAGCAGATGAAAAACACCCACCTCTCCGGCTCTTCCAAGGGATGAGGGGACCGTGCAGCAGAGTTTCAGTTAGATTTGTTTTCGCCGGTCAACATGTCCTTTAAAGTTTAAATCTTCCGGACAAAATTAGAAAAGTGCCGGTCAAAGGTCTTCTTTATTTATTGAGCTTTAAAACAAATTCATAACGACTCTATATAATAATATAATAATAAAAAACGGAGCCTCTCTTTTCCTCCCCCTCTTCTGACAGCCCATCAGCTGATCTCTGAGCAGGACAGGTGGGGAGGGGCAGGTATTGCTTAATCGTTATCAGAAAATGATCGTATAAGCAAAAACACAGAGCCGTTTCCCCCCCAGAGCGTTTCGTTTGTAGATCTACCCACCTTGGGACCCATTATTGTTATCGTTTTCTGCATTTCCATGTCGGTCTTGTGTGGCCGACATAGATGGCCGAACCGTCTATTTGATGGAGAACTGTAGCAGATACGACCGTTATCGTCCTCGTGTGGCTGCAGCCTTAGATTAGGAGAAACGTGCTGCACTTTCATAAACTATGTAAACATACAAACACAAATGTGCAAAAACTAAAAAGAAATAGCTATCCATCTGCAAGATCTGCAATAATATTGGAGGAATCATGCAATACCATTGTTAAAATAAGCCAATAAACTTAACATTTAAATATGTTTCCAATGACAGAGACAATTGGCCAACTTTATAACCTTCCTGTCCCAGCTGTGTGCATCGCTTCTTGCAGCATTTTGTATTTGCAGCGTTTTGCTTATGCAGCGCTTTTACTAAATGAGGCGCATGTTTCGTCAAGTTGGTGAAGATGTTTCTTCATGTACATGTGTTTTGACACATTTGTTTATTTTTTTTCTATTTGTATCTTTACTGAAATGCAGCGTGTTTCTACTAACAGAAGTGTGTTGGGCTGTTGTAACGCGTTTGCACCTGTTGGCCACCGTACCTCTGTCAATGTAAATCAGTGTGTTGATTGATTTCTTCACAGGTGTCCAAGGCTTCATCTGAACTGATGCGTTACGGCCCGTCCACACTACAGCTTAAAAATAAGCTTGCCGGCGGGCGTGTTTGAAGCTCGACCAACAACCAATCACATGAATCTCCCGCCCCTGACACACAAGCAGCGGTTTGATTGGCTAGAGCTTGTACTGGCATATGATTTGATTGGCTGACACTTCCACTGAAAGCTTCAGAAGCTTCAAAAGTTGAACATTGCTCAACTTTTGCAGCCTGAAACGCCAGGAAAGCTCAGCTCTGCTACCCACAATTCAGTTCGGCGAAAAGCGAGGCAACGTGACGTCACCCCATTCAAAATGAATGGGCAGACGCGTTGGAAACCGTTTTTGAAGCTGTCGAAACTGTAGTGTGGAAGGGCCGTTACTGTGGAGAACATGCCAAGAACGACGCGCTGCTTATGGGCATCCCCACCTCAGAAAACCCTTTCAAGGACAAGAAGCCTTACACTGTTTTGTAGAACAACTTTCTCCTTCTCCAACCTTCCTTTTGATTCTTATGTGGTAAAAAATATGTTAGATTCACAACTTAATCTAAGGCCAGTGTCCCCCCCCCTCTTCCCATTCCTACTGTAGTTTAAAGGATGTGTTCCTGTTTGCCTTGCAGTCACATGACAGTTTCAGCAAAGAGCAGGCAGCAGTCCGAAGCTGTGGCATTGGATGACAGAGTTCCTGCCTCTCTAATTATCACAGCGTGCAGAAACAAGCCCCCTCAATCGTTGGACCAATCAGATTTAGCCGTTCAGCTTTCACCTCTGACTCTGGTCAGGCTCTCTTCAGGAAACAGTTGTGTAGGTTGCGTTCTGCTGATAATAGCAGCCCAGATAATGATATCCTGTCACCGGACCAGCAATCTGTGCTGTCAATCACATGAGAGCAAATAGTAACAGTGGAAGTCCAGTGCCCCTAATGCACATTTCTTTTTTCATCTTGTCACATTCAGAATAATAATAGGGTTTAAAATGAAATTGTTCTCTGTTCTCTTTAAGCACAGACAGAGCAATGAAATTGTTGACATGTATAATTTAATAGTTCACTTAAATCTTTTATTTTATTACTTTATTTTAGGTATACATAAGAGCAACCTATCTAGGTACTTTCCGTCTTTATCATGGCCACGCCCCTTTTTGGGTAAAAATCTGTCTCGTAGTGCAGAGAGACGAGAGTTGCGGGCGGTGCATCGAAGGTACAAAGTTAGCTTTATTCATCAGAAACACACATGTTCTCGGCTTGAAGCCCGGGAAGACAAGAGGAAGAATAAAGGAGGGCACACAGTACACTGTACAGTCAACAAACATGTCCGTGCGGAACAATACCCCCAACCTGTAGTTCCATGAGTGAATTATGTCAATCAGTGATCACTACACAAGCCCCCCCAGAACTCAACCATGGACACAATCCTCGTGTCCGGGAGGAAGCACCACAGGGGCCGAGGAGGGCCGGGCCATGGAATGGGCCGTCGGAAGGGGGGCGCAGGAGCGGGCAGGGGCGCTGCCCGGCCGCAGGGAGGAGCGCTGCCCGGCCGCAGGGAGGAGCGCTGCCCGGCCGCAGGGAGGAGCGCTGCCCGGCCGCAGGCGAGGGCACAGCAGCGGCGGGCACTAAGTCCTCGGGAGGAAGGAGCGGTATCCCGGCAGGAAGGAGCCGTGGACACAGGGGAGAGGCCAGACGGGGACAGACGGGGCGATGTCCGAAGCCGCCGTCGAGGCGAACCGTGAGCCGCGGTTAGAGGAGAGGCCAGGCAGGGTCCAGAAGTGCGCCACCTAGGCGCCGATGGAAGCGTGGGCGACGTCCGAAGCTGTTGCCGAGGCGAGGGAAGAGACCGGACAGGGTCCCGAAGCGTGGGCGACGTCCGAAACTGTCGAGGCGAGGGGAGACGGGGTCCAGAAGTGCGCCACCCAGGCGCTGTTGAAAGCATGGGCGACGTCCGAAACCGCAGTCGAGGTGGTGAAACAGCAAGAGGGTCCACAAGAGGTCGACCAGACGTGATCGAACCTCCTCTCAGGCACCAGAAAAAGCCCAAAAGGGTCGTCCTGTCCACTACCGAAAACAGGTGGGGGAAATTGTGAGAGGATCCACACGAGGCCGACAAGGCTTGGTCGAACCTCTTCTCCGGCACAAAAAAAAAAAGGGTTAACAGTTGGATGTTAACAGATGGACGAAGTCAGCCGTTAGCTGCTAGCCGTTAGCTGTCAGTCATCATTAGCTGCTAGCTGTTAGCTGTCGCCGTTAGCTGTTAGCCGCTAGTCGTTGTCGACGGCCGTTAACTGTAAGCCATTAGCCGTTAGACGTTTTCCGCTGCGTGACGGGGCCAGCACCTCAGGGGTAAAACGCCGGGCGACCCGGAAGAACCGGTTAGCTCCTTCGATTAAAGCGCGGGGCTCAACCGTGTTAGCAAGCGCTGGCTGGACATGCGGCCGCATGTCCCGAAGAAACAGTTCCATGAAAAAGAAGTCGGGTTCTTCCGTACCTAGCAGGTCGTGCATCATCTCCATGTGGTCGGAAGGCTTGCTGTCTCCCAGTGCCGAAACGATGTGGAAATAGCGTGCGTCGTCATCGGTCATTCCGCGGTAGGGCGAAACGAGGCTCAGTCGGTGCGAACTATGTCAGTTCGAGAAAAACTGCGTTTTTTGCCATGTTCGGTACAGTCTCGGATACTTCTGCGAGACTTAGGTCAGGGTCACCAATGTAGTGCCGAGAGACGAGAGTCGGAGGCGGTGCATCTAAGGTACAAAGTTAGCTTTATTAAGCATCAGAAACACACATGTTGTCGGCTTGAAGCCCGGGAAGACAAGAGGAAGAAGAAAGGAGGGCACACAGTACGTACAGTCAACCAACATGTCTGTGCGGAACAATACCCCCAACCTGTAGTTCCATGAGTGAATTATGTCAATCAGTGATCACTACAGCTTTATCAATTGACTGGCGGTAAATATAAATTCTGAGCTCTTCGCCATTCAGATAAAATAATTAACAATAATATGCAATTCTGATCTACAAGGTGCCCAATTATGATGGTCACTCATACACAATGTAATTGGAGGTCTGTGATTGGCGATCTACGTTTAATACATTGACTTTTAGCATTACAAATATTTACCTTGATGATTGACGTTAACCTTACACAGACAAACTGACCGACTGGCTCCCATTGGTTGGGATTTTATTCGTCTCTCTGGATGGCCGGAACACACAGATCTCTTAATTCTCTCAATTTTCTCGAAGTAAAAGTAAAGAAAATGTTGGTCTTTGTTGTTGTTTGACTTGCAATACACAACACAGCTTTTAGGCATGATAAAACAATTCGATCCCCTTGGCGCTGATTCTTCATTTTCACCGAAAATGGGGCGGGCCATCATTTTGCCAGTCAGTAACATGGCGCTGCTTGCATCTATTAAGAATTGTTTTTGCCAGATCTAGGATAAAGTAGCTTCTATGTAGTCCTTTCTGCCTGCATTTACATTATACTGTAGACTTTCAATAACTACTTCAATTAAATGTAATATGAATGTGATGTCCAAATTGTCTAAGTCTAAGTGTTTATTTTCTCTATTATTTTTGTTTGTATTGGCCTTAAAAATGAATACAAAACTCAGTCCAACTATCTGTAATGTTCAAATCTGTCAAGCTAAAATAATGGGATGAACTTTTGAGATCATTGTACATTGAGCATGACCCTTTTTAAGAGGTACTCCTTGAATTATATATTTTATTATGAGGCCATCATTGCTGGAAAAAGGACCAATCTTCTTAACAGTTATAAATACATTAACTTTTCTAAGGTCACTATGTTCTATCTGCAGAGCCAAGGCTTATTGCTTTATTACTCAGGCACTTAGAGACCTGCTGACTGTTAAACTCTTGAGTTTAAAAAAATTCCATTTACACACGTGCTTTACTTTTTACTTGTATTAGGTTTTATTGTATGAGAGGACTTATAAGTGGCAGTGTGTAGCTGTGACTGTGATGTCTGTTTTGGTGCTAAAGCAGCTAATTAAACTACCATTTTAGCAGCATGGGACTTGATAATGAAACTACCTTTTAGTCACATAAGTGCAGTTTTCTAATACTGTGAATAAGGAGAAGGGAGTATATGTTTTCATAGGCTGTGTATGAATGACTCATGTTCAATAATGAATGGCCTTGAGGTATACAGTATATCCCATACATCAACTATTGTGGTGCAGTGTGTATGTATGAGCCACAGTATGTGCCTTGTAAAGTTGTTAATGTAATGATTTGACAGATTCAGTCAACCTTTTTGAATGAACACTTATGTGTTGTTTTGTTGTTAATGGTGTATTTGGTTGATTTTTACTATAGAATAGGAATGTGTGTTTTAAGTAGAGCAACAATATTTGTGGTTTCTCACAGTGTCTGCATCATGTTCAGCCTTTACCTGTTTGTGGTAAAAAAAATAAACCTATGGAAAACAAGTCATTCCTATTAGCGTTAATTTTTTCAACTAATTAAATAAATTACATTGTAACATGAAACTGTTCTAGTTACGTTCTGAGCTCCAAAGATAATTAGTTATACTTTTGTTTTGTGTGTAGATCGGAAGCATTTAACAGTTTGTGACATACCCATTTGTATAAACCAATTGACAGTTATCAAAATGTTGAAGGTACAGAAGATTATAAGGATCAGAGACATTTTTTAAAGAGGCCCTATTCTGCTTTTTGGGGGTATCCCTTCCCTGTAGTGTGTTCTATACTGTAGCTTTCTGTGCATGTAAATGGTCTACAAAGGCTACCTGTGTTCCCTCCAGAGGGAGTTTCTCTCCCACACACTCCCCCCCTGAAACCTCTCCATTGGACTCCTTTGTTTACTGCCGTAACATAGTGACATCACTATGTCACACTCACTTTTCTACTGGCTAGCGCTCCATCACATTGTACGTGACAGGTTAAGGGGCATCTCTAAGCAGTTGACCAATCACAACAGAGCCGGCCAGCTAACCAATCAGAGCAGACTGGGCTCTGGTTTCAGACAAAGGGGGAAAAGAGGTGCTGCAGCACAGGCAGTATGAGAAACATAAAGAGCTTTTTGAACATTAAAGCATGGAGACATGTCCGAGTAGAGACATTACATGCTGATATGATGCTGAAAATGAGCCCCTTTTATAATATGCTGATTGAAAGTCAAAGTCAGCTTTAATATCGATCTTACTGAGTTTGTGTTTACAGACAGAGAGATTTAAATGACGTTTCCAACAAACCCGAATATAAAATGATACAATATACAGATATGTATAAAGATATGTATAAAATATGTATATCCTATATACACAATCAACAGACACATTTACACATCACACATTAAGATAAAAAATAATCAATATATACAAAATAATAGTCACTTCAATCAAATGAAACTCATTGGCATTTTGTTTTGTTTGGCTGTTAGTACAGGTCCTTGTTGTTCTCGGTTAATCTTCACCAATGAGTACAGAGTACCTTTGGCTTGACTTACTGTCCGTGTTCTCACAGGAAAAACTAGATATTCACAGTATGAATGCTGCTGGTGTTTATGACATACAGTGCGTTAGTTGAGGTAAGAAACATACCCTGAGATACCTATTGATCCAAACTTGATGCAAACAAGGTCAAAACAAGAGGAGGAGTGTTTATTATTTGGTCAGGAGCTTGTAAACATTCTTGTTTGCTCTTATTTCTGTACACACAGGTTTGTCTCTGTGCCCCTGGGCAGCCTGTTCTCTCAGGTGTGATGTTTCATCCACAATCAGGTCAGGCCATATTGTTTGGCCCACATTGATGCAATCCTCACTGGAGACAGATGATGAATAGCAAGGCTTTGTAGCAGTGATTGTATTACCTGTCAGAGCAGAGGAGAAGCTCAGGGATAAGCCCAGTATCTCCCCCCCCCCCCCCTCCCTGTGTGAGATTGGCACCCAGGTTTCATTCAGGTTTCATTTCACTCTCATCCCACTCACCACTTACCTAAGTTAACCAAATGTCAGACTTTACGTTCCTTTCTCATCAGTGTGCTCTTGTTTCAGATCTGCAGATTTTAAAATGTTCCAAAGAACAGTAAAGAAAAGGTATTACACCACACAGGGAAAATACTGCACTGCAAGTTAAAGGCCAGCATTTTAAACCTCATACTTAAAGAGCATCTTGCAGGTTTTTATTTTTTCTACATTTATGCTTAAACTTGCTTGAAAATTACAATTAAAAAAGTGAATGCAGGATTTGAAATGTTTTACGAGACATACAGTAAGTGCAGGAATTCAGAGGGAAAGGAGCAATTTTGAGCTCTGCTCTTAAAAACGGCTTTTTTTTAAGATCATACGTCAAACGCGTCATATTACATCACACAGGGGACACATCTCCGCTCTCTGACCGCGGGTATAGTTAGTAGTTGCGTTGAGTAGAGCGGTTGTGTTTTAGTGAGCTGGTATTTTTCGGTAGTTTTACATTGTATTTCACCATTTGTAATCATGGTGCAGTATTGTGTTTGTGCAGGTTGCACGAATACCAGCCTGTCAGGACATCGAGTCCACTATTTCCCTAACAGGAAAAGAAAGCTAGCTAGCTTTCGGTCCTGGGTTCGTTTTGTGCAGACAAAAAGACGGGACTTCAATGCTGCGTCTGTGACGAAAAACGCGGTCGTTTGTGGCGCTCATTTTCGAACGGAGGATTATGAGTCAAGTGATGTGATGGAGTGCAGTATGGGATATCGAAGCCAGGACCGTGTGAGGCTGATAGCTAGTGCGGTTCCGTCAATACACACTGCTCCGGCAGCAGCAGTAGCGGGCTGGAGTGAGAGCACGGGAGTGTCGGTCAGAGATTCAGCAAAACGAAAACGTGAACTGTGCACCGTAAGTATTGGATTTCTAACGTTTGCTAACTTCCAAATTAGTCAGTATAATGATTTCAATAATGACAAGCAACGTGTGTTTAGTATTTATTGTTGTAAGTTAATGTTGCTAGCTTGTTAAACCCACTTGCTAAGTCATAATGGATAATGTTAGCTAGAATTGGCGTGGGGACTTTATTTGCATATCTAATGGCGCAGTTGCTATTTATTTTCATGTGTAATCATGTGTTTCATGTGTGTGTTTTCAAGACTTTTGGAGACAACAGTAGGCCTACTGCAGATTCACCTACAGCCAGTGATGCTGGGCTTATAGACCCAGAGCAAGAGGTCGTCTCTCCACTGGTTCCTCAGCCAACATCTGTGCTTCACTGCGGCTCAAAGTGTAACTAACCTCAGACCTTTCCATCGTTCATCAGGTAAATGTAACACAGAAGTAGCGCGCCCATTTTACATCAAAACGCGGTAAAGACTCTGCATAGTTTTTGTACATGTTAAAAACATATTAGAAAAACATCTCAGTATGATGCAGGCTATTACTACTCCAAGACTTGCTATGACCTCATAATTAACATATAAATGAATTAAAACATCTCAGCCCGAATGTCAACAAAACCTGAACATAAGCTTTGTAGATTGTATGGCAGGGCTGTTGCTTATGGCAGGCACAATTATATAATATATATCTTTTTATCCTAGCTGTCCAGGTACAGCCCAGGATGGTCAGTGTGGGGTGTCAGACAGAATCTCCACTGCCCAGTCCTGCACACAGTGATGATGAGTCATCTTCTGTAACCATGGACCACCCTGGGGATATGCCATGGAGCCCAGAGGAGGAAATGATGAGCGAGTCGTCTGACGAGGAACCATCAAAACGAGCCACTGCAGCAAACTAATGTTGATCTCAAGTAAGGCTTCTTTTAATTTTAGATGATGTGTACTGTATTACCAAATTGTGTCGGTCAGAAATAACAAGTGTTTTTTTTTTCTTCAGTGCTGCTGACAAGTTCATTGTTTGCCAAACCCAGCTGATGTCCTTGTTAAACCATTTGCCCTTCCTGTTGTGGGGAAACCCAGGGTAATGTGGAGCAGCAAGAGGGAACGTATATAAAGATAAAACAAGTAAGAGGATATGTGTGAATTCCACTGATGTAAAAATAAAGGTTGTATCATAACCTGTATGTAAATGTTTGTTTTGTTTTATTTTTATGTTTTATCAATTCACTGTGTCTATACTTCATTAGTTTTATGGTATAATTGATTTTTGACTGACTAAGAGTTGTACTGGCAATGTTCTGCTTTTCACATCTCTTAGGTATGTGCAGCATGTGGGTATGAGCGTTTTTGGCAGAACCAGCCAATGCTGTACAGAAACATGCCAGCCTGCAACCTGTTACTGAGTGGGGCCAACCACTTTTCAGGTTGCATGGCTACCCAGACAATACGGATGTTGAAACTGTTAGGGCTTCAGTGCATCAGTGTCGGCACCTTCTTCCGCCATCAACGCCTGTACACAATCCCTACTATCGTGCAGGCCTGGCAAACTGAGCAGGCTGGGATCATCTGAGAACTGAAGGAGATGGGGGGGTGGGCTAATCCTATCTGGTGACTGCAGGTAGAACACTTCAGCTTGTATTATTGATATCAAAAAGAGGTCAAAACAATATTTAAATTACATTCATTTAGCTTTATCCAAAGCAACTTACAATAACTGCATTGCATTGTTTTTGGGGCTTTAACGTCTGAATTAAACTGTTTTTGACACTCATAGGTCAGACTCTCCTGGTCATTGTGCCAAATATTGCACCTACTCCTTGATCGAGGACAGAATAAACAAGGTTTTGGATCTTCAACTTGTCCAGGTAAGTTAACGTTATCAGTCACACAAATCAGATGTGCTTTCGTCTGATGTGACACGGTTAGTGATATGACTGCATAATGTTGTTTTACAGAGCTCAGAGGTCCCAAGCAGCACTTGGTGTGAACTAGAGGGTCTGAAACGCAGCATTGACTTCCTTAAGGAGCAACACATGCAAGTTTCAGCCCTTATTACGGACCGAAATCGCCAGGTAAAGACACACAAGAACGAACAGACATATGTACACACAAAGATTCTTGGCGCACCATATTAACAGCAAAAAATGCATTTTCTTACTAGTTAGTAAGTAATTAAGGTGTTGTGTTTCACTCTTTAGGTTGCCAAGTGGGTGCGGGAGGAGTTGTGTCCAGGAGGAACGACTCATTTCTTTGATATCTGGCATATTGGTAAAAGTATGTATCTTGATGTTGGTAGGTTTGATTAGGCTGAAATTTGTTTATAATTAAATTTTCTTTTTTAACATTTTGTTTCTGTTGTGAAACAGGTCTAGGGAAAGCTTTGGATGCTGCTGCAAAGGAGAGGGAGTGTGAGGACCTGAAGCTGTGGAGGCCAGCCATCATCAATCACCTGTACTGGACTGCAGCTTCCACTCCTGATGGAGATCCAGATGTGATGGAAGCCAAGTGGCAAAGTATGGTGAATCATGTTCAGGATATCCATGAACACGGCACTCCTGCATTTCCCTGCTGTGCACATCCACCTCTGGAGGGAGAAGCAAGGGACAAGGAGTGGCTGGAACCAGGTAACGTACTGTGTACACTGTGTTGCTGAAACCTCTTAGTCGTCCAAGTGCTTGTTGGTGCTTAGTTTATTTTGGTTCCAGAGCATATATAACCCAAAGTGTGCTAACACATTAACAAGGCGTTATATAAATAACACCTGATAGTATCACACAATCGTGCTTTATCAGTGTAGGTAATACATGCATATGTAGACAATTGACCTTTCGCAAAGCCACGCCCCCCCTTGGTTACTGTTGCTAGTCCGACAAGCTGAGAGCCAGATGCGTTAAACAAAGCCATAATGGAGGGTCCCCGTAACATCGGAGTCGCCTTAACAGACTCATTTTGGAGCAATAACGCAGCAATATCCTCCAGGTCCCGACAAAAGGGGCTACAATACGCTATGGAGGGTTATATCCACAGTATAAACATTAGAAAAGAGGGAGGCACAACATCAATAGAGGCACTTGCATACAGGTCGCAGTGCAAGAGTGAAAAACCACATGAGCTGTATGTCAAATTCGACGGAATTATTATTATAATTTTGGAATAAAACAATACAATCACAAGAGGCATTAAATGTTGTAGTTTGTCTAAAGTTAACTACCGTTTCCTTGGTGGCTTTCTGCATCCACCTTGTTGTTCCTTTGTGGGGGTCGGGGTGCCCACTTGTGCAGCAGGATTAGGGAAGTCGGCAGTAGGCTTTCCATTAACAAAATGCTACAAAGATTAAAGCAAAAATATAAATGAATGATTGCCTGTTGGCTTTCTTGTTTGTACTTTGACCACAGGTAGACTAATAACGGAGCTCAGCTGTTCAGACATTATTATGCATCAAGTGATATACATGGTCAAAACGACCTAGAAGCACACAGCTTACAGCTGTAGTCGTGTGACTTTAGCTAACGTTAGTTAGTGAAATTAGTTAATTAAATTATTTAGTTAATTTGTGAATGTAATCTTTGCTAGCTAGCTAGCTACGTTAGCACGTATTTACCTTGGAGCAAACATATTTGTGTTTGTTGATATTCGCCATATTCAGCTGGGCATGGTGCCTGCCGCATTTCTTTATCCACTGGCGGCATCTCGGGTTTTGGGTTTAGGAAACGGGTAAAATATCACCCCCCCTTCTAAGCTTATGGGATATCTGCTATCCGATTTGCAAAGACCATCAGCACAACGCTTCACCATTTTCGCAATGAATTTGAACGCTAAGCTTGTCGGACTTCCACAGGGAGCCGCGCACGTGATCGAATATGATTGGGCATTGGACAACGGGCATTTAGGGGCGTGGCTTTGCGAAAGGTCAATTCTAGTAACATCAGAACAAAATATGTGTTTGTACAGGAACAACTGCAGCCATTAAACTGGAGAGGGTGACTTTGAGAACAGCATTGGTGAAGGATGTCCGGAAGTTGTCTCCACAGCATCAGACCTATTCCCTGGAGGCATTTCACTCCCTCATCCTCCACTTTGCACCAAAGCACACTGGGTTCTCCTTCCTTGGGATGTACAGCAGGTAAATATGATGTGATGGTGAAATAATGTGTACGGCTTAGGGATGTTAATAATTAACCATTTAACCGTTAACGAACAATACGAAGTTTAACCGACTAATGCTATCAGTTAAACAGTTTATTCACATATGTACAAACAACTTGTGAACTGCATAATCTGCTTTTTCTAAAGGCTTCTCATGGCAGCCCTGCACTTTAACCACAATAGCAGCAGAGAGGTTGCTCGAACCAGTGATGGTGAGGTGCGTTATGCAGTTCGCTACCCAAGGTTCTGCAAAGGTGGCTGGGTAGTTCGCCCTATCAAGGAGAAGCCATCATACGGTTAGCTGTTTTACTCGGTCCCTAAATATTATTTATTGTGTGATGCATCTATAATATCACTGAATGTGATCACTTGTTTCCTTCCTTCAGCATACGCTGCAGCCCTGATGGAGTCTCTGAGAGAGGGCTACTCCAGGTCACCAGAGACTCTACGAGAGAGCAGTGCAGTCTTGTCCTCCACTGCCCCTGCCCCCCTTTCCACTTCCTGCCAGGAGATCGCCAAGGATGAGGCAGTAATAACAATATTTTCTTTCTCTCTTCATAGGATATGTTGGGACAGGTCCCAAAGCTTGCCGCTGTATTTACTCCCTCCATCTGACAGGAGGGAGCCTCGTTGAGCTGCGATAATAATATTAAATAAATAATTCCATATTCATAAATGAAATGATATGCAAATAAAATGTTCTTGGCTGTGGACTTGTACTCTACATAATTATGTTAAGGTCATGGTAATCTAATTCAATAAACAATAACTACAATGAACAGATAGCATTTTCTGACTCGTAAAATGATTGGATATGGTGAAATTTGTTAAATGATTCTGTGTTGAAAAATGTATATCTTTAAAAACTGCATTGGTGTATTAGGGCGGGCCATACTATTTTTTTTTTTTGTAAATCGATCGAGAGGAGTGTTCAAATAACGTATTTTGGTGGTTATTAGTGAAAAGACACTATCTATCAATCAATCAATGTTTATTTGAAAAAATACCACATTTACAGCATAGGTAGACAAAATGTTTGGAAATGCATGTGTCTGCGAACACATAGTGTTCACACTATGATTGTGATTAATTGTATTGATCGTCACCAGAATGAGGCCACTCAAAACCTTTGTAAATTCCTCCTCCTTCTTCTGGGAACTGTCTTCTGATGGCAGACACAACACATGAGGGTAAGGGCTTCCTAATGTGCCTGCCTAGAAGTCCATAGGCCCAGCGGATGACCTGCCTGTAAGCTGTGTAGCGGTATTACCTGGGGATAGGGACACAATATCTACAGGTAAACTTGATAGCCTTGTTATCATCATCAACAAGTGTTATATAGTATATAATCTACAGGTTCTGGGTTTTGAAACCTGCTAAACACTCGGGGTCAATAGCAACTGTATTATCTTTAATAGTATTTATCTTTTTAATTGTAATCTAAACATACTCATGTCTGCGGGCCATGCTGCTGCCTGAAGTTCATGTAGGCTATCTGTAGCACAAAAGGGATTCAGACAGCATGCTTCAAAGCCTGGGTGCAGAGTCAGGCATGTTATGTCTGGTCTGGGGGTGAGGTTCTCCACCAGGGCCCAGAAGGGATCCACCTCCCTGCAGCACATGCTCTCCACAGCTGAGGTCATGGGCTGGCATTTCCCACACAAGCACCTACAAAACAAAACGTTTATCAGGAAACCGTATTACATCTCTCTCCCCCCCTTCGCTGCTCTCTCCCTCCCCTCCGGTACACAGCACCGTAAGACGTAGTGTGGATTTGCATTAGGTAGCTGCCCAGTTCTCCACTGGTTCTCCTCACACCACAGCTCAATTTCTCTCCGATGGCCGTTATTTCTTCTAATCCTTGGCTGCTCCTGGTCTCTTGGACGCCTAGCAGGCTCCAAATTATAAGGTTGTGGTCCGTCATATGCATTCGAATATTCATGTTCAACTTCTTCTGTGTCTTCTGTGTCGAAACTAGCATTGGGATCCATGTTTATTAATACGTTACACCGGCCGCTCTCCCCCTTGTGTCCCCCGTGTTACGTCACACGCGGGAGGTCACGTGCAGAGGCTTTTTTATGCGGAAGTGAACATTTCTTACAAAAACGACGCCAGATGTCACTGTAGTGTATATTTCTGTATATTTTTTTGAAAATCTAGTGTATTCATCATTTTCCTACACATTTATTCACAGGTGTCTTTAACCTGGAAGTTGCTCTTTAAGCTAAATAATGTAACTATTTACAGTGTGATGTAAACGGAGTATCAACATTACAACTGAAAACTTCTTCTATTGGTACTTAAAGTTTACTCTGATGATTATACTTACTTACAGTTTATGACTTAAAGGTGGGGTATGTAATTTTGGAGAAACCAGCTAGAGTGCGCTAGAATTTGAAAGCACGCAGCCGAAAAATATCTGCCACTTCCTTACAGAGCCCCTCCTCCAACACACACGAACGCGCACATGACCAATGAGGGCACGAGATAAGTTTGTGCATAGATGGAAGGCTGACAGGCAGGTAGGCCATCCAGTTATTTTAGTCGGGCCGGCTAAAATGCTTTTTACAGCGCCACGGCTTCCACAGATAACATTTTGTTATGTATTTATTGTCAAAGCATTTAATATATTCATTGCTATCGGGATGTTAAGAGCATATAACAAAAAATGTTTCTGAAATAAATTACATACCCCACCTTTAAGTAAAATATGTAATTATTTCCTCCATCATATTATATATGATGGTTTAATATTACTGCTGCTTTAATGTGCTGCATGATACTGCATTAAGACGGCAGTAGCTACTCAGAGAAAACTTTACCCATCAGTTAACCAGCAACATTTAAATACAAATCCTTACCATGTATGGAGATGTGGGGTTTACACTGGACAGGAAAGGTATGAAGGATTGTTATCTGAAAAGTATTTAAAGCTGTCGGACTAATGAAAAGAACATGTTGTCCTCCGATACGGGGTAAAGTTGCAGAAGTGGAAATATTCAAATAAATTACAAGAACCTAAGTAAAATATTTCAGTAAATGTACTTGTATTTCACCTAGAAGAGACTCACATCAGTTCAGTGGAGTGTAGATCTGCATGTTTCTGCTCTGTGAACATTCTATTACATTTGACTGCTCCCTTTAACTTCAGATCATTTAACGCAATCTCTGCAGCCACTATGTCAAACCCCCCCACTCTCCTCCAGTCTCCCAGTCACTCCTGGAGCTCCCTCCCCATCTGCCCCAGGACTAAGAAGTTAATTTAAAAAAAAGTATATTTGATACTACAATATTGAGGTACTTTACCTAAGTATCTTTTAATCTTGCTTTTAAACGACAGATTTACTTACTTTGCAGATTCCGATTCAAGTTTCAAAGTTCCATTGTCATGTGCTCAGCAGCTACAGTAGCTATGGCAATGAAACACTGAAGTCACGGCTCCTCCAACAATAATAAATAATAATAATAATAGATTTATTTTGTTAGCGCTTTTACAGGTGCTCAAAGACGCTTTACAGATATAGTGAAAAGAAAATAAAGGAACAACAAATAAACATATAGTTCAAGTTAAAGTCAAATAATACAAAAACAATCACACATTAAAAGCCAGATTGAAGAGGTGCGCCAATTTAATTCAGTTAAATTCAACAATGCGCCAGTTTATACAAAATATAAATCAATAATAAATAATAAATAAACATTGACATATTTAAGGTTAAGATATCCAGCAGCAGTATATAAAGTAATTAAAATTAGCTCCACCTCTAACCGTTGTGATAAAAACATTAGTGATCATTATCCAGATATTTCATGATTCTGAAATGGGCCATTATGCTAAGTACTTTTGGTACCCTATGTATCATTTACTTCTAATACGTTTGTAACATTAGCCCCCCCCCCCCCCCCCCCCCCCCCCTCCCTGCAGCACTGTGTGCACGCTGCCTGTTAATTACAAGTGTTACTATTGTCTGTGTGAGAGTGGTCAGGGGAACGCCTCTATTCACAGAGCTATTTTCTGCCATGACGCTAAAGCACTGTACAGCTCTAGCAATGGACACCTGAATAGCCCTGACTCATGCCCCCATTGTGCTGGGACCCTCTGTGTGCAGAGGCTTTGTCCCTCCCCATTACGCAAGCACCAATTATTTCTGGTTGTCTCTTTTTGCAGTCTGAAATGAGTCTTTAACGTGGTTTATTTTTTTCTGTCTTTCCTCTCTGCTATTTTTAGCCCACTCAGCAGTAAATGTAGCTCTGATGCGTAGCTGCAGGAGGTTGTACAGAAGTAGCCGTCACGATAAGTCCCATTCTCCGTATGAGCAAAAGGTCACATTTTACTGGAGTTCCCATGTAGGAGCAAAGTCCGTTTCATGTCTGTAAAGTTATTAAGTTTGCTCAAGTACCATTTCGTTTCACTTTTTGTTCATTTATACTTCTACATTTCTGAGAACAATAGTTCTTTTGTTACCTCTTACATAAGTTATTTTGCAAATTTAGATCAACAATACAAATATAATCAATAAATAAAATATGTAATATTACAAGCGAGCTGTAACACTGAAGTGACTAACATAACACATGAAACACTGAAATGGGTCATACTGTTGAAATGTTACTTTTGTTACTTAAAGTTCATTATATCTAAGACTAATGTAATTTAGCAACATCTTGAATGTAGTATTTACTAGCTACTAACAGAGTATGTTCCTGTACTCTGGTATTGCAACCTTTTAGTAAAAAATAAGATTGAAGTACTTCTTCCACCACTGTCTGTAGCAGATTACGAGCAGGAAAGATTACTATGTTAACTTGTTAATAAAATATTTGACAACATACAAAAATAAAAAAGTTGAGTTTCATTTTGAAGGACTATCCCAAAAAACCCAGATATTTATGTTGTTTTCACTGGTGCTGCTGCAGGAAGTTGAGTTTATACTCTAACCTGCACAGTGACATGCCGGGGCGAAATCAAAACCCTGTGGTGCAACATGCTGAGCTCAATGTGTTCCAGAGGCGTTCACTGCTCCTCAGGACACTGTGCAACTTCCTACAAGTACCTGGAAATCATGGAGGCAGAACCACCCTGTCAACTGTTGCTTGTTTGTTTATTTCATTCAAAGTAACAAGGCAGAATTCCATGAACAATAAATATAATTCATTAAATTAATAACACGTAAAAACATCAGTTAGTGGAAAAGTGGGAACATTGCATTGCCCTTAAAATAATAATATTAATAATAAAGTGTGAAAACTTTCCCTTTAGAGTGATCAAAGTGACACGTCTTAAATACTATTAAATAAATGTGCTGTTAAACAAATGCGTGGATTTGGTCAAATTTTCATGAGGAATTCCTGGTTCCGAGCGCCCTGACTGCTCCAGTTCTTGCAGTCTTGTCAACTGAGGCTCTGCCTCTGCCCCCCCCAGTCCTGCGTTTGTGCTCCCCACCACGTGTGCCTGTCAGCTCACACGGCTCAGCTTCCTGTAAAGGCTTCTTTCTCGGCAGAGAAAGGCGCAGTCATACGTTGGAAATCCTGGAACGCAGACTGCTGAGTCACTCCTCCTTGGCCCACGAGTTCACCATGACCCGAGAAATTAGTTGGAACGTTTGGCTGACGTGAGTTCTATTTTCCTGCCCCTCCCGCCTCTCTCTGGTTCTCTTTCCAACACAGACATCAACACAGGCCCTGTGCAGTTACTTTTCCCCCAATGCACACAATACATTCATATTCCACAGCGGGTTTCATCGGTCTGGCAGGTTGATAACAGGCACCCACTGGTCCAAACAGCGGCTCTCTCTGCAGAATCTGGTCACTTTGCTCAGCGCAGGGTCCTTCCACAGGGACGACTGGGGATTCTGCAGGAGAAAGCACATTAAATGTTAAAACAGACTGCACAACTACTGCTAGAAATAGTTCCTTACAAGTGTTAGCAATGATCTTAAAACAGGCTCAGGGCAAAACAACCCTGTTACCAGTCTGAATGGAAGTGAGCAACATGTAGTACTACAGTAAACAGATGTGAGTAATGACACTTACAGTAACTAGGACACAGTGCAGGTCCATGGGCTCCCCTCCAGGCTTCACTCCTCCCAGGATTTCTGCCAGGCGCCTCATGTTGCTCACCCGCAGGATGTTGATGTCATTCTCGCAGCAGAATGCCTGGATCAAGGTGAAGTGAATCTGGAGCGCCACATCCTCCTCGTCGTCTGTGGCCAGCAGACACAACACCACATTGTCTGGATCTCTGCACGAGACAAAGGCAAGGCAGAGTTGTCAGGAAAAGGATATACAGCTCAGGTTTAAAGAAGAACAGTTAGCAGAGGGGAAGCTGCAGCATTCCATTTTTGTTAACTTACGCATTTAGTGACTTTGCAGCCTCATAGACTCCAGCAGTGATGCAACCCTGAGGCAATGCAGAGCTCAGGACCTCCTCTAACGCTATAGCCACCGTTTCCATCCTAAGGAAATAGACATTATGTTTACTTATTAAAATATATCAGCCAGCAAACACATAAAACACAGTCAACGCAACATCAGGGTTTCCCTTCCATTCAAGAGAGCCTTAAGGGCACCACCTATGCAAAGTAAATGTAAAATGAATGTGTGGAGCAACGCTTTTCTGCAAGCTTTTAGTACACAGATATGTTAATAAAAGTTAGCAAAAAACATGTACAATTGCATATTTTTATTTTAAAAAATGTTCTAGGGGGAAGACCCTGGAAACCTCCACCAAATACCTGCAGCTGAGGTCTTACACATTACAAAAGAAAGGAATAATAAGACTTTAAGGTTTGTCCAAGCTATCCATGTGTACACACTGAAAGGTGTTAAGACTTTACAATGTGAACATATCTGCGTCATACAAGTTTGACTCTGAATTACTGAGCACGTAGTGTTGACGCAAGCTAAAACAATATAAGTGAACGTGCGCTAACGTTAGCATAATTACTTAGGTTAACGCCAAAGGTGCTATAGCTTAACTTAGTACGTTTAGTGACCGTTGCTCTTGTATTACCAGCAACCAATACTGAATATGAGACAACATGTGGCTAAATGTCAGCCACAACTGACTGCATGAGGGTAAACTCAGTCAGTTAAAGGTATTTGCATAGTGTTAAAAACGGAAGTTCACATCAAAGACAATTTAGTACAAAGTCAAAAAACGAAGAGAAATGCAAAAAACGTGCAAAGCAACACGAGCTTACCTATCTGAAGAATTATCTCCACCGGTTTCTTCAAAAGTCATATTGCACATCCGAGCGGTTTGGTGTGGTAAAATATCCAGAGCGGAGATAGAGTGCTTCTGTGAGCGGAGAATCTCACTGTGTACATACATATGTGTGCCGGGAAGAGCGATGCTTCCAGCACTCACAGCGCTGCCCGGTGCTCATTTGCATAACACCGTCCCATCGGTCACGTGCAACTCTGATTTCATTTTCACCTCCGTGTTAGGGAATATAGCGACACCCTATGGCTGTGTTCGGAAATCACACCCAGATGTAGGAACCACGTTCCAGTTAATCACGAAATAACTGTCATTTAAATTTGTATTCTGCCTTCGCGTATGCGATAAAGGCAATATAGCAATTATAGTGCCTTCATTGGACCAACAAATACTAAGATAAGTCATCAAAAAAGGGGAAATTAGAAGTCATTTTTTACTGATTTAAAAAAAGTAGAACATATTGCAGTTTTTCAGGTAATTTGCTGACTGGCCAAACTGTTTATTAAATATAACCTATATATTTATATATTTTTCATTATGCATACACATGTTCTGTGTTCCTGTTTACAGGCCGTTAATACATTTGTAGTATTGTCTAACACAAATAGACTATCACTTCATTTTACATTTGATTTATGTTCATATTTTAGCCCTGTATTTGAAATCACACAAGTTTATATTTTTCTTATTTTTAATTAACTTGCATTATCTTGTTTTTAAAATGCATATAAACATTGTTGGATTGTCTTAAAAATAAGATTTTCAAAGCACTGGGAGAGGAGGAGCAAGAGGAAGAGCGCACATTTTAGTGGACTTATATTTAAATCTGCAAAGTAATAGTAACTAAAGGTTATTGTTTTAGCTTATCCAGGTGTCGTATTTTTATTTTGCGAATTTACATTTGATATATTACTTCACATATGAACTTTAGAATTGATCTCTTGGGACAACATGTTATTGCTAAAATGTATAATAGATTTATTTATCTCTGTCTGTCCTACGGTTACACTGGTCAACATACACATTATGTATGCTACGGTATGCTACAGTGAGTTTCCATCCCTCTGATGATGAGGAACAGCGCCTCTGGTGGGTAAGTAGGTCACAACACTTCGACCTCCAAGTTGTCCCCGCTGACTTGGAATCAGTTCCATCTTGCTCCACTGACGAAAAACCCCCTAAAACTGACCGGAGAGCAGCTCCATCTAACACCGACTCACCGCTGCATCTTCTACCGGCAACGTGGCAGCACTCAGCTCTGCAAAGTTTCCCTTTCCCACATGACACCTAGTACCTACTATCCGAGGATCCGTTAGTCATGTGGAAATAAAGCAGAAACAAGGATGTGTTTTCTGTCTGACTGATCCTAAACATGGACGTGATCTCCTCTCCAGCAGTCGTCAGCTGTCAGCCTGCTCAGGGCGGGATCCCGTGTTTACTGTAAGGACATGAAGCGTTCTGCACACCCTTTCTTTGAGTGCTGTGCTTGTGTTTTGAAAGGTACGTGTTTTATTCATGTGGTTGGGATACTTTATACTTTTTCGCACTGGCTCCTGTGTAGTAACAGTGTTGATGGCTCACGGCAGAGGTGACAGAAGTATTCATATGCTTTAGTTGAGTAAAAGTTCCAATACATTATGTCAAAATATTTCATTACAAGTAGTCTTGCTTTCAAAATATTGCTTAAAAGTACAACAGCCAGAAAAATGTACTTAAAGTATAAAACATAAAATAAATCATTGTGCAGAAAAATTGCCTTGTGTCTACATAGTGAAATTTATATATGTGAGATTTATAGATTATATTGTTGCATCAAGTAGCACTTTACTGTTGTAAACAAACAAAGTTCTGATTGACTTTGTTAAATATTTGAATAATCTGACTATTTTTTGACTTAAAGAGCTAGTCCACTTGTTACATTTTTAGAGATGCCTTTTGTTAAAAGTAGCTGAAGCTGTTAAATAAATGTAGTGGAGTAAAATTACATTATTTCCCTTTTAAATGTAGTGGAGTAGAAGTACTGCAAAGTAGCATAAAATGGAAGAACTCAAGTAAAGTACAAGTAGCTCAAAATTGTACTTGAGTAAATGCACTTAGTTACTTCCCACCTCTGGCTCACGGTAATGTGTGACCTTTATCCTCTTGTTATCATGCTCACATGTTATCAGCCCATATTGTGAGTTTCAGTCAAATTATGTGGCAGTAGCTTCTGTACTTTGACTGCATCTGGCATGTGTGAGCTGAAAACATAACCTTTTGTGGATTCAACTTTCAAATTCAGGATTTCCTCCACCTCCCATTATTTCCCTCATTCTTAGGCTGATCCTGTGAGGAGGGGGTCCTCATGGATCACAGAGGTCCCCCCCGGAATGACTCTGGCCGTCAGTCCCAAAGATCCAAAGACAGAGAGGATTACAGGTACCCTCAGCAGGACAGGGAGCAGAGCCACACCCCAGCCCCCCTCCCCAGAGAGAGGGACCGGCACTGGGCTCAGGACCCCCGCTATAGGGCTCAGTTCAGCAGCCCTCCTGCCAGAGCGGAGCCGTATCCTCACAACAACCAGCAGTATCCTTATGGCTACACTCTTCCGGAACACCAGAGAGCCCAGTCCAGGTGAGTACAGTGACAGTGGACCTCTCTGAAACTGGGGGAAAAGTTTTGATTGATATAGACTTTCCCTTATTAAAGATTGTGCAAAAGTGACTGCTACTAGGAAGACGTTAAAGAAATAGTTTGGATTGTTGGAAGTGGGGTTGTATGAGGTTGCCTTCTTATCAATAGTAAGTTTTTTACTACAGTAGATAGCTGTTGGCATGTCCAAGGATGTATAAAGAGAACTGGATAGAGCGTTGGAGGCGTTGCCTGTTCATTCCTATGAAAGTGGCGCATTTTACAACTTTTAGGACCTACAGTAAGGATTTAAATAAGGCTTATTCAAGTGTTAGTACAGGGAAGTTAATGCAGCTACATATATATAAAATAAATATATAATATATAAAATAAATATCCACTGATTGTTACGTCCCAACTAGGGGAAGAGGAATGCAACACACACCAGTATGTAATTGGTATTAATTATAAGCGTTTATTTAAAAACAGCTGTAAACAAAATAGCAGGCAAACAGCCTGAAACAAACAAAAGAGCCAAAAGGGCACAGGTTGACAAATAACCAACTAAAGGAGGACTCTAAAAAGGGAGTCTAAAGACATACAGGGAAAATACATACTAATATACTAAATAAAGAACGAAACAAAACCTCACTCTAAAAGTGATACAACTAACACAAAGAATCTATACAAAAACACAGCTAAACTAAAGGCAACAGTCACAAATCCTAACTATACTCTAAACACTAACTAAGCTACTCTACACTCCAACTAATCACACAAGTTTTAACCTCAGAACAAAGAGCAAGTAGCGAGAGGCATCTGTCCACCTACAGAGCCTCCAGAATGATGATTGTCCCCAAGCTTTGTAATAATCTCCAGCAGGTGTGCGCCGGCTGTGCGCTGCGATTGAAGTGCGTCGGGCCCGGCGTGCTCCAATCGCAATCTTCAGGGGCGGACCAGGAGATGGGAGCCAATGCCGGGAGGGCAACCGCACAGCTCATTTACATAGAACACACACAGCTGAAAACACTCAGACGACCAGGAAGGCAGCAGCCGTAACACTCCCCCCCTTAAGACACAAACCCACAGGTTTTGTGAACCTAAGCACTCTAACGAAATTCCTAATAACACACATTCATCACAAACTCAACCTGACACACTAACATCTCAAACTGGACAAGCATCGGCCAACACATTCTCTGAACCCTTTAATGACGGGTTGTCTACTGTTGTAGTCCCGCACAATCAGAGCCCATTGCAGGAGACGCTGGTTGTGCTTGGACACGCTGGGGCAGAATATGAATGGATCGCAACAGCTAAACACCACAATTGGCCAAAGGCTGGGTCCAACATGAATCTTAAAATGTTGTAGCGCCAACACCAACACCAAGATCCGATGAACTACCTGACGCTCTCTGGTTACCGGGAGTGTCGAGAAGTCTAGAGGCTTGTCTGAGCCGGCGTGTTGCGCTGGTCTCATGACATCCTCACGAGGGGGAGGGGGAGCCACAATTTCTGGCTTCTCCTCGGACACAGCTTCATCTGAAGGCACAGGCACAATCACAGGGTCAGGTAATGAAACATAAGGGTCACGTTTACTTGCCTGTGCGCGTGCATGTGTAGCCAGGCCAATGCCTTTAGGCGGGGATACATTCTGCCGCTGTTCCTTGCGTTTCAGAGCTGCGCAATTGGTGATGACATGTCCAGGTTTGTGACAGTAAAAACACACCCTCTCTTCTCTGTTCACATTACACACATTTGCTGGCTGAGTAAATGGTGCGGCTGACACACGGCGGGATCTCTCCGTAGAGACAGGGGAAAACACAGTTTTATGCATCAGCACATACTCATCAGCTAACACAGCGGCAGCAGAGAGAGGGTTTACCCTTTGTTTGTTCACGTACTCCGCAATGCGATCAGGCAAACACTTCTTAAACTCCTCCAACATGATCAATTCTCTCAGAGAAGAATAATCCGTAGCATTACATGAAGCAATCCACTTAGCAAAACACATTCCCTTTTTCCTAGCGAACTCTAGGTGCGTTTGATCAGGACTCTCCCTATAGTGTCTAAACTTTTGCCGGTAAGCTTCAGGAACTAACTCATACACTCTGAGGATGGCACCTTTTACTGAGTCATACTGCAGGCTGTCCTCTAACGTGAGAGCCACAACTGCTTCCCGAGCTTTTCCATGTAATTTGCACGTTACCATCAGAGCCCAAACTTCAACCGGCCACCGCAACGCCATAGCAATGCGCTCGAAGGCACCAAAATAGGCATCCACCTCAGTCTCACAGAATGTTGGCACTAGCGAAATGTTGTTACTCACGTCAAAGGCAGGTGGAGGAGGTGGAGATGGCAAGTTTCTTCCGGCAGAGTCAAAAGCACCGGATGCGCGCAGTTGGGAGTCCAGTTCCAGCCGACGCATCCGGATCTGGACTTCCTTATCTGCCTCGATTTTCTTTACCTCCAACTGAAACTGCCTGTCTTGCTCCCTGTCTTTTGCTTCCAACTGAAGTCGGGCGAGGCGGACTTTAAGTTTATTCCCTTCCCGGGAATCAGGACTACCAGGAGACGGTGGACTATAGCGAGGCGGCGCAGACGGTGCTTTACACTGCTTGCTCCCCTCGCTGTCACTACCCTCTCCTTTAGCACGGACATTTGGCACAGTGAGCTCAGCTTGTGCAGGCAGCACCAGAAAACCCCTTTCCACCAACTCATCCACCACCAGAGCCTTTAACTATTTTTTAAACAGTTGTTTTGCCACTGGGAGACCGAAATGTTGCGCTATCTCATATAAGTCGTTTCTACGACACTGAACTAACTGCTCATGAGAAGGACAGACCAAAAACGACTCTAAATCAAAAGTTGCCATACTCAGCTAAAACTGCACACAACCTTACCAAATTGTTTTTAGCTATACAAACCACTTATAACCCCAGGAATTTGTTATTTATCCCGGACGAGCCCCCATGTATGTTACGTCCCAACTAGGGGAAGAGGAATGCAACACACACCAGTATGTAATTGGTATTAATTATAAGCGTTTATTTAAAAACAGCTGTAAACAAAATAGCAGGCAAACAGCCTGAAACAAACAAAAGAGCCAAAAGGGCACAGGTTGACAAATAACCAACTAAAGGAGGACTCTAAAAAGGGAGTCTAAAGACATACAGGGAAAATACATACTAATATACTAAATAAAGAACGAAACAAAACCTCACTCTAAAAGTGATACAACTAACACAAAGAATCTATACAAAAACACAGCTAAACTAAAGGCAACAGTCACAAATCCTAACTATACTCTAAACACTAACTAAGCTACTCTACACTCCAACTAATCACACAAGTTTTAACCTCAGAACAAAGAGCAAGTAGCGAGAGGCATCTGTCCACCTACAGAGCCTCCAGAATGATGATTGTCCCCAAGCTTTGTAATAATCTCCAGCAGGTGTGCGCCGGCTGTGCGCTGCGATTGAAGTGCGTCGGGCCCGGCGTGCTCCAATCGCAATCTTCAGGGGCGGACCAGGAGATGGGAGCCAATGCCGGGAGGGCAACCGCACAGCTCATTTACATAGAACACACACAGCTGAAAACACTCAGACGACCAGGAAGGCAGCAGCCGTAACACTCCCCCCCTTAAGACACAAACCCACAGGTTTTGTGAACCTAAGCACTCTAACGAAATTCCTAATAACACACATTCATCACAAACTCAACCTGACACACTAACATCTCAAACTGGACAAGCATCGGCCAACACATTCTCTGAACCCTTTAATGACGGGTTGTCTACTGTTGTAGTCCCGCACAATCAGAGCCCATTGCAGGAGACGCTGGTTGTGCTTGGACACGCTGGGGCAGAATATGAATGGATCGCAACAGCTAAACACCACAATTGGCCAAAGGCTGGGTCCAACATGAATCTTAAAATGTTGTAGCGCCAACACCAACACCAAGATCCGATGAACTACCTGACGCTCTCTGGTTACCGGGAGTGTCGAGAAGTCTAGAGGCTTGTCTGAGCCGGCGTGTTGCGCTGGTCTCATGACATCCTCACGAGGGGGAGGGGGAGCCACAATTTCTGGCTTCTCCTCGGACACAGCTTCATCTGAAGGCACAGGCACAATCACAGGGTCAGGTAATGAAACATAAGGGTCACGTTTACTTGCCTGTGCGCGTGCATGTGTAGCCAGGCCAATGCCTTTAGGCGGGGATACATTCTGCCGCTGTTCCTTGCGTTTCAGAGCTGCGCAATTGGTGATGACATGTCCAGGTTTGTGACAGTAAAAACACACCCTCTCTTCTCTGTTCACATTACACACATTTGCTGGCTGAGTAAATGGTGCGGCTGACACACGGCGGGATCTCTCCGTAGAGACAGGGGAAAACACAGTTTTATGCATCAGCACATACTCATCAGCTAACACAGCGGCAGCAGAGAGAGGGTTTACCCTTTGTTTGTTCACGTACTCCGCAATGCGATCAGGCAAACACTTCTTAAACTCCTCCAACATGATCAATTCTCTCAGAGAAGAATAATCCGTAGCATTACATGAAGCAATCCACTTAGCAAAACACATTCCCTTTTTCCTAGCGAACTCTAGGTGCGTTTGATCAGGACTCTCCCTATAGTGTCTAAACTTTTGCCGGTAAGCTTCAGGAACTAACTCATACACTCTGAGGATGGCACCTTTTACTGAGTCATACTGCAGGCTGTCCTCTAACGTGAGAGCCACAACTGCTTCCCGAGCTTTTCCATGTAATTTGCACGTTACCATCAGAGCCCAAACTTCAACCGGCCACCGCAACGCCATAGCAATGCGCTCGAAGGCACCAAAATAGGCATCCACCTCAGTCTCACAGAATGTTGGCACTAGCGAAATGTTGTTACTCACGTCAAAGGCAGGTGGAGGAGGTGGAGATGGCAAGTTTCTTCCGGCAGAGTCAAAAGCACCGGATGCGCGCAGTTGGGAGTCCAGTTCCAGCCGACGCATCCGGATCTGGACTTCCTTATCTGCCTCGATTTTCTTTACCTCCAACTGAAACTGCCTGTCTTGCTCCCTGTCTTTTGCTTCCAACTGAAGTCGGGCGAGGCGGACTTTAAGTTTATTCCCTTCCCGGGAATCAGGACTACCAGGAGACGGTGGACTATAGCGAGGCGGCGCAGACGGTGCTTTACACTGCTTGCTCCCCTCGCTGTCACTACCCTCTCCTTTAGCACGGACATTTGGCACAGTGAGCTCAGCTTGTGCAGGCAGCACCAGAAAACCCCTTTCCACCAACTCATCCACCACCAGAGCCTTTAACTATTTTTTAAACAGTTGTTTTGCCACTGGGAGACCGAAATGTTGCGCTATCTCATATAAGTCGTTTCTACGACACTGAACTAACTGCTCATGAGAAGGACAGACCAAAAACGACTCTAAATCAAAAGTTGCCATACTCAGCTAAAACTGCACACAACCTTACCAAATTGTTTTTAGCTATACAAACCACTTATAACCCCAGGAATTTGTTATTTATCCCGGACGAGCCCCCATGTATGTTACGTCCCAACTAGGGGAAGAGGAATGCAACACACACCAGTATGTAATTGGTATTAATTATAAGCGTTTATTTAAAAACAGCTGTAAACAAAATAGCAGGCAAACAGCCTGAAACAAACAAAAGAGCCAAAAGGGCACAGGTTGACAAATAACCAACTAAAGGAGGACTCTAAAAAGGGAGTCTAAAGACATACAGGGAAAATACATACTAATATACTAAATAAAGAACGAAACAAAACCTCACTCTAAAAGTGATACAACTAACACAAAGAATCTATACAAAAACACAGCTAAACTAAAGGCAACAGTCACAAATCCTAACTATACTCTAAACACTAACTAAGCTACTCTACACTCCAACTAATCACACAAGTTTTAACCTCAGAACAAAGAGCAAGTAGCGAGAGGCATCTGTCCACCTACAGAGCCTCCAGAATGATGATTGTCCCCAAGCTTTGTAATAATCTCCAGCAGGTGTGCGCCGGCTGTGCGCTGCGATTGAAGTGCGTCGGGCCCGGCGTGCTCCAATCGCAATCTTCAGGGGCGGACCAGGAGATGGGAGCCAATGCCGGGAGGGCAACCGCACAGCTCATTTACATAGAACACACACAGCTGAAAACACTCAGACGACCAGGAAGGCAGCAGCCGTAACACTCCCCCCCTTAAGACACAAACCCACAGGTTTTGTGAACCTAAGCACTCTAACGAAATTCCTAATAACACACATTCATCACAAACTCAACCTGACACACTAACATCTCAAACTGGACAAGCATCGGCCAACACATTCTCTGAACCCTTTAATGACGGGTTGTCTACTGTTGTAGTCCCGCACAATCAGAGCCCATTGCAGGAGACGCTGGTTGTGCTTGGACACGCTGGGGCAGAATATGAATGGATCGCAACAGCTAAACACCACAATTGGCCAAAGGCTGGGTCCAACATGAATCTTAAAATGTTGTAGCGCCAACACCAACACCAAGATCCGATGAACTACCTGACGCTCTCTGGTTACCGGGAGTGTCGAGAAGTCTAGAGGCTTGTCTGAGCCGGCGTGTTGCGCTGGTCTCATGACATCCTCACGAGGGGGAGGGGGAGCCACAATTTCTGGCTTCTCCTCGGACACAGCTTCATCTGAAGGCACAGGCACAATCACAGGGTCAGGTAATGAAACATAAGGGTCACGTTTACTTGCCTGTGCGCGTGCATGTGTAGCCAGGCCAATGCCTTTAGGCGGGGATACATTCTGCCGCTGTTCCTTGCGTTTCAGAGCTGCGCAATTGGTGATGACATGTCCAGGTTTGTGACAGTAAAAACACACCCTCTCTTCTCTGTTCACATTACACACATTTGCTGGCTGAGTAAATGGTGCGGCTGACACACGGCGGGATCTCTCCGTAGAGACAGGGGAAAACACAGTTTTATGCATCAGCACATACTCATCAGCTAACACAGCGGCAGCAGAGAGAGGGTTTACCCTTTGTTTGTTCACGTACTCCGCAATGCGATCAGGCAAACACTTCTTAAACTCCTCCAACATGATCAATTCTCTCAGAGAAGAATAATCCGTAGCATTACATGAAGCAATCCACTTAGCAAAACACATTCCCTTTTTCCTAGCGAACTCTAGGTGCGTTTGATCAGGACTCTCCCTATAGTGTCTAAACTTTTGCCGGTAAGCTTCAGGAACTAACTCATACACTCTGAGGATGGCACCTTTTACTGAGTCATACTGCAGGCTGTCCTCTAACGTGAGAGCCACAACTGCTTCCCGAGCTTTTCCATGTAATTTGCACGTTACCATCAGAGCCCAAACTTCAACCGGCCACCGCAACGCCATAGCAATGCGCTCGAAGGCACCAAAATAGGCATCCACCTCAGTCTCACAGAATGTTGGCACTAGCGAAATGTTGTTACTCACGTCAAAGGCAGGTGGAGGAGGTGGAGATGGCAAGTTTCTTCCGGCAGAGTCAAAAGCACCGGATGCGCGCAGTTGGGAGTCCAGTTCCAGCCGACGCATCCGGATCTGGACTTCCTTATCTGCCTCGATTTTCTTTACCTCCAACTGAAACTGCCTGTCTTGCTCCCTGTCTTTTGCTTCCAACTGAAGTCGGGCGAGGCGGACTTTAAGTTTATTCCCTTCCCGGGAATCAGGACTACCAGGAGACGGTGGACTATAGCGAGGCGGCGCAGACGGTGCTTTACACTGCTTGCTCCCCTCGCTGTCACTACCCTCTCCTTTAGCACGGACATTTGGCACAGTGAGCTCAGCTTGTGCAGGCAGCACCAGAAAACCCCTTTCCACCAACTCATCCACCACCAGAGCCTTTAACTATTTTTTAAACAGTTGTTTTGCCACTGGGAGACCGAAATGTTGCGCTATCTCATATAAGTCGTTTCTACGACACTGAACTAACTGCTCATGAGAAGGACAGACCAAAAACGACTCTAAATCAAAAGTTGCCATACTCAGCTAAAACTGCACACAACCTTACCAAATTGTTTTTAGCTATACAAACCACTTATAACCCCAGGAATTTGTTATTTATCCCGGACGAGCCCCCATGTATGTTACGTCCCAACTAGGGGAAGAGGAATGCAACACACACCAGTATGTAATTGGTATTAATTATAAGCGTTTATTTAAAAACAGCTGTAAACAAAATAGCAGGCAAACAGCCTGAAACAAACAAAAGAGCCAAAAGGGCACAGGTTGACAAATAACCAACTAAAGGAGGACTCTAAAAAGGGAGTCTAAAGACATACAGGGAAAATACATACTAATATACTAAATAAAGAACGAAACAAAACCTCACTCTAAAAGTGGTACAACTAACACAAAGAATCTATACAAAAACACAGCTAAACTAAAGGCAACAGTCACAAATCCTAACTATACTCTAAACACTAACTAAGCTACTCTACACTCTAACTAATCACACAAGTTTTAACCCCAGAACAAAGCAAGTAGCGAGAGGCATCTGTCCACCTACAGAGCCTCCAGAATGATGATTGTCCCCAAGCTTTGTAATAATCTCCAGCAGGTGTGCGCCGGCTGTGCGCTGCGATTGGAGTGCGTCGGGCCCGGCGTGCTCCAATCGCAATCTTCAGGGGCGGACCAGGAGATGGGAGCCAATGCCGGGAGGGCAACCGCACAGCTCATTTACATAGAACACACACAGCTGAAAACACTCAGACGACCAGGAAGGCAGCAGCCGTAACACTGATTTACAGACATCTCTTTCCCAATGTAAATCCATAGTAAAAAGTATTTTTGGTCCCAATGACATCACAACCTGACACTGAAGTTGTAGTACATTGTTTTGCCATTACATACATTGGTTTAAGAGCCCAGTGCAATTCCTGGGGGCTTGTGCACACCCCCGGTTTGGAGAAACAGACAGAAGTATTTTACTGCTACTTATTTTTGACAACCTAAAGAAAATCAACATCAGTCAAAGTGTACGCTATTTGTAGAACATTGCCAGCACTCTACCAGATTGTCAGACAGCCCTTTCAGAACTGAAGCTGCTTACTGGGCTTTCTTTTGGGGTTAAATGGGTTTAAGATACCTAGCTTACTTTGGATTCAACCAAGTCACACAATAAAACAAATACATTGACTGACCAACATTTGTGTTCTGGAAGGTGTTGTCAATGAAGTCTGGTATCTTTGAAGAGAGCCGCATATCAATTTCAGCTGTGTTTGTGTCTGAAGTATGTCTTTTGCTGCCCCTGTCCATAGCTGTACATTGCTTAGCTTCTGTGCTGCTGTTTGTTTCTCCAAACCGACAGCGACTGTAGGCCATACACTAAATCAGAATAACTACCTCATACAACTTGAACTACCTCAGACAATCTGAACTATCCCTTTAATAATCAATTCATTGTATGCATGCATGCAATATAACAAACTATAAGCATGAAGCATCAATTTGGGGACATAGTTCTGGTGATAAAGGCAATGGGGTTTGTGCTCAGTGCATGCTGGGATACGCCTGTCACCCCAAGAATGGTTCAATGAAGAAGGATGATGCTCTAAATATAATAATGTTTTCAGCACCAGATTCTTTACATGAAGAAAGTGAATGAGTGCACTGACTGAACTAGAGTTCATTTTATTTTCAGGCATGGGTATGACTACCCCCCCCATGGCCACTGGGACTACAGAGATCACTATGGTTACTATGAGCAGGACTACTACAGAGGACAGCAGGGACCACAAGGTACAGAAGACGACAAAACTTTGATCTGCTACACTCTGTGCCCTGGTGAAACTTAAGATGATACATGTGTCTTCTCATTTAGATGCTGGACAGTGGGGGCCCCAAGACCCCTGGAGAACGGGCCCTTCTCAGGACAGAACATACAAGCAGGAACCCTCAGGGAGCGCCTACAGCGAGGAGCACATGTGAGTTTCAGATCTGAAGTCAACCCTTTATTGATTTATGGCTGTCAGTAGAAACATGATCCATTCTCAGTTTGAAAACAGTGCAGATGTTTTGCAGCCTTTGCTGGATTGTTTTCGCACCACAAAGAAAAGTATACTCAGATGATGCAATTTATGCATTTTGTTATTTTAATGTTTTGTATAAAAATTGCTTTGTTATTAGTATAAAAAAAAAAAAACACTGAACAAACGTTCTGTTTATACTTTAATTTTGAATACTGATGTTATTGGAATACTTAGCCCTCCTGTTGTGTTCGGGTCAAATGACCGATTCATTAATCAATCATAACTTTTTTGTTTTACATTTGATTTCATTAAGGCTTTATGATATCCTTCACAGTAGACATTTGAAAATGTGAAATCGCTGATCACCACTTTCATTGCATTTTGGATGATTTAGTCAACTTTGTAACACCCATGGTGTTCCCGGTCAAAATTGAACACCATAAAGAAAAGGAATTAGTAACCATCCGGATCAGATAACACACACACACAAACACCCACCCACCCACACACACCCCACACACACACACACACACACACACACACACACACACACACACACACACACACACACACACACACACACACACACACACACACACACACACACACACACACACACACACACACACACACACACACTTATGTGCCCATCCCCCACATGGATCACACTTGGCACACGCAATACATGTTCAGTGTCTATTTTTTGTATTATTTACTGCAGTTTTTCATGTATACCAGTAGTCTGATACAATATGTACAGTTTGAAAGGGTGTTAAATGAAATTTGGTGATGATTAATGGTTTTTGTGTTGATGTAATAGCAGTTAAAACAGGACCGGTCAAATTTGACCGCGAACAACAAAGTAAGGGGGGGGAACGAAGACAATAGGAGGGTTAAAGGTAGTTTTCACCCCTAAATGATCATTTGTTTATGAATTACTCAACCCATGTTACCTCTAATTCTTGCAGAATTGTATTTCTCGCATGCCTTGAAGAGTCCAAAAACTGAAAAATATCTTAATGGATTAAAGTAAATGAAGGCTGTCTAACAACTCAACTCATATAAAAATCTGTTAAAAAACATTATTGAATGCTCATTACACTTACCAAACCCCTGGCTTTTCACTTAAGAGTTGTGTGAGATGTGTGGTATAGTTTTGCTGTTGTTAAATGTTCACTTCAATTCATCATAAATATTCCCAGTTTTGGGATTCTTTGTTGCCACCGTGGAGGCATGTTTCTTTTCTCAAAGAATTCAAGGTTATCGAAGAATCAGATATTTATACACACACATAATCATTTTGTGGGTGAAGTATTCCTTAGAGAAGAGTTAGGAATCATAACCTGCCGAGGGGTACATGCATACAAGAAGTCAACAAATCAGCAACATGTTGGAGATAGCAAAGGATTCAAATCAATGTGAACCCAACAGGGTAAGATAGCTCTAATGCGGGTATTGTGTTTTATTTTGACAGCGAGATCTGACAGATACCAGAGTTAAGGATGTTACAGTTACAGTTGCTCCTCTTATCATAAGCTTCTTTGTGTAATGTAATCTGTAATCTTAATGTATCTGTGTGCATAAGAGGTTGTATCCTGGGAAGACAGAGCTGCTTTAAAGTTTAGTAAAAGCGCATACAGTATCTCATGACTTGAGGCTGAATAATGATGTGTTGTAGCATCAGTAGCAAGCTGAATATTTCTATATAAATAAAATATATTGTTGCATTCTCTCAGATATGACCACGGCAAAGACAACCCCCAGCATCACCTCAATGACTACGAGGATAACAATCCCTCCAGAGACAACGAAGAGCTTTCCTCCTATTACCAGGGGACGTTAGAGAGCTCCAAACACTCCGGCCTATCCTCCAGCAGCTACGAGCTGAGTCAGTACATCAACGGAGCGGACCCCAGGGAGGCGGCCCCTCAGTCCCTCCTCACAGCTGGTCACTCAGGTGAGTATCAACCACAGCTGCTCCGTTACTTCACTCTGTCTGTCAGGCACGGAAGCATACTGCTGCCACAGCAAATTCAAAAAGTGAATCAATATCAAGTTAAAACATCATGAGTTTATTGTTATATAATTAAACATGTTTTGTTTTGGTGTAAGAAATAATTGCTACACACAAACATATCACATTATGACTTTCATTGATATTAAAGTATATATTTATTTAGTTTTCAAGATCAATATGGACCATTATTGATCCCTGTAGGTCAATTCAGATGTTAAAGCAGCAACAGAGTGAGATACAGGGCAGTACAGATAGTAGTTCACATACAGAGTTGGGTGTAACGCGTTACTGTAATAATATTACTTTTGTCGGTAACGGAGTAGTGTCACTACACGGCCCCTACACACTGCGGCGTGCGTTGCCGCTTCAACTCACGGTGCTCGCTGCAAAAGTAGAGCAATGTTCTACTTTTGCCGCCTCGATGGAGGCGTCAGCCAATCAAATCCCGTTTATGCAAATCTGCCCAATGGCGAGCCGTAACTTTTATACCTAGGCCCTCTGACCCCCACCCCTTCCCTCGAGTTATTACGTCACAGCGTATAGCTACTTCAGCGGAATATCAAAAACAACGGCCCGGGGTGCAAAACGCATCAACGAAAGCGACCCTCTACCACAGAAAACAACACCTGTAAATAACAGTATTTGTGTTCTTTGAAATTGAAAAGGATATTGCATCGTGTTTGTTACTTTCGTTGCATTTATATGTCTTAAGTGTAATTTGGCATGCTTTTATTTTGAAGGGGAGTTAACGCTGTTGACAGGAATTTGTTGTTGTTATGGAAACAAGAAAAGTTTCACAGCGGGCAGAACTTGTCATAAAGTCCGCGATAATAACACCCACCCATTTAGAGGGAAGATATGATTGGTCAATTGTACTGTCATTTGACATTACTCTCTCGTTCAGGTACTATAGCTGGGCCCTCTGTGAATTCATAGCTGGACCGCCTGGACGTCCAACAGCTCCTCTCTTCACAGTAGGCTTGTTTGAGACAAGCGAGACCTGCGCAGACCTGCGCAATTTCGATCAACGTCTTGCTCGTGCGTTGCATGATGGTTAGTCATTTTGTCTGACTTGCTCTGGAGGTTCGCTCACATGAGACGTTGAAATCTCGCGGGACAAAGACGCCCGCAGCCTTGAGAGCGAGGCGCGGAGAGGTGCGGCGAGGCGGCGCAGTTCCTCTCCACGGGCTGCGGAAGCGAAATGCTCGATGGGAAACGACTCGCTGGTATCTCGAGCTGAGCGCTCATTGGTGGTTTTTACCCCGTGCTGCTGACGAAACTCTCCAATTGGCTCGGCAAAAGTTTGTTGCTGTTTGGTGTCAGTTTTACGTCGCCACTTCCATTCACATTTTTCATCATTGTTCCACAATCTTTATCATCATGAAATGAATATCTATATATGTTATACTATACTTGCACTGCTTACCGTTTTTATACTTTATATATCTTAGCATATTCATACACACTGTTCATACTGCTCACATGCTGCTGTGTATATCTAGTGTATTCATACCCCTCACTGTTTATTCATCATTCACTTCATTCTATCTTTTATTCTGTAGATTGTGTACATTACTTTTCACTTTACTGCTTGTTGCTCTCCTAGTTAGAAGCTAAACTGCATTTCGTTGTCTCAGTACCTGTAAATGTAATATGTGCAATAACAATAGAGTTGAATCTAATCTTGAGCAGGAACAAATGTATTTACTTAGTACATATCTGAAATTAACGATTAAACAAATGTGTGCATTCTTTATAAATGCAAACTTAGTCAAGCCAACTCCGGAGGTGGCGGTATGCACATTAAAGTTGTTTGCAATCCGCCAAAAAACTGAGAGAAGAAGAAGAAGAAGAAGAAGGCGAAGCAGCAGAAGAAGAAGAAGAAGATTTTTTTTGATTTTTAAAACAACATTTTATTTCCATTTGTTTTAACTATACACCGAAACAAAAAACAAAAAACATTACACAAATCAAATAAATAAACCGATTTTCACATCTACCAAATAAATGTCATTTGAAAACGTTTTACCCATTTCAAAACATCATCTTTTACACGCCTTAAAAACAAAAAAATTCACCTACCCTTTAAAACTTCAATATTAGAGAGTCATTTTCCCCCAGTGAGCACAGAACCTGCCCAACAGCCCACACATCCAGAAACCCCTGTAGATGATTGATCAGCGTATAGTATGCATGCTCCACCCTCAGACGCACTGCCACCAGCCCCCTCAGACAGAGCACTGCATCCGTCCACCCTACTCCAGCAAGTTTGTTCTTCCTACTTTTCCAGATTGCTAATTTTGCATTAGCAAACAAGAAATTGATCAATAGTAGGATTTCCTTCTTTTTCAGGATGTATTTGGGGCCATGGACAAAAAGTGGTATGGAGAAAACCTCCCCGAACCCCTTCACCCACTCCTGTAACATTTTTTTAAGACCAGCCAACCGGGGACAGGACACCACTAAATGCTCCAATGTTTCTGCCATAAAACAGAACGGACAGCCCCCCCTTGTGCCTGGGTCAAAATGAGCCCTGTATTTGTTAGTGGCTATTGCACCGTGTATAATTCTCCATTGGATGTCAGCCATCCGTTTTTCAACGGGAGAGTAATACAGGATCCGCCAGCTGCCCTGAGGGGAAGAGCCCAAACCAAACACATCTGTCCACCTTGACTCTCTGACGCCTGCGAGCGAGCTGAGGTTTAGCACCTTTACGCAGCTAAGATATAGCTTCTTCCCATTGCAGGAGCTGAACATTCCAGGTGTTAGAGTCCCCAGTGATAGCAGGAGACCATCCTCCTCTCTCCGTTCCCCCACCGCAGGACCCACCCTCAAGGCAGGAAATACATAATCATATCCCTTTCTCCACTGGTCGGCCAGATCTGCATCCAGAGCAAAAGTCCGGTGGGATGGCGACAGCGACTGCCACACCTCTTCTACCAGGTTCTCCAGAACTCGAGTTGAGCGAATGCCCGTCACCTCAGCCAGTTTTTCCGTGGAGATCCCTGTCAAATGGCCAAGTTTTACCACTCCCGCTTCAATGAACGCATTTTTTAGGGCGGCTGAAGAGAAAATGGTTCCGGAAAGAAAACCAGTGTCAAACAGGGGCTCCTCAAACAGCCACATCCCAGGCCGGGGATCGGGTGGTCTGGTAAAACTCAGAATCTTCCAGGCATTGATGACTGAGCAGTAAAAAGGTGCAAGTCCAGTTATCTTGTACGCAGGGGCCTTCAGCAGAAACAGGTGTTTATCAAAACCAAAGCCCCCTGCCCTCCAGAGCAACAGCCGGGCCATAGCCAGCCAGCAGGGAGAGGCACCATACAGCAGCCGCTGAGCTGCCTGCAGTCTAAAAGCAGCAGTCCTCGCAGTAATGTCCACAAGGCCCTGCCCCCCCTCCGCCACAGGGAGGTACAGGACCGATGCTGGCACCCAGTGATGACCCGACCAGAAGAAATCCACGAGGAGCCGCTGCAGTTGTTTCATGAGGTCCGGCGATGGGGTTAACACCTGGAGTCTGTGCCACAAAGATGAGGCAACCAGATTGTTGGCTACAAGAACTCTTCCCCTGTAGGACAGCTGGGGTAGCAGCCATTTCTATTTAGCTAATTTTGCTCGCACCTTTCCCAGCAATCCCTCCCAGTTCTGTGCCACCATGTCCTCAGACCCCAACCAAACTCCCAGGACCTTTAAACCCTCGTTTCCCCAGCTGAGGTTACCAGGAAGACTGGGCCCATTTTCTAAACTCCACTGACCTACCAAAACTGCCTTACTCTTCTCCCAGTTAACTTTGGCTGAGGCAGCCTTCCTATACAAAACTAAACTGTCCTGTAGCTCCTGGATATCTCGCTGACCCTGGATAAAAACACTGACATCATCAGCATAAGCTGATACAACCACCGGGGGGGCCTGAGCTGACACTGGCAGACTCAGGCCCCTCAGCCGGTTTCTAAGCCTGCACAAAAGTGGCTCGATGGCAATACTATATAATAGGCCTGAGATAGGGCAGCCCTGCCTGATCCCCCTTTTAACTGGTACAGGTCTGCTCAGCCCTCCCCCCACTTTCACAACACAACATGCATCACTGTACAAACACTTCACCCAGGACAAAAAATGCTCCCCAACACCAAAAGCCTGCAATGTGGCAGCCAGAAAAGTGTGATCCACACGATCAAAGGCCTTCTCTTGGTCAATAGAAATAATACCAACATTTATATTGTACAGTTTGCAAACATCAAAAGTGTCTCTCATCAAAAACAAATTGTCCACAATTGATCTGCCAGGGATGCAATATGTTTGATCAGTACCAACAAGAAGTTCGATAAAACACTTCAGTCTGTTAGCTAAAACCTTTGACAGTATCTTATAGTCCGTACATAAGAGAGCCACAGGTCTCCAATTCTTCAGCAGGGTTAGATCTCCTTTCTTAGGCAACAGTGAAATCACTGCACGCCTACAGGAAGCTGGAAGAGTCCCTTTCCCAAAGGACTCCATCAATACATCCAACAAATCATGTCCTAGAATACTCCAAAAATGTTTAAAAAAGTCTGCAGGTAAACCGTCTATGCCCGGAGCCTTGCCGGAGGCCATCTGTGTCACCGCAGAGGTCAGTTCCTCCAGCGTAATGTCAGAGCCCAAGGTGTCACTTTCGGCTGGACTCAGCTGTGGAAGACCCTGAAAAAGTTCATCAGCGGCTTCCACGTCACAACCTTCGGCTTTGAACAGGTCCGTGTAGAAGGACACTGCATGTCTCCTCATCTCAGCAGGTTCAGAGGTTACCTGTCCATCGGGAAGACGCAGACATACCATCTGCTTCCTTTGGCCCACAGACCTCTCCAGGTTGAAGAAAAAGGTGGTTGGTGCATCAATGTCTCTCATGGAAGTAAAACGGGCTCTGATCAGAGCTCCCTTGGCCTTCTCCTGAAGAAAACAGTTAAGCTGCTGTTGTTTTAGGAGGGACTGTTCTATATTTCGAGCAGACACACTCTCTAACTCTCTGATCTCTCTCTCTAACTGCTCTATAGCTCTCCTAGTGTTTGCAGTGGAGTAGGCTGTATACTGTTGACAGAATACTCTAATCTGAGCCTTTCCTACCTCCCACCACTGACTTAGGGAGGGAAAAGACTCTTTCTTTGATTTCCAGTTGATCCAAAACAAATTAAAATTCTCACAGAAAATCAAATCTTGTACAATTTTAACATTAAACTGCCAGAACGATCTAGGTTTCTCTGTGTTGGATAAAACCAAATCCAAAGAAACTAGCTGATGATCTGTAAAACCAACAGGTTAGATGTGACAGTTCACTGCACGCATAATAAAAGAAGAAGACATGTAAAATCTGTCTAGCCTGGCTGCACTGACGCCCCCATCTAGCATTCTCATCCAGGTGTATTGTTTAACGGAGGGATGCTTCATCCTCCACACATCCACTAAGTCAGCCTCTCTTATCACCTGTGACAGTAAAAGGGACGACTGAGGATGAGGCTCCCGTCCTATTCTGTCTAAAGTGACATTAGTGCAAACGTTCCAGTCCCCCCCCAGTATAACACACTCCCCCTGTACACTAGTGTCTAGCTTGTCTTTTAATAACTGAAACACAGATACACGTGCAGGGCCCTGATTGGGTGCATACACATTAATAAAGGTGAAACTGAACTCTAACAGTTCCACTTTCACCATCAAGGCTCTACCTGCCACTATCTCAGTGCTGGATAAAATCTTTACATTTAGAGAGGGGGAGAATAAAACAGCTACTCCAGCACTAAGGTTTGAGCCATGACTGAGTACATACTGACCCCCCCACCACATCCCCCAGTCCGTCTCATTCAGGCTATCACTGTGCGTTTCCTGCAGAAATATCAAATCTAATTTTTTCTGATTAAAGACTTCTAACACTAAAGCTCTTTTCTGTGCACTTCTACCCCCGTTCATGTTCAAGGAAGCAACCCTTAAAGCCTGCATTAGAGGAATGAGACAGAGAGAAAGAACAGACAGGTACACACAGCAGAGAGGAGACACCCAGTGTTGCATGATCATGTTGAAATTATTTAGACCTTTTCAGTTTCTTCCCTCTTTTGCTTCCTGTCGTATCTTTTTTCACAGCAGTTACATGCCTCCTGAGACGATAACGTTTCTTTTCATCCAGCAGGTCTAACCCTACAACTTTCTGAAGAGTTCTCACTGTATGAAGAAACTTGTCAATGTCAGGGAAAAAATCTCTCACTTCCACTGACTTGCCAAAAGACTCGTCTAAAAAGACATTAATCTCTTCCAAAGAATATATCTCTGCGTTCTGAGAGAGACTATCTGCAACTGAACCACAGTCAGAATCCCCCTCACCGTCTGTGTCCATCTCTGTCACCTCATTATTGTCTGCAGCCTGTTGAAGCTCATTTTTCCGCCCAGAGCCAGACGGCAGCTCCTTCTGTGTGCCAACAGCCTCTACCTGTCCCACAGCACCAGTCCTCACCTGTCCTGCTACATCATCTCTCACCCGTTTACCTGTTTCCACATTTTTTCCTCTCACACTCACCACACTCTCTACAGTCCCTGTTTCATCTCTCACGATATTCATCCCTACTTGCTCCGCAGCCACCGGGGCCCCGGCGGGTGCAGCAGCAGCCCCCGCGACACCGGGTCCCGCTGCCGCGGACCAGGCCGCCCAGGGGACGGCCGCCCCCGGCTCGGCCGCCCCGGCGGCCCCCGGCTCGGCCGCCCCGGCGGCCCCCGGCTCGGCTGCCCCGGCGGCCCCCGGCTCGGCGGCCCCGGGCCCAGCCGCACCCGGCGGAGCGGCGTGCCGTCTCTGTGGACATGCAACACGTTTGTGACCCGACTCCCCGCACTCAAAACACTTTACGCTCCCTGAGCTCGCATAAACCATATAAAAACCCTCTTCGTGCCTAACCCGGAAGGACACATTGGGACAGTGGGACAATTCAGAAACATGAAAACCTGTCTCCGCAGAGAATGGACATGTTTTAACTTTTCATCCTTACACCCCAGAGCAACAGTGCGGAGACTACTGGCAAACTTACCAAAACGCTTCAGCTCCCGTTCCAGCGCCTCATTCGGGATGAACGGAGGAACGCCAGACACAGTGATCCGCGTGGACGGTGTCGCCAGCGGTGAAACTTGAATGTATTCCTCGTTTAGCATTAATCCGCTCTCGATAAGTTCCGTCACATATTTCTGGTCTTTCAAAAAGACCACGACCGCTTTGTTCATGCGGGAAGCATAGGAGATATTTACATGACCGACCTGATCCCCCACAGCCAGCAGCACCTGCTCCACTGTGCTTGCGGCCTGAGCCACCAGCCGCACTCCGTGTCTCAGAGACACCGGCGGCGCCCCGGAGGACGCCATCCCCGCCACGAGGCACGGAAAAATACTAAATTAACAAATTAACCGTACTTGCAAAGGGTACAAAAATCCCAACGAAAGATCATACAGTTAAAGAAACGATTGAAACAGAAACACAAGAGTTAAAGTTGAAATTCCCTCTTCCCTCTTCAAACACACATCCACCACCGAAGAAGAAGAAGAAGAAGAAGAAGCCGACTCGGTGGGGAGCATCTCAGTGATATGCATAGGCAGCAAAAACAGCAGTTAATAGCAGAGAATGGAAACGTGAAGGAGAAGAGACAGGATAATAGGTCGGCTCTGGACGTGGAATTTACAATGTCAGAACTCAAAATAGCCTTACAAGGTACAGGATATACAGCCCCAGGACAAGACCAGCTATGCTATGCTATGTTTAGACAATTACCTATGGAAACTATGAAAATAGTGTTGAGTCTTTTCAATAAAATCTGGAGAGAAGGAGATATGCCAAGTGTGTGGAAAACAGCAATCGTGCTACCATTCAATAAGCCAGGGAAAGATACAGCTAACCCTAGTAACTACAGACCAATAGCTCTTACATCACACCTATGTAAATGGTTGGAAAAGATCATTGTCCGTAGGCTCTCACATGTACTGGAACAGAAAGGGCTGCTGAGTAGTTTTCAGAGCGGATTTCGTAAAGGGCGTTCCACAATAGATGCGCTAGTAAGAGTGAGTAACGATGTGGAAAAAACATTGAAAATGAAAGAGATAATGGCAATAGTGTACTTTGACATTGAAAAGGCGTATGACTCTATGTGGAGGGATGGGTTACTGATCAAATTGGGTAGAATGGGTATTGGAGGGAGAATGTACAATTGGGTGAGGGCCTTTTTAACAGACAGGACATTTAGAGTAAAGGTTGGAGCAGATATTTCCAACTATTTTGAAATAGAAAATGGTATTCCCCAAGGGAGTGCAGTCAGTCCAATATTATTTGACATCATGATTAATGATATATTTACATGCTTAGACACATGCATACAATCGGCTCTGTACGCAGATGATGGGGCTATTTGGATGAGGGGAAGAAATGCCCCATACCTAATGGAGAATATAGCTAGAGCGATTACAAAAGTGGAGAGGTGGTCATATAACTGGGGATTCAAAATGTCAGAAAGCAAGTCATGCTACATGGTATTTACAAACAAACGCAAGATTGATGGCCAACAGCTAACACTATATGAGCGTCCAATGACAAAGGTAAATGAGTTCAAATACCTAGGACTGTGGTTTGATAGCAAATACACATGGAAAATGCATATTAATCAAGTGGAAAAGAAATGCAAAAAAGTATTAAATTTATTGCGAGCTGTAGCTGGATGCAACTGGGGCGCAGATAAACAAGCATTAATAGACATTTACAGATCAATTATGAGGTCCACAATAGATTACGGTTGTATAGTATATGGAGCAGCAGCAAAAACATCGCTTTTAAAAATTGATAGAATACAATATAAAGCATTGCGGCTGTGTATTGGAGCAATAAAGTCATCTCCTATTAATGCAGTTCTGATAGAAGCAGGAGAGACACCTCTGGAGATCAGAAGAGAGAAACTTGCTCTGTCATACTGGGTCAGACTACAAGGTAGTGGAGAAGAAAATATTTCAAACTGAATATTACAGGATTGCTGGGGATATGCAAAATTCCAGGGACGTGGGTTTGGCTGGACGAGTAAGGAAAGAACAAGGGAATATGGAGTGGAGAATATCACGTTTGCCAAAGGAACCCCATTTAGCAGTGTTCCCCCATGGCTGTTCCCAGAAGCTAACATAGATATGAATATCATAGAAAGGAAAAAAGAGTGGCAAATAAATGAAGTGGGAATTAAAACAAGTATGTATCTGAACGAAAAGTACTACAATTACCTACAAATGTATACAGATGGCTCTAAGAACAAGGAAGAGCGTGTTGGAGTTGGCATATACATCCCAGACTTTAAAATATCTATTTTAAAAAGAACATCTGATCAATTATCAGTGTATACAGCAGAAATGCTTGCTGTAATAATAGGATTGCAGTGGGTTGAAGAGGTCAGACCAGATAGGGTGGTTATATGTACAGATTCATTGTCCATATTACAAAGCATACAACAACAACTACTAGAGAAGACATTCTCATAGAACTGAATCATAGCCTGTTAAGACTGCACAGAAGCGGCATAGATCTGCAGTTCTGCTGGGTGCCTGCACATGAGGGGGTGAAAGGGAACGAGTGTGCTGATAGATTAGCAAAAACTGCACTACAAAAGCAAATAACACTACCAGTTCAACTTGGTAAAGGAGAGGGAAAAGCAGTCATTAAGAAGAAAGGGATGGAGATCTGGCAGAAAAGGTGGGAGGAAGACCAGAAAGGCAAGGACTATCACAAAGTACAAAATACAATTACAATTAATATTCATAAAGAAAGAAACAGAAGGGAGGAAATCATGATGGCTAGACTCCGAATAAATCACACGGCTTTGAACAGTACGCTGTATATCATGGGGAAAAGTGACAGTAACAAGTATGGGAACTGTGCAGTAAAAGAAGATGTAGAACATATCTTGTTACATTGTGACATCTATAAAGCGGAAAGAGAACAATTAAAGGCTAAAGTCTTAGAGGCAGAGAGGGAGTGGAGTGTGGTTGGTGTTTTGGGAACAAAAGGAGAGGGAGTAAAAGCTACCAGAAAGGCACTGTTTAAATTTTTGAGTGAAACTGGGGTAGGAAAAATAATTTAACATTAGGTAAGGAAAGAACATAGATTTGTTTTGTTTTGTTTTATTTATTTAATGGTTTTATTAATTTATTTTTATTTTTATTTTGATTAGAACATAGGTTAATGAGTTGGAATGATGTGATGATGCATACTCATGTACAGTAGGTGGCGGTATGCACCTTTTAAGTTGTTTGCAATCCGCCAAAAGCAAGAGAAGAAGAAGAAGAAGAAGCCGACTCGGAGCTGTCCGACTTCAGGCAAGCTTTTTGAGACCTCCCCCGGCTGCGATCGGCTATTCTAGTCTACTTTTGAGGCGAGCCGCAACGCGTCTCAAACAAGCCTAGTAACTCGCAGAGACGAGCTTCTTTCATTTAACCCTTCACATTCCAACAGAAACTGAATAGGCAGATTCTGAGTATTTATTTGGAAATATTATTTTAAATACAATTAAATCAAGTTATTTTGGTAAAACTAATGAAAAATATAACTAAAACAATATATTAAAAAATATATATATATATTTTTTAATGTTTTTAAATATTATTTTGTAGAATATCTTAGGCCCTCACAGAGGGCCTAGAGGGCCCTGACGGCTCGCCACTGATATCTGCCAGTACAAGCGCTAGCCAATCAAACTGCGTGTATGCTGGGAGAGCCAGACCGCAGTTCATTTCCTCATATGCCAAAAAATAGAGGAGAAAATAATCATAGCGGTAGGGAATCAACCCGGTACTATTATCAGTCCCTGTTCACCTACCGGGATACAAACCGGAGAAGCCAGGCATGGAGGGAGGTGGCAGAGAGAGTGGGTGAAACTGGTAGGTTTTCGCCTGTTTGGGGAGTTTATATCCAGTGTACTTCGTTTGAATGGACAGCTAGCAGGCATAGACAGTATTTAGCCAGCATGGAATGTTGCGTAAAATAACACCATAGACATTAATGTCATAAATGTTCATCATATAAAGTGTGACATGTAAAACCTATGCAATTGTCAGGAGAGATTCATGTGATTGATTGTTGGTCGCGTTGCTCGCATAAACTCCCCAAGCTCAAGACACGCCCACCGCCAAGCGGCAACGCACGCCGCCGTGTGTAGGGGCCGTTACCATACTTGTCAACCCTCCAGATTTTCGCGGGAGACTCCCAATTTCATTGCCCTTTCCCGGTTTCCTCCCGGGTCATATTTCTCCCGCATTTCTCCCGCATTTCTGACAAAATCAGATTTACTCAGGACTGTTTCCACTCTGACTTTAATACAGCTACACCATTGTTTGGTTTCCATGGTAACACGTCTCTTTAGTAGCGCGCGCAACTCAAAGTCTGAGAGGGTGAGGCAGATAGTCACAGAAAACAGAACAAGAATTAGTGATGGGCATTTCGAATCCCTTCGGGGACCAGTGTTGGGCAAGTTACTTCCAAAATGTAATATATTACATATGACTTATTACCCTCTTTTGAAAGTAATAAGTTACATTACAATATTACTGTCTCTGAAATGTAATGAGTTACACTACTTTAGTTACTTTTTAGTTACTTTCACCAAAATAACCGCAAAAGAATAGCTAGGTATTTTAAATGCTAAAATGTAGTTTAGTTTAGTGCAGCTCATTATGCATCCAGTGAAGGGCAATGTGGTATAGCATAACAACTGTGTAGGCCCTTAAGGCTACTAACAACTTGTATTACACGGCTTAGTTGAATACTCCATTCTGATTGTAAATTCTTAACATGTGACACGTTGTTAATACAGCAGTACAGACCGCTGTCAAGGACTATAATGAAGGTTAACATATTGTAAATCAAGGCAAATATTATTTAAACCATGCTCATGGTTTGAAATGGCAAACATTGAAAGGCAAAAGTATTATTAAAACCATGTAGCCTACTACATCATCACCTTGGTCCCATCATATACGCTAGGAAGAGAATATTTACTGTGCTTGAAAACTGGTATCACATCATCATGTGAGGTTGACTTTGTGACCTGGAGAACATTTCAGCTGCAACATCAGCTCGTTGATAATAAGCTTGGGATATGAGATATTTTTGTAGCCATTCGTGGTGGAGGCATCTGTGCTATTGTATGCATTATTTTTGACCCAACATTTCTAGAACCTTGAACCTTGAGTCAAAAGTTTGGACACACCTTCAAATTCGATTTTTTTTTTCTTCTACTTTGTAGATTAATACTGAAGACATCAAAACTATGAAAGAACAAATATGGAATTATCTAGTTAACAAAAAAGTGTTACAAAATCCAGAATATGATTTTTATTTTAGATTCTTCAAAGTAGCCCCTTTTGCCTTGATGACAGCTTTCCACACTCTGAGCGTCTCTCAGTCAGCTTCATGAGCTCGTCACCTGGAATGTTTTTCAATTAACACGTGCGCCTTGTCAAGAATCAATTTGTGGAATGACTTGCCTTCTGAATGTGTTTGAGACCATCAGTTGTGTTGTGCAGAGGTAGGGTTAGTGCACAGTGGAAAGCCCTATTTGACTACTGTTGTAATCCATATTATGGCAAGAACCATTCAATTCAGTAAAGAGAAACGACCGTCCATCATGACTTTAAGAAATGAAGGCCAATCGATCCGGAAAATGTCAGGAACTTTGAATGTATCCTCAAGTGCAGTCGCAAAAACCATCGAACGCTATGATGAAACTGGCTCTCATGAGGACCCCCCCCACTCCCCCAGGGAAAGGAAGAGCAGGAGTTACCTCTGCTGCAGGATAAATACATCAGAGTTACCAGCCTCAGAAACCGCAAATAAAGCACCTCAGATTAGAGCCCACATAAATGATCACAGAGCTCAAGTAGCAGACAAATCTCAACGTCCACTGTTCAGAGGGAAGCTGGCTACAGCATTCTGCAGTAGCCAGCAAAATATAAATCATATTCTGAATTTTTTAACAATTCTTAGTTTACTAGATAATTCCATTATGTTCTTTTATAGTTTCAATGTCTTCAGTATAAATCTACAATGTAGAACATATTTAAATAAATAAAAAACTTCGAATTTGAAGGTGTGTCCAAACTTTTGACTGGTACTGTATATATATATATATATCAGTGGCGAACCGTTAGGGCCTTCAAGGTATTCAGATAATACCCTGGAACACAGATAAAACAAACAAAAAAATCGATTTAATTATATAAATAAAATGTAATAAAATGTATATAAAATGAATAAATAAGAATCGTATCTGTGTTGTTGATCTGTAATATTACAGTGTCACGTTGATTTGTTAGTCCTTCTCGAACCATGCACTACGCATTTCAGTGGTTTTGTGTTAGAAAAGAAAGCAACCAATCAGGGGCCGTCACAAAGGATCTTAGGGCTAAAGGCCCAGATACACCGGCCCGAAATCGGCACTAAATGGGAGTCGGGCCGAACATGAGCGTGGACACGCCCTATTCGGAGTGGTATGCGCCGCACCGTCGGGTCTTTTCTGCCGACCTGACGCCTTTTCTTGCGTCGGGAACACCACCGCAAGTCGGACAAAGGGATAACACTGATTGGCTGTTCAGCTAGCGAATCAGTGCATGAGAAGCGTTAACGGAAGTGAGGGAGGTAAGCAAATGATTTAAAATGGAAGATGGAACACACACGGACGGCTATTTCACCTCATCGGTTTATAGAGCTCCTGTTCGTTCATGTTTTCAATGGACGAAAGTGAAAATGGAAAGAAAAACGCTATTTGTTGTTTGTTTATATCACGGAGTCTGTTCTTCTTCGCTGTCTTCCGGTTGTTCCGGTTGTTGCCTCTTTTGAATGATGAATACACACTACCGCCGCCTGCTGGTAAGGAGAGTTATTGCCACTCACGCATGCGCAGTTCATACGTGCTCGACTCGGATTTGCGGTGTGTTCCAGTGCGCAAAGTCGGCAAATACGGAGGAGAGTCCGGCGACGAAACAGTCGGTGTCGGCGACTTGCCGACTTGACTTGCCGGTGTATCTGGGCCTTAAAAGTACCTCCTAACTGGCGAATTTAGGAGAAACTCCTAAACATAATGGGCGTGTCAGTCTTAAATTTAGGACTCCTCATTTTATTCACTAAGAGCAATTCACAAAGTATTTTAGGCCTAAAAGTAGCACCTAAGTTTAGGAGAGCTTAAAAGTCCTCGAGAGGACTCCTAACTCAGTAAGACCTATTCACAAAGAATCTGAAAATGGCTGCGAGACGAAATGTTTTGGAGACAATGGAAGACTGTGAATTGATCAAGAGATATAGGCTAAATCGTGAGGGTATCAAACTTGTTGTGGAATTAGTGCGGGATGCAATAACATCCCCGACTAACAGGAATAACCCGATTAGTCCGGAAATAAAATGTTTGGCAACACTACGATATTTAGCAACGGGGAAAATGCAACTTTGCAATGCCGACGATTTAGGAATATCGCAACCATCAGTCAGCCGTGCCATAAACCAAACCATCAACGCGCTCTCTAGACCACATATCATCCAACAGTTTATCCGGTTTCCTTTGGACAATCAACAACTACACACAGGATCAAAGCCAACTTCATGGCAATTGCAAGTATGCCCGGTGCGGTCGGTGCTATTGACGGGACGCACATAAAAATAATTGCGCCATCAAAAGATGAGGACGTGTTCGTCAATAGAAAGAAAGTACATTCCATCAACACGCAGATTGTTTTCATTCATCATGATAGGGGGACTTGAACGGTGGTATGGGCTGTCATTGAAAGTGTTTAATTGCTGGAAATATGCTCATTGGATAATAGTTTGCAGGGTGCTTTTAATTGCCTCCTTGATTTAATGCAATTTACGTATTTTTATTGTTTGCTCTCTCTCTTTAACGTGCATATACAACTTCATTATCGTGGTCTGCACAAACTTGCCATCATGCGTGTATTCTGCTAACTGCACTGTCCATAACTATTTGATAGGAATACATTTCTAGCCTAGGCTATTTCCTTGTTTTTCTGTGATTTAGTGGGCTCGTTTGTGGGATGTTGCGGATGAGTTTCACCGAGACCGCCTGCTCTGAACAACCAATCACCGTACTGAGCGCTTCTAAACTCATGCACGAGAATCAACGTAATCCATAGCAACGGCGCGTCACTCTTAGTGATTTATCCTTAGTATGAGTAGGTCTCAGCGGCTTTGTGAATAAGTTTTAAGAAAAAACTCCTACGTAAAATGTTTTAGCGCGAGTTAGGAGCACTCCTAGCGGTAAGATAAAATGCTTTGTGAATACGGCCAGATCTTGTTCTGGGTCTCTGGGTAGAATATCCTTCAACCAAGGTACACACGGCGGCGGGGGTGTGTGTGTCTACAGAAGGTCCAGTTGTGATAGACACGTTTCGCCACTGATATATATATATATATAACAAAGATTTTTTTAATTGCTTGAGCAATGATTTCACATTATGATAAAATAAAGAGTTCATTTTTAAAACAAGAAAAGCTTATTTAAAATGTGAGTTTTTTGTAGTTTATTGTGTTGCATAAATGTAAAATATCTTGTTATCATCGGAAAATTATCATGTTATAACAATACACTTTTAGTCTTTTAACTTGATACTGATTCATACAATATTTCTATAAACTGTTGTCATCCTGACACATGCTCTGTGTCCCACATCTCCTCAGACCATGTTCCGGGGCCCCAGGTTTTGGCTCCTCTGAAGTTCTCCCTCCCTCATGTGGTGGTCAGCTTTGGGCCGGCGGGTCAGCTGATCCGGGTCACTCCGGGCCTCTCCACCCAGGAGAATGTCAGCCAGCTGGAGATCCACAGTCTGGAGGTACGCTAAGCCTGTGCTGATAACATCGTCTTCTTAACATTGTACTGTAGACTGAAAGAGATTATTTGTGTGTGCATGTCTGCATAGGTCATTCTGGGTGAGACCGAGGAACAGCAGGACATGAGGAACTTCCCAGGGCCTTTATCCAGGTGTTGCAATTTATTTTAGAACAAAATACAACAACAGCAGTACAGTTTTTTTATTTCACTGCCCATTTTCAACAGATACAAATGAGTAAATAAAGCATACAATTCACCTTAAAAGAGAAAATTGAACCATTTTATTGTTTTTTTTATTTTGGTGTGCAAATCTGAATCTAACGATTCTCACCATTAAATGTAACAGACCCCTTCAGAACACATTGAATGTCAAACCTGAAAGCGTTATTAGTCCTGTGAGATTATGTTTAAATTCAAAATACGATGTTGTATGTACTTGCTTTATTCATGTTTTTGAAGGGAAGACCTGCACAAAGTGGATGCGATGGAGTTTGCCCAGCAGAGGGCGGCTGCCTGTCTGAGTGGGGGGGGGCTGCAGGACCGGAGCTCTGCTGCCCTACTGTGGAACCTGCTCATCCTGCTCTGCAGACAGAATGGAGTAGGTTGACCATGCCTTGTTGTAGACATATTACACACAGAATCATGTTTATTCTGATGAAATCATCAATTAATGTGCATTGTTTCAGCAAATAGTTGGCTCAGACATTGCCGAGCTGCTGGTGCAGGGCTCAAATTCAGACGGAAGCTGCAAGACTGACACCCCCACCCTCATCGACTTCAGTGAGGGCGCGGGTCCAGCTGAAGCCCCCTCCCTCTTCGGAGACGACCTGCTCACCGGAGGCAGCAGCAGCCGGAGCTCTGAGGGCTGTGGGGGGGCTCTGCAGGGCTACACCCAGCTGCTGCTGGCCGGGAGGAAGAAGGTGTTCTTATAGCTCTCCATTGATCCCAGGGTTATCCTGCATGGTGTTACTTTACTATAGTTAAAGTACCAATGTCACAATGTAAAAATATTCCATTCAAATAAAGGTCCTGCATTTCAAATCCTATTTGTAAATGTACTTAAAGAGCCTGTGACACGATTTTCCCCCATCATCCAAACCCATCAATTTGAGTAAATATTGTCCCCTTGAAAACCATTACTGAACTGATTTTGGATATTTGTACTTTGATAACCATTAATCTGCCCTTCAATGTTGACCATTTCCTGGATCTTCTCGGGGATTCTTCAAGTCCCGCCAAATTATGGGGGACGTCAATGCGGGCACAGCGCTCCAGCTGCACCGTTCAGGATCCCAGCATCTGCATGTAAACGCACGATGGCGCACACAGCAGCAAGCTCAGACAGCGATGACAGTTTAATTTTGAACGTGTCTGAGAGCTCATATGAGGCTGAAGGATCGGTTTATTTTGTATCTGTTAGAAGTTTAGGAATTAGGTGCGTCAATATGGGCGATCATACGGTCATATAGCCAGTGGTGGACTGGGACTAAAAATCAGCCCGGGACTCTCGACCGGCCCACTTCGGAACAACTAGTAAATTTTCAACGGTGGGAGTGTGGGATGTGCTAGTGACTTATCCGACCGGCCCACTTCGGTACCGGCCCATCGGGATTCGTCCCGATGGCCAGTCCGCCACTGCACCCAGCCCAGCCCACGTAAACTGTCAACGGGGGGAGCCTCGCTGCGGGGAAACGGTGGACCTAGTGTCCCGATCGGAGTGGGAATAATAATAATAATAATAATAATCCGTGCATTTTATCCATTAATTTCCCCAACATTGTGGTAAAAAAAAACACGTTTAATCCATGTTGGTGTACTACTACAACCAGTGGTGTAGTGGGGATGTTTAACTGGGTGGACAGGGTGGTGGGTGGACGGGAGACACTATGGACGCGCTCGTGAACTGTCAACGGGGGGGGTGGGGGGGGGGGGGGGGGGGGGGAGGGGGCTTGGGGACCTCTGTGTCGCCTGTTAGCGCAACTTACATGATGCCGTTTAGACAATATAATAATAAAGGGCGGTGCCGGCTGTCAGCGAACCGATCCGGCCTTTCTGCGCGACTATCACTCAAATGCGGGACATAGTCTCAATGTGTGGGACGCGGGACAAATAATAAAAATGCTGTGTGTGCAGTCCCGCACAGTGCGGGACACCTGGTCACCCTACACACACAGTTCTGCCCCTCACACACACACACGCTTCAAATCAAGTTGCATAAATGCTTGAGCTACGTTTTTATTATAATTACTGTGAAATCTGCCTATTATGTTTTCGTCATTATTACAACAAACACACACTTGCAACTGATAACACTGGCAATGATTTTAGATGTATTAGACTATTAAAAAAAGAAATCATGCTTCAAATAAGTGGGGGTACGGCGTAGCCCCGCGTCCAACGCCCACTACACCACTGACTGCAACTACAAAAAGCTAAGGTTTGTTTTCTCATCAGGAAATGCAGCCCGGCTCAAACAAAAGATTTTTAAATCATCATCCTCACGATCATTTAATGTATCATATGTTCGCCGAATTGACATGAAAGCACTAATAAATGTAGTTTCATCAACTTGAGTTTACAAAAATAATCGATTTGTTTTTATATCACATCCGACGGGAGGAAATTCAGCAGCTCTCACTACCGATTTTTAATCCTAATTTAATCATCATCTTCACCACGATCATTTATGTTTATGTTCGCTGAATTGACATGAAAGCACTGACAAATATGAATATACTGTAGTCAACTTCATTAAAACGTTATTAACGTGGCTAAACTCAGTAATTCACCATTTCTACGCATGACAACACACTTTGTCCGTGTTTGGCTCTCTCGCCGCACAGTGAAGCGTTCCCGCATTGACGTCACTTCCGGCTTCCCCCAAAACCTCAAAATGAGTCGAAGGAATTTTCCCGCGATGTTCGAAATTATTGATATTTATCGGAACGGTATCGCTTTTTCTTTTTTAAACTGACGGTTGGAGATTACTAGTAGCCCACTATTTCATTGCACAACAGTTGTTGGGTTCGTGTCACAGGCTCTTTAAAGTATTAAAAGTAAAAGTACTTATTCAGCAAAAAATGTAATTCAAATTGCAGCTGTTTAAGCAGCATGCTAATGTTGTACCCTGTCAGGGTAGAACATATTAGTTTAACATATTTCACATACACTTAGGAAGCAGGGCTGAGTGATTTGGCAAAAAAAACATTTGCAATTATTCGTAACTGATATTGTATTTCTGATATGAGTATATAATATTCTCACTTTCGTTGAAACATTTAATAAAATACACAGCTTAACCTGTTAAGCCCCAAGCCTGTTTTTCAGGCCTCAGGCTCGAAAATGACATGCCCAGAACAAATGACTATATCTTCCCTTCTAAAAGGGGTAAATTAATAATCTTTTTTCTCAAAGCAATGATAAACCTGTGAGTTGGATGTAGAAAAGTCAGAATCAATATAGAATTGTTTCATTTTTAAGTAAATTCAGATTGAACATAAGTAAAACATTTTAAATGATAGTGTCCGTCCAAAAAAAAAACATTACTTAGTGAAAACCACCCTTGAATTATGGGATAGTAGACTAAAAGCTTTAGCAATCCAAACTATAACATATAATAAGTACCCTGTATCAAGATTGATGCAAAACAAGTGACATTTGATTTGACCTTTTTAGAGAGATTTAGCAAAAAAGCCAAACATTTCATTTGGGTGTATTTGCCGTGTCTCTGGAACCCATTGGTAGATTTTGGTGATTGACACCTCTTTTGAACCGTTTGGGCCAATATAATCGATGGGGAGGTTCCACATACACGTTACCATTGAGGAGTGAGAGTTACGTGCATCAAGACGAAAGCTATGTTATGCTCTGAAAACTGAAAACTGGAACCTAGGCTCAAACTGGTAAATATGAAGATGGATTATCAGTAATCATTTCAAAGTGACACAGACACATTGGATTAACCATTGGATTAACCTTTAGCAGCGTTTTTATCATTTTAATGCCATCGAAGACAACTTTTGATCAGAACAACAGCTAATCTCTCCGTGTTTCCTCCCTGACACTATGTGTTGTGATGTCTGTTTTCGCTTCCCCAGTCGCGAGTTCAGATCGCGATATTAGTATCAGTGATGATACTAATATTTCTGGAATCTGTGGAATCTCAGCTTGCTAATCGATATGTTGTTTGTGTAGATACGATAAGTAATAAGGCTATTTAAGCCGTGAGTTTGGTGCTACAGTAAGTGCGATAGCATTTTTTCGCTCAGGGCTCATTTAGATGCTTCCTGTGAGACATGTGTTTTGTTTCGGTAAAAATGGTTTGTATCATCAGTTAGCTGAGTTTCTTCCCGTTAAGTGAGTATGGAACATTAATAGTTTCATAAATGTTAAGAAGCCCTGTTTAAGGTTCAAGTATTTAATTATTGTCCCATGTGTTTCCAGGAGGCCTTGGAGTCAGCTATGGGCACCGGCCTGTGGGGACACGCTCTGTTTCTGGCCAGCAAAATGGACAGCAGGTCCTACACCATGGTGCTGAACAGGTGAGGAGAGTCATCTGAGACATGACCGCTAAAGAAGGATACTGTCCACCTCCTTACACGAGCGTCAATTAGTGAAGAAATGCTCCCTCTCACTACATTTAGATCTGCTTTACACTCAGTCCCAGCTACACTATTTCTGTCACTTGTTTATCCTCAGCTTCCTGTGTCTGTGTTAGCAAAGCTGAATAAATCACTTTAGCCGAAAACAGATACTGTAATAATGCGTGTCAATTTGGTTCATTGTTGCATAGGTTAAATAAAAAAACGTTTCAATTGGTATCACACAATATATTTGTTATAATAAATATGGTAATGGCCTGCTGTCTTCCAATCAATACCTGTAACAACGTTGGTGATCCCCTGACTTTGCATAGTCTCACCATTTTGTAAAAATAAAAGAATCTTGGTTTATGACCAAATTCTGAAAATGGTAAACATTACACTTGCTAGCATGTTAGCATTTTGACGATAGCAATAACCCCAAAGTTCCAAATTCCTTTGTGGAACTCAACATCTAAAAAAAAATTTTTTTATGGGAGCTCGCCTCCATTGGACTCCTTTGTTTACTTCCAGAACATAGTGACATCACTATGTATGTAATAATTGTGCTTCTATTGGCTAGCGCTCCAACACATTGCACTTGATAGGCTAAGGGGCGGGACATCTATTAGTGATTGACCAATCACAAAAGAGCCGGCCAGCTAACCAATCAGAGCAGACTGGGCTCTGGTTTCAGACAGAGGGTGAAAAGAGGTTCTCCAGCACAGGCTTTATTAGAAAAATGAAGAGCTTTTTGAACATTAAAGCATGGAGACATGTCCCAGTAGAGACCCCTTTAATAGAAACTCTACCAATGAAGCAATAATAATGTATTATTTTTGTGGGATCACAATATTTATGTCTGCCTTGTTTTTCAGAGTTCATCTCTGCCTGTTATTTATACTTTACAGAGGGGTAGGGCAGTACATAACACCCATAAACACCTTCCTGCAGATTGTAAATCCTCTTGCTTGACGGCCAATAAGATCATGGGAACTCCTGGGGGGGGGGCTGACTGTCTGTTCACTTCTGTCCCTATAAACTCTCTCTCATGTAACACAATCCATTTTACAGACTATTTTGGCAGCAGCCCTTTCTCTCTCAGCAGCACATATCATGAGAGTAATGTTGGGGGGGCAGGGTGGTTTAATAATAATCAGCATGGTGTATCCCTTTATATATGCTCTTTATCTGTGATGGCTATTGTTTAAGTATGGAAGGGTGAAGAAACTGAAGTTAAAATGTTTTTTTCCTTTCTTCTCTGAGGCCAAAAGAAAACTTTGTGAATGTGCTGGACTGTAGCTGTTATTGACATGCATGCATCCTCAAAATACCTACACACAATGGACACTGTTTATGGGGCCAATTGAGATTTATCACAAATCTCAGCCGTTAATGAGCATGTGTCTCTGTATGAACATGTTGGATGGTCTGTCTTCTGACCAGTGTTTATATTCTTATTTACTGTATAAGGCTGTTTTTGGAGTGATTCTTTCTTACCTAGGGAACCCCACCTTACCAAAAAGGACAGGAGGTTATTGTCCTCCCTCCCAGGACTCATTCCTACTAAAACAACATCTGCACGGGGAAAAGGCATTTGAGTACGCAGCTCACACAGCCTAGAATCAGTTTAATCTTTGGGAGGTGGATGCAATTAAAGTGATTCTAATCTAATAAGAAGCAGGCACATCAGAATCAGAAGTCCTTAATTCGTCCCACGCCTGGGAAATTAACAATATTACAGCAAAGGGACAGTTACAAGGCAAAAAAGAAATAATTCAATAGAGAGGCAAGCACACGTTAATAAAGAAAATCAAATAAGAATACATCCATGGAACAGAAATAAGTAGCAGCATTCTAAAAAGTAAGTTAACAAACATATAAAGTACAGCAGGTGATAACTTTAATAGTGTAACAAAAATAGTGTACATCTGACTAATGTTGAAAAATGTGTTATAATTCGGTCATTTGTTTCTGTTAAGTGCTATATTTTAGTCATTAAATATGAAATGCTGTCATTGCTGCTGCTGCTGCTGCTGCTGCTCTTGGAAACAACACTTTTGAAAAGTTTGAAATGTTACATTTCAATGTTTTTTTTCCTGTATAATTAAAGGTGAAATAAAGTATCTCTGCTCTTCCGGCAGGTTCACAGGCCAGCTGACGGCCAGCGACCCCCTGCAGACCCTCTTCCACCTGCTGACTGGGAGGGTCCCGGCCGCTACCCTGGTAACACACACAGCATGAACTCTACCCCCATCCCAGCGTTCACTTCTGTTATTATATGACTTAGAAACGTCGGTCTGTAACTATTGTGTCTTCTTGGCAAGATACATTTATAAATTGATTAAAGATTTGGTTAACTTTGAGAAAGAGACAAAAACTTCTGAGATCAATGTGTTTTACTTTCGAGATATAACCAACATTAGCCCTTTCCTTAAACTTATAAAGGCACCGATCTTACATGCATTGGTATTTCCTGTTATTTACTGCTTAGTCAGTGTATCACTTAATTTCTCAGATATTAAATAAAGGTTATTTACCTGTGCGCTTTCACTATCTGCAGCTGGTATTTCATCAGGTTCTTGAATTTCTTAGAATTTAAGCCAATACGATAGATATTATCAGCCAATAAGAGTGGTGATACTGATGCTCTGCGTGCAGTGCTGTGGAAATGAGAAATGGGGGGACTGGAGGCCCCACCTGGCTGTCCTGCTGTCCAATGACACGGGAGATCCTGCCGTTCAGCAGAAGGCCATCGTCACTATGGGAGACACCCTCAGTACGTACAGATACGCTGACTGATATAAATGTTTCTACTCAGGTATATGAGCTGGCTGTTCTGTGTTTCACTCCCCCTGCAGCCTCCAACGGCCTGACACATGCGGCTCATGTGTGCTACCTGACTGCCGGGGTCTCCTTCGGGGCCTTCCCTCAGAAGGCAGAGAGGCTGGTGTTGCTAGGCAGCAGCCACAGGTGAGAAGGCCTTCATGCTATTCATCAGTCAGCCATGTAGTCATATTGCAATTTCTATAAAATGAAGGCAATACCAACGAAGCAAGACAGGTAGATGTCATATAATCTTCTTAAATAGTGTTAGAGTCTTTGTGGATACTACATTATGACTTTTAGTGTGACATACTAAACTATATCATTTTTTATTATATTTTGATGACAAAGAAGACGATACAAATGTTAATGCCTAATGCCATTTTTGTTAGACTTTCTTTAGTATTACTTTTTAATAATAATATTAATTTTAATACACATCATTCTTTTTAATGTATGTTTAATGATATATTTAATTGCATACAATACTATGATTGTTTTATGGATAACTATATTATGACTTATTGTAACATCCTATTCTACGATTTTCTTAGAATGTTACATTGCATAATATACAATGACATATTATACAGGTTTTTATTGCATAATATAGGTTGATCTTTTCAACTGATCACTGTTTTATGACATTTTTATGAATATGGCAAATATATCACTTTTTATGATGTTTTCTTTGCATAATAAACTGAAATGTTGTCAATGGAATCATATACGATGACATCCTTTATTTAAAATATAAGATACTATTCTGTAATGTTTTTGATGATATATTTTTCTGCTGAATAATATGCTACGGCATTTTTTATGGAATACTATACAATGACATGTTTCGGGATATATGTTTATGGCTCACTATGTTATGACATTCTTAAGGCTTACTTTACTATGACATTTTATAGGAAATGTTTAATGGCTTACTGTTAGTGTCTCCTGATATGATCTTACTTATATTTGTGTCCTGTCTCCTCTGCTCACCTTCAGGCAGTCCTTTGAACACTTTGCCACCGACCTGGCCATCCAGTGCACTGAACTGTACGAGTACTGCCAGACCCTGGGGGGCAAAGGCCTCTCAATACCATCCTTTCAGGTAGCTCCTACTCACAACACACTGAGAAAAATGAAACGTTATTGTATTTTGTCAACAGATAAAACATGCAGTAATTGTATAAGGTTAGTTGAAAGCAATAATATTACGTTTAAAGAGGACCTATCATGCAAAATGCATGGTCAGCTGCAGCGCATGCAAAGACAGGGTGGAGGAGAGCAAAATAGAGCAAAATGAGGCATGGCTAAAATGCATGATCTGTTTGGTATTTAAAAAAAAAAAAAAACATAAATATACCTTATATAGGTATGGCCCTACAATATATTATTCAAAAATAGCATGATCGGTCTCCTTTAAATAAATTATTATTTTATTGCTTTCAGCTAACCTAATACAGTTATGTGACATTTGTTGACATAATACATTTAATAAAGGGGTCCCTGTTTCAGTTTGTTCAGTGCACTTCTCACTGCTTTCTATAGAAAGTACCTATAAATAGTATATTCTCTCTTATCATTGTGTTTGATAGGTCTATAAGTTCCTGTATGCGGCCCGCCTGCTGGACTGCGGGCTCTCCTCTCAGGCCTTCCATTACTGTGAGGTGGTGGGCCGTGCCTTGCTCAGGCAGCGGGTGTCTTACTCTGTGCTGACTGGGGAAGTTATTAAGGTATTCACACATACTCTTATAAACAACCCTATTCAATTCTAAACAGATGTACTATCAGTATGTGTCCTCTGTCCTACAGCTGTCCGACAGGCTGAGGCACTCTGAGGGACACTTCAACGACACAGGGGTCAGCAGGGCGGGGCAGGAACCTGATTGGCTCCAACTGCTCCGTGCTCGCCACAGCAGTTTACAGGTGGGCCTCTTCAAAGCTTTCATTTCAGAAAATCATGTATTCGTAAGGAATAGGAATCAATTTTGGCTGTGAGGAATTAGGGGAATGTTAACCGGCTGGCCAATATGAGTTGGACTGCCCTCAGATTATTTGTATTTTTTAAATTCTTTAATGTAGCCGTACATTTATGGCAAACTTGTATGGAGCTATTTCAGGGTCATAAGTTTTGATCATTCAAAAAAATACAATTTATTTGAAAGTTCAAGTTTTTATCCTGAACTTTGAAAAATACAATGATGTATTCAAAATAAAAATAAGTATTTGAAATCATTTTTCAGGTTGAATATTATTTTGATTCATTTCAGCAATTTTTTTGAATAAAATATTTATTTTCAGATTTCACTTTTATACATATTTTGATATTTGAATCCTTATTTTTTTCAGTTAAATTTTTATCGTTTTCAGATTCAAAACAATTATTTTTTCAGTTTCAAATCTTGTTTTTTCAGGTTTCACATTGCTTTTCACCTTGAGATCGTTTTTCGCTTTCAGATCTTTTTTTTTCGCTTTCAGGTCTTTTTTTTTCGCTTTCAAATTTTTGACTCTGATGTTGCTTGGGGGGGGCGGGGCTTAGCAAAGAGTAGTTTGGCATCCTGAGTGACAGGCCTCCCTCTGTCATGTTGCCTTCATGGATGTTAGGTAGCGCGAGAAATATAACTCAATACTTTCTATACACGATACTCCCGTGATGGGTAGGAAATAAAACTGATACCAGCGTCAAAGTTCCGTTAAGCATCGTCGTTGGCAACAATCAAGGTATAAGCGCAATAAACTGTGCTAGAATGTGAAATTACGTATCCGCAACGAGCCAGCAGGTTGTTCTGGTGGACCTGACGCCATCCCCCGCTGTCTCACGGAGAGATACCGCAGGTCCTTCCTTCCTGCAGCGGTCAGACTATACAACCAGCACAGCCCCGAGACCTAGGCCCTTTCTCATTTCTCTAACTCCCCTCCTCGACTCCTATCCTCGAGACTTAGTCCCGCCCACAGAATATGTGAGCGGAGGAGCCGAGGAGGAGAACCGAGGAGAGAGGAGGGGAAGCAGCAGGCGGTTAGAGAAATGAGAACTTCTCTCCTCTGAGCGGTAATTTTAAAGAGACGTTCATTAATGATGACAGGAGGCACAGCAGCCCTCTGTCTCATGGACAGATGTGTTCATGACGACTTATATATTTACTTTGATTCAATCACAGTGCGGTATAATGAGACAATAACAGGCTACAGATGCGGACACACACACATATATATATATTTATATAAATATATACAATTTCAGAATCAAACAGAGCACTCTCATAATGACGTAACACTATCAGAGACTGCATATACCCCCCCTCCCTCCCTGGTCGCTACAATGAGGAAAATAAATTACGGGCCAAAAGTTGTATTTACAAGTATTAATTTGTTTGTAGATATCTAATAAACTAAAGCAAATAAAGAGAGTAGGCCTGTTATACTGAGTGATATATATTTTACACACTGCTCTGCTTTCTGCACGGACCTCACAGCTGTTCTCACTGTAAAAATCGCGTCGCGATGAGAGCAGTTAATACAATAATATCCAGGGGATGCATGCAGAGCTGTCATTGGCTGAGATAAGTCCGGCCGTGCGTCACGACTCTTTGAAACATCCCTGTTCCCGGAAATGCATCCACTAAGGAGCCGTGGAGGACCCATCAGTGTATCCTCGGTTATAGCTCCTCCAGAGAGCCTCCTCGACGCTCGATCCTCGGTCCTCGAAGTGCATTTAGAGAAATTAGATGTCCTTCAACATGGCGCGCTGAAATTCATTTCCGGGTCACTACCGGAGGACCGAGGAGTCGAGGAGTCGAGGTGGGGGATTTGATTAAATGAGAAAGGGCCCTAGGGTGACCAGATGTCCCGCTTTGCGCGGGACTGCACAGCATTTTCACGACTTTTGGTGCGTCCCGCAAATTGAGACGATGTCCCGCATATTTCATTTTGATAGGCTAAAACGTTTTTCTAAAATCAGATTTATCCAATGGCTGTTGAGAAAGCAGGGAAGGCTATCATCACGGGGGTGTGTTTGCTGTCAATCAAACTGTAACACACGGTGGGTGCTGGGCAAGTGTTAACCAATGAGAGTAACTCACTCACACACACCCCCCGCGGCCCCGCCAAACAACAACAACAACGAAAGTCAGTCAATAACGCAGGCGACGCAGCAGGTTATGGAAAATGGAGGAAACTGAAACTACAGCTTAGAAGAAAAGAAGATGCACATACAACAAAGACTGGGAAGACACTTACCCGTGGGTGAAGCCAGTGTAGGGCGACTCTCAGAGAGAGTTTTTTGCAATCTTTGCAATAGTAATTTTTCAACTTCACATGGCGGTGAATACGACGTCAAAAGACACCGAGAATGCAATTCTCACAAGAAACGTGTCGCTCAAAAAGAGACATCCCACTCTATGGAGACATTCCTACTCAAACCAAAAAATGATGGCCACTCGGACAAGGTAACAGCAGCAGAAATAACCAGTGTCACCACAGTGACTGTGGTAACAAGCTAGCGCCGACCATTTTTCCAGACTCTGATATAGTAAAGAAAAAGTCATGTGGTCGTACAAAAGCAGCGTCCATAATAACAGATGTGCTTGCCCCTGCCTCTGTGGAGAGTTGTTTGACAGAGTTAAAGACACCAGTGGTTCTAGGTGACAAAATAGCCCACACACTGTGGGGGGGGCCACCTGTTGTTGCTGTGATGGACACAACAGAAAGCTATTTTATGTTATGTATTATTATGTTTTTGTGATGCACTTCTAAACACTTGAAGTGAATAATACCTGCTGCCTTGGTTAGCCTTAGTTTACTTGTCTTTATTAAGATACTAAATTGTTACTGCATTTTGACTTCACTTTCTGTCATCTGTCATTGTTTATTGGATTTTCCCAGGGGGGGTTGCTGCTGTTGAGAGGGTGTCCCACATTGTCCCACACAAACATACTCCTTGTCCCACATTTGGTTTGTTGGGACCTGGTCACCCTACCGAGACCCCGCACAAAACAACTCAGACTATAACACCTCTTGTTGATAAATACCAACTATGTGCAATATTTGCAATATGTGCAATATATATATGCCGTTAAAAACTGTGCTGCTAAATCCGCAGAACGGTTACAGGCTGTGTATTATGTAAAATGTGTAACTTTAAAAATATATATAATTTCTTTTTTTAATCTTTAATACTTTTTTCATGCATGCTTTAGGTAGCATTAAGCTGTCTTTGGCTCTTCTCTGCTGTAACAATGTAAATGTATCCCCTGTGGGACTAATAAAGGTAATCTGAGTCTGATCGCAAAAACCAAGCCAATACTATGCTGCGTTCATGGAGCTACGTGGAAGTGGGGAAGGACAATGCTTAATTGCGGATACGTAATTTCACATTCTAGCACAGTTTATTGCTCTTATACCTTGATTGTTGCCAATTACGATGCTCAACAGCTTGCTTAACGGAACTCTGACGCTGTTATCAGTTTACCACCAATCACGGGAGTATTGTGTATAGAAAGTATTGAGTTGTATTTCTCGCGCTACCTAACATCCTTGAAGGCAACATGACAGAGGGAGGCCTGCCACTCAGGATGCCAAACTACTCTTTGCTAAGCCCCACACCCCCACGCAACATCAGGGCCAAAAGTCTGAAACCGAAAAAAAAAGATCTGAAAGTGAAAAACGATCTGAAGGTGAAAAGCAATGTGAAACCTGAAAAAACAAGATTTGAAACTGAAAAAATAATTGTTTGGAATCTGAAAACAAAAAATCTGCAACTGAAAAAAACAAGGATTCAAATATCAAAATATGTATAAAAGTGAAATCTGAAAATAAATATTTTATTCAAAAAAATTGCTGAACTGAATCAAAATAATATTCAACCTGCAAAATGATTTCAAATACTTATTTTTATTTTGAATACATCATTGTATTTTTCAAAGTTTAGGATAAAAACTTGAACTTTCAAATAAATTGCATTTTTTTGAATGATCAAAACTTATGACCCTGAAATAGCTCCATAAACTTGCACATTGTTCCTGCTAGGGCTGCACGGTTTGGGGAAATAATGTAATTGCGATTTTTCTGACAGATATTGCGATTCGATTTGCAATATTTGTTTTTAAGAGACCCAACGGAAGTTTATTGTAAAATGCGGCCATATCTCCGGCTAGGAAGGTCGTATCAACGTGCTCCTGTCTCTAGCACCCCCGCAGCCCGAGCTACGAGTGAAAGAACTAAACTTACATGAAACTTCCGTTGGGTTGCTTTAAAGTCAAGCTTCAGTTTAAGATTCACCCTGTAATAGATGTAAGACATGTGATGGAGCTTTACTCACCAAACCATCCACCATTTTTTTAAAGTGACTGCCTTTTCCAAATGGCTTCCAGTGGAGCTTTCCTAGATGGTTTGGTGACCATCTAGGAAAGCTCCATTGGAAGCCATTTGGAAAAGGCAGGCACTTTAAAAAAATACTTGGCAGGTGATTGGATCAATCTGTCTATCACCTTCTATCATGGGCCACTTCTGATTGGTTAACAATGGCTGGTACATGTGGAGCGCAGCACTTCTGATTGGTGTGGATGACTGACACACAAGAATACAAAATAAAATAAATAATAATAATAATAATTGCAGGCTTTGCGATTTGATAATTGCATCATTTAAAATCGCGATTTTGATTTAAAATCGATTAATCGTTCAGCCCTAGCTACAAAAGCTACATGTGAATGCTATGTTAGCTGCTGGCTTAGTGTGCTTTCAAACCTAATTAAAAGTTCCCATGTAGCCCTGTCAAACAGGCCTACCTGTTCCAAATGTGGCAATTTAAATGTATCATCAACTGGATGCTATTAAGCACGATTCCCATTTTTCATTTCTTACATTTGTTACAGTATTTATTCATACTGTTAAACTGTCAATGATTGGGTTGGTTAGCAAAAGCAAGATGTTAATATGTTAAAAAAAATATATAATATTAATATATTTCAGTTAGCAATATATTATAAATGTATAACTATATTTTACTTTTTTTTAAGCTTACTGTAAACTAACTTTAAGGTACATCATGTTACAGCTGACTTCATCTATGGTTTTTTTCCTAATAAAAAGTATTTTTTTTCAAATGAGTTTGAGCACAATAAGAAGGTTAAAATGTGGTTAGGTTTCTGTTGGAAAATGGATTTAGCTTTCAAATGCCTTTCTTCTATATATTATTTTAGCATTTTGTTCAAAGCACTGCTGCATCTCATGACATCCTCACAAAGTAGCTCTTGTGTGTCATGTTTACAATACATCTTAAATGTGATTGTCTTCATTTTCTTATTTTACTCAGACAGGGAATTTGGACTACACTGAAACCCACCATCCACCTCCTGGGGGCAGTGCTACGGCCTACACTGGTAAAAAAAATGATTCGGTCATCTCATTAAAATAATCGGTAGCCTGTTATCCCTGAATACTCTAAAGATTCTTCCGGATGTTTACAGAGCCATACTTGGAGGACCTAAACCGTGACATCCAGAGTCCGGAGCCTGAGCTGCTTTACTACGGACGAGATCCAGATCCAGATCCAGATGTGGGTCAGGAACACCTCCAGCATCAGATTGAAGCAGTCACTGCGGACATGAAGGAGTTGTCGTGGGACGGCAGCGGCGCTCAGAACTGGTACGATGAAATGTGCTGACTCATGCCTCACTCATGTCTGTCAGCCACGCAGATACAACTGTGACTGCTCGTGTGATATCCTAACAGACCATAATGTCCCTCCCTGTTCCTTGTAGGCAGCAGGCCAATTCTCCGATGACAGTTTGTGCTCCCCCAGCTTCCACAGTGGCTGCCAGCCAGGCCTTCACTTATCATAACACAGATAGTGCTGAAGTCACATCAGCCTGGCCACATTGTGCTCTGAGTGACCAGCCATCAGCAGAACAGGGTGAGAGTCACTGCTCTGCTCAGATGTTTAATAAGGACTGCGGGGAAAGTGTAATATGTTGATTTCATATCTTCTACAGGGGCTTGGTCATACTCTGGAGCGACCACAGTGAGTCATATTTTATACTAATTAAAAGAAAAGCAAAAAGATGTTCATGTTCTTGGTTTGAACACATTTTGCCATCTTTTTCTGGATTCAAACTTTTTCAGTGAAAGTATTTGCTTGAAGTGTTGATATTTACCAATGTTCTTAGCAGGGTACTTCTGATAAAGAGAGGCTGTTTGAAGAACTTATCCATAGTCAGTGTTATACCTACATTAGATGGGGGTCTGCACACCCATCCTTTGGTGAAATAGACATGAGTTACAGCAGGAAGCTAAGCAATGTACGACTGTGGATAGGGGAAACTCATATTAGCCACCTTAAGGAATCCATGTCTGTTTAAAACGCTTTGTTTATAATAGTTTTAAAGCTTTAAAAAGTATATTTCTATGAGCCCCGGAATATTCTTTCAGTTGTTTCCAGTGAGACAACCGCCGTTGCAGCCGACCGCCTTGAGAGAAGGTGCTGCACCCTCCCTCTTTTTCTGATCATTCAGCTGTTTTTGTGGGTTCCCTCTGAGCTAGTGGAGTTTAAAACATTTACAATATTCAAAGAGTTGACATTGCTGAAGAAAATGGAGATGTTTGTATTTGGCCGTATCCGTCTATCCTGATCGTAATTTCTGACCGAAACTATCAAAATGACAAAGACAGAAATCGTGAAAAAAACGACTTCAAATCAATATATAGTCCCACAAATAGATAATTAAAAGCAAAGGGGTGATGTTTGTCTCTCAACAGCGGCGATACGGTGTCAAGATATCGTTGTCATACAAAACATTAAATTAAACTTTAATTAAACACTGGGATGAGGCTCTTTTCTGAAAACTGATACGTGGACCAAGGCCTTGTCTTGCTTTCGGAAGCCTTTTTCTGACGGGAAATCTGCTATAAAACCACCATCCTCCTTTGACAAAAACAGCCCCTTTGAGCTTGTAGAGCATGACTTGGTAAATGTTGCTGGTCAGCCGTAGCCTTGACTTGCTATTTTCTTTGTCTTATTGCGCACTGGTAGAGGTTTCAGATTCACTAAAGTCACACAATACTGACCAACATTTCCACATTAAACACTACAAACTACCTCTTTAAGCAATGCATTGGGAAATGTTTCATACAAGTCACAGACAGTGTGTTGTCTGTCCATACTTTCCTTTAAGATGGGGGTTCAGATGCAGGAAGACCACTTCAGTCCTCAGGGGCAGCAGAGCACCCCCCAGAGTTCTGAGGCCTTCGAGCAGAACAGCGAGCCCCCTAAACAGGTACCTGTTACACCACAGGGGACACAGTGCCGTTTGTTTGGCTGGGGTCTCATTATCTCTCTTTCCTCGTTTCATTCTGAACACCAAGGCCGGATGGTTCAGTGGTTGGTTCAAATCCAAACCTAAAGACGTTCCAGAGGAGAGAACAGAGCAGAGAAGCACAGCTCAGACGGTAAGAATCAAGTTAATTATAAACATTATTCTATTCATTTTCACTTTTCTAATGTCAGATATATATTGTTGTATCTCTCTTAAGGATTTCCCCTCGACGTTTGGCTTCTGTCCCTCCCCTCCGCCTGCCATTGCACCTCCTGCCATTGCACCTCCTGCCATGTTTCCTTCCCAGCCTTCTTCTGCTGGGATCAACCCCTTTTCAAGGAAAGCAGGTGAATAGGAACTGATTTTAACTGCTCACTGTTTTAAACTATGCGTTTGATTTAGATTTTTTCCAACCATTCAAAAAATTGCTGTTATTAACTTTGCAAAGGAGCTGTGTTTCTTCTGTCTCGCTGTCATAAACACAGTCGTTGACCAGCGTGTCCGATTTCACATTTGGCTAAAACACAGCTGTGAAATGCAGCGTACGACTTCCGGATGAGCGGCCATGCTGGTAGCAGACTAACTTAACAGCTCTCCCCCAATTAATATCTAAAGCCTTGTAACTTGGCTCTTACGTGTTTTCAGTTTATTCAAATTATAGTGGGGGACCTTAAGATGCCTAAAGGACAGCTGAAGAAACCAAACCACGATAAAGTTCCCGGTAAGCATGCCGTGAACAACAAGCCCCTCTTCGAAGAGAGCGGAGCTAGCGAGAGAGCTAGCGAGAGAGCTAGCTTTAGCCAGCGAGACACCGAAGGGCAACGTGAGGAGGGAAACATGGTGAACCTGCACGTGATTCTTCGAGAATTGATAGAGTTTCGACAAGAAAACGGCGAGCGGCTGCGGGACATCAGGGAAGATATAAATAAGACAAACAATAGAATTGATGAAGCTGAAGAGAGAATTGCAGAAGCAGAAGGGAGATTAGAAAGTGTGGAGGGCGAGGTGTCGGAGTTGCTGAAGCTACAGACACACATGGAAGCCAGGCTAACGGACCACGAGGGCCGATCCAGAAGAGAAAATATTAGGATACACGGTGTCTGTGAAGGGGCTGAAGAAAACTCACCCTCAGTGATTTCCTTTGTTGAGACGTTACTGAAAGAGAATCTGGAGCTTCCGCCCTCCTCGGACCTAAAGATAGAAAGAGCCCACCGGGCTTTGGGGACTAAACCGCCTGCAGACGCGCCGCCGAGATCGATAGTGGTCAAATTTGCGAGCCACCGAACCAAGGAGGAGATAATTCAAACGGCATGGCAGAAACGTTGTTTTGTCTACAAAGAGAGAAAAGTTAACCTGGATCATGACTACTCCCCAGAGGTGCTAAAAAAACGCAAAGAATATATGGAGACAAAACGGGTGCTGCGGGAGGAAAAAATACGATTTCAGACCCCATTCCCAGCCAAGCTGAGAGTCTTTTTCCAAGACGGGACCCGAATCTACGGCTCGACAGAGGAGGCAACCAAGGATATGGCTGCAAAGGGCTTGCGGGTAAAGGTGTTCAAGCCCCCGGAGACGTGGGTGGAGAGGATCAAGCGGCTGAGCTGGAGCACAGTTTCGGAGAGAGAGACGGAGACACCCGCTGCGTGCACAGGATTCAAGGAGAAGCTGGAGATTTTTAGGAGATCAGAAAGACTTTATCGAACATTAGGCACAGATTGTGAGTTATATTACCTCACGGAATGGCATGGGGACTGAATGTCGTTAAGTCGTTTTTCAATATTTCCTAAAATAATGGACTTGCTAAATACGAATGAATCGACCAGCATCTTTTTTTCTTTATCTCTCCTCTTATACTCTGTATTCTACAGTGGCATTTAAGTTGTTTTGTTAAGCTTGTAATATTGGGGGGTGTAACTGCAATGCATTGCCGCTTACATCCACATACAGAGGGCCCTCTACCCCTAGTGGGAGAGGAAGTTTATCCCTCTGAGCCTTCGAAACACCACGGCTCCAACAGGGTCACAGATAGGACCCCAGTTCAGGGAGTCAGCTTTGTGTTATTGTTTTCAATGTTGTATTCTATGTATCAAAGTGTGTGTTCAGTTAAGGGATTTGTTATGTGTGTGTGTAGCAATAGGGGTAGGGTAACCTTTGAGATGTCAGAAGTATTGCAACAATTCCAGGTCTGAATAAAGTAGTATCATACAATGTCAATGGCCTTCTCAATCCGATCAAAAGGAGTAAGATCTTGGGTAAAATTAAAAGGGAGAATGCAGGTGTTTTTTTTCTTCAAGAAACACACCTGTCAGAACCAGACCATGCTAAACTTAAGAGAAGGGGTTTTAATCAGGTCTTCTCAGCCTCATATAAATCTGGACCTAGAAGGGGGGTGTCGGTAATGATAGCAGATAAGTTTAATTTTGAAGTGCAGTTTGAAATCAAAGATAAGGAGGGGAGGTACATTATGGTGGGGGGAAGATTAGAGGGGATCGAAGTCACCTTTCTGAATGTGTATGCTCCACCTGGAACAAACTGGTCCTTCTTTAGGCACATTTTTTATCTAATGTTAAGTAAAGCCCAGGGCCTCATGATCTCTGGAGGAGATTTTAATGTCAGACTGAACCCCAAGTTGGACTCTTCCCGTGGTTCCAGTTCCCAAAGTAGCTCACTGTGCAGAAAGATCAACAGTTTAATGGAGGATGCAGGTATAATAGATGTGTGGAGAGAGTTCCACCCCTCAGTTAAAGATTTTACCTATTTTTCGTCTCCCCACTCTGCATACTCTCGCATTGACTATTTTCTAATGTTTTACAAAGATGTGTATGTGGTTAAATCATGCAGTATAGGAGTAATGGACATGTCGGATCACTGTCCAGTTCAAATGGAAATAGAATTCAATTTTAAAAGGCGAGTTACATCATGGAGATTAAACTCATCCATACTACGGGAAGATGAAGTAAGAGATGAAAGAGGAAATAGGAAAATATTTGGAAGATAACGATAACGGGGAGGTCTCTCCCATATTCCTTTGGGTTGCATGCAAAGCGGTGCTACGAGGGAAATTAATATCGAAAACAGCTGCAATAAAGAAGAAAAAACAACAGGAACTAATTCATTTAGAAATAAAATTGAAAAGGCTACAAACGGAGCACAAAGCAACATTAGACCCAAATCTTAATAAAGAAATGCAACAGCTAAAAACTCAATTAAACAATATCCTATCACGAGACATAATAAAAAATGTGATGTTTGTAAAACAGAAATATTACGAAGTGGGGGGTAAATCAACCAAATTATTGGCCTATAGATTAAAAAAAATACAAGCTGAGAGAACTATATACAAGATTAGAGATCCCCAGGACAAAGGACTAAAATACGATTTGGATGATATCAGCAGCTGCTTTGATGCATACTACAAAAAGTTGTTCACTCAGTCAGAATTAAACAATGATGACCAAGCGGAGACTCTACTTGCGGGACTGGACCTCCCAACCGTGACAGATAGCCAAAATAAGTCTTTAAAGGCAGCAATTACAGGTGAGAAATTGAGTAGGGCTATTTCTGGGCTCAAAATCCACAAAAGCTCTGGGCCAGATGAATACACAGCTGAATGGTACAAGGCGTTCAAAGAGCCTCTAATTCCAATACTGCTTAGGGCCTTTAATTGGGTGCTCCAGACAGCGGAGACCCCCCCCTCCTGGAGAGAAGCGGTAATAACTGTTATCCCCAAGCAGGGAGGAGATGGGCTAGATCAGGGCTATTCAATTACACATTCAGTTGGGCCAGATTTTATAACTACAAAATTCAGCTGGGCCAGACATTCAGCGAACTGTAAAAAGCGGGTAGTGACACATTTTAAACCAACACATATTACTGCGATGAAAAACATGCAATTTGTATTCATTGTTCATCTAACAAAGGTAGGTCAAAAGTGCATAAAAACACAACAAAGTAGCATTAATTTAACAGAATCTGAAAAAAAGTGCACAGTTGTAGCATTACATTTGTTTGCTTTAGAAGTCAAATATTCAGGTTATTTTTTTTGAACCAGGCACATCACAAAGTACATTTACTGAATACAATAATAGCAGTCTTAATACATGTCCTCACATACAAAAAAAACAGCTAAAGAGCTCCAATGCAACACAAAGAGGTAGTACTGTAGCAATACTATTTTTTCACTTTTCAAGTAATAACAAAAAAATCATACGTTTTGGTCACATTTGACCCAGACACATTACAAAGTGCATTTAAATGAATACAGAAAGGGATACGGGTAACTCTATGAATGAATACTACACTACACGTCTACTATCGTAAACTAGGTGCTTACTATCACCTCATTTGTGATTTGTCATCGCTGACTTTCTCAATGTTTTGAACAAGAGCAGTGATTTTTGGCTCATAGGATGTCAATCCTAAAACATTGGGGAAGAGTGCTGTCAGTCAGGGAGCAGCGAGTGCTACTTTTGATTGAGTTCATGTGTGAAAAGTTTGATTCACATGTGTATGTTGATCCAAAAATACTGAGCACACAGATCGCTACTTTCTGAACGTTAGGGAACTGCGGTTTTTTGACATCACTCCGAAACTTCGCGGGCTCGTTAGTGCGCTGCATGCATAGACTGTAGGGTCCGTGACGTCACCCACAGGATTCTGCAGAGTTGCCGAGAAGCCCTTAGTAGGCGGAGTCTGCCACTAACGGCTCGACAGTGACGTCAGAGTTCAACTCCCGCCTTCTCCAGCCTGCTCCAAATAAGGGCAAAGAGGCGGAGCCGAGGCGGGACCTGCTGCCACTGAGCTGAAAGTTCCAGAGCTAGCTGAAGCTACCAAGCTAAGCTAACATGCTCCCGATCTGCACACTGCCGTGGCATTTTACGTTTCTAAGGTAAGCGGACATGAAACTATTCAGCAAAACTATAAATAATAATCTAAGTTATTGAGTTTTTAGCATAATACTTCAGAATCTTAAAATCCCTTAACGTTTGTATGCAATTGTGCTAAATTCAACACTGGAATCAAGCAAATATTAATGTTTGCATGACATTAGTTATTTATATTTTGATATCACTTAATTATACGTTTAATACATTTAAGTCAAGCTAAGGTACATGTGATGGGAGCTAGTTAGTGCTCTTACCTGTGAGGCCTCCTCCAAACAGCATAATAACCAGACTGTATCATTAAAACTATAAGTACCAGTTCTAGATCATTGACTTCAGACAAACAATTCAAAAGACAACATGTATTTAAAGACCAATCTTTATTTGAATGTGCCTCTTAACCTGATACATTAGTTATACAGTAATAGTATTGACAATCTAAAAAAATTGAGCAACTCAACAGTCAACTTTATGTTTCTTATTGTCTAAAGCATTTGTTATTTTCATTTCCCCCCACTCATATTCAGTGTGGATGGATTGAGACAGCGTGGTGTCCAGAAAGCTGCAGAGACTTCAGGGAGAAACCTCCGTGTGATGGACGTCCTGTCTGTTGGTTTGGAGAGGACTGAGGGTCTTTCCTCTGCGAGGGGGACTGGGGGGAGGGACTGATGGAGGAGCCCATGCTGGGCAAAGCTGATACCAACTGCAAAGGCCTAGTCTGTCACTTTATTTGACTAAATGTGTTTACTTTAATAGTTTTACACCTTCTGTCCATATGTGCTTTTTATTTCAAACATGTTTGATTAAGTTTTGGTTCACATTTCAATAAATTGTATTGGTATTTGCACTCCTTTTGTCCATTATTCTTACTGAAGATTGGCGCCATTTATTTGTGACGTTGCAAACTCTGCGGTACAAGGCACAAGTGATGTGAAGCTCATAAAGTGAGGCAAATAGAAATAATCAGCTGATGGAGTGTAGATGTGGAAATAGGTGCATTCAATCAGCTGACTGTTTTTACAATACAAGTAGTTTCTTAGTGTACTGGTCTTAAAATCTCATAGCATCAGCTTTTAATTTTCCTCTTGGATGTTCTTGACCCTCAGAGAAGGAGAACATGTTGTGTCTTTCAGGCATGTCCTTTCCTTACAAAAATTACAGGAAACATAAAACATATTATTGCAGAACAAGTGTGTTTGTGTGTTTTAGGGGCTGTAGATATAATTATTTTGTAATTGTAATGTTTTTTTTTTCATTTCAACAGAGAGCTACAAAGAAAATCAGATTATGAATGAACTGTATGAAGTTCATCAACATTGAAATATATGTTATCAAAATAATATTTAACTGTTATCAAAACGTAGTGCAACTGTAGAAGCTTGGTCTGTTGTCTCACTGAAAGAATAACTTTTACCACGTTTTTTACAGACAATATTGAGAGATAAATAGTAGCAGTTCTCACTATGTGTTAAATATCTTTGCCTTTAATACATTAAATTAGAAAGCTGACAAAATCATATTACTTGTTAACATCTAAATGTAACTTTTTGCACAGAAAAAACCCTCAACTTCACTGGTGTGTAGGTGATCTAGTACTGTTTAATGGAATGTATATCAGTGTATTAAAGTCAATACTTTCTTGATTCTTTGTATAGTATGAAAAAAAGAGTCTTTGTACCTGAGCTGAAGTTCACTGCTGTGAGGAGTCCAGTTCTGTCTCTCACTCTCTGGTCCAGCCTGTCTGCATCACCTGGACACCTTAAACAAACAGATATATATGTAAAGTACCATGTGTACAAACAATATAACTGATTCTCTTTTGTTGAACATGTTGGATTGTGTATTGTCCGAGTCAGGGTCCTTTTTATTTTACTGTAACTTTGGAAGTTGTGTTACCAATGCTTACTTTTTTACCAATTTGGTAATGCAATTCATAAAAACAACAAGGTTTGGGTTTGTTCTTCAGATGACTGTGATGTTAACGTGTAAGCTCAATAATGAACTCCAGCTCAACCAACCATATTGTAATATCTAAGTAATCATCTTGAAATATGACATTAATAATAATTGTAATATACACACACATCTTGTTGTGAGGTTGATTTCACATACGTTACTTCGACATTAGCTTGTCTACATACTTGAGCATAGCCAATTTAAATTAACCTTAGTGATGCATACAGTTCCTAGCTACATAATAATCATCTCTCTAAGTTACAAGGATGACCTTATTTGATCAACCTCAAACAGAAGCCGTTTTTTGTACAGTATTATCCCACTTAACACTTGTTTATTTCGTTTTAACCTTTATAAATATAGTGTATGATTTTAACTTGGAGGCTACTATTAGTATCGTTAGCACCGATGTAGCTACCACTCGCTTACACGCTAACCCAAGCCGTAAAATTAATTACGTAGCTGATTAAAATCATTAACACATAAATCAGTACTCGAATTTCACTTACCGCAAAACCGCATTTTTGCACCGTCTGTTTCAACCGCAGAGCGAGTCACAATAGTCCGATATATAAGCATGAAGAACAAACAAACACGGCCGGGGGCAAGTTGTGTTCCCTGGATGAGCTGAACAGGCAGATTGCCTGTAGCTTCACGGAGCAGCTAGCAGAGAGACAAGAAGCTAACAGCAGCAGTCACTTCACAGAGCCGTCACTCAATGTGAACACGCCCTAATTTATGAAAATTTTTTTAAGACCTAATATAAATAAAAGGGTCGCGTTAGAAAACAATTCACTCACAGATCCATAATCATGAAAGTGGAATCTAACTATATTCATAATAATATTTATTGCATCCATGGGTAGAAACATGTTTTTTTCTGCTGTAAAGTTGGGCATTTTAACATGGGGGTCTATGGAAATTGCTCCTTTCTGCAGTCAGTCCCTATCGGCCAATATATGAACTGCAGTGTGTGCCACTTCCGTATTGGCGTCCCGGCTCTTCCACAGAGTTTGCCACTTGGCTGCATGTCAATAAGTTCCAGTGTATATTTCCCCTTGTCGATGCAGGGGACCACTTCCTTTGCTCTGGTTGATACGTCCCCCTCTATTGCAACAGTGAAGGGGTCTCTGGCAAAGCCCATCACCTCTGTGGGCAGAGCAAGCCATCCAATCGACCGGCAAAGTTCTCTTTCAACCTCGCAATGAAATCTGTCATCACATCCTTGATTTGTGCCGGAGATGTGATCTGTTTGTGGAGCCTCGGAAAATGCAGTATCCGACCCGTGCTCAAGTCGGTCGCGAAAAGGTCCAGCTTGACTTGGATCTGCTCCACAAGATCAATGACCGTTTTGACTCTTATTACGCTTCAGAGTTGAGAGAGACATGATTTAGAGTTGCTATCATAGGACCACCGTTACTAGCACCACTAGATGCACTTTCAAAAAACGTGCTGCGTTGTGGTTTGGTGGTTTCTATGCAACGCGGAGTGTTGCATTCATGGTCTGTACTAGGGGTTTCACCAACTAATCGACTAGTCGACTAGTCGACTACCTTTACCACTAGTCGGCGCTGTAGGCCCTAGTCGACTAGTCGTGAAAAAAATTGAGGTAAACGAGGTGCTGCAAAATGCTCCAAAACACGTCCGACATTCTTATGTATGGCAGTACTTCAACGAAGATGTAACCAACTCCACAGTGAAGTGTCAGTTGTGTACAGCTGTACTGAAGTACAATACAAATGCATCTGCTATGCGCAACCATCTGAAGATGAGACACCCGCTGCCGACAGCTAGCACTAGCAGTAATGCTAGCACCAGTGAGCAACGGACCGGCGTCAGCGCTGAACAGAGGCAAACGAACAGCAAGAAAACACGGGTCAACAGTGATGCGGATGATGAGCTACGGGATTACTGCCAGCGGACACCGCATATCCCCACAATGGATAATCCACTGGAGTGGTGGGCAGAAAACGTGCACCGCTTCCCCCGCTTTCGAGGAGCTACCTGGCTATTCCAGCCACAAGCACCCCGAGTGAGAGGGTTTTTTCCCTGGCAGGCAACACTGTCACCCGAAAGCGGTCAAGCCTCCTTCCCTTACATGTCGATGCGTTGGTGTTCAAACCAAACCAAAAATATGGAAAGGTGGACGTTATCGTGGAGGACAGCGAATAAAGTGTTGCGCACTGGATTTACGTGGCATTTATGTAAACAAGAGTTTTTTGCTGTCGATTTTGGTGAGTCCAGTTACTGTTTGTTATTTACTCAGCCATGTAACACAAATTAAAATGCAGTGTTTAATGTTACTGTATGAGTTCCAATATAAAATACAGTTGTACACCTCTCTTTGTGTGTCTTTATTATGACGTAACGACTAGTCGACTAGTCGACTACTATTTTGAAAAATGTGTCGACTAGTAAATATTGGTATTTGTGAAACCCCAAGTCTGTACTAGTGTAGGAATTTGGCTACGGCAGGCTGGGCCACTCGGGAGTTGGTTCTGGGCCGCATCTGGCCCGCGGGCCGCCAGTTGAATAGGCCTGGGCTAGATTGTTCAAATTACCGACCTGTGAGCCTCTTGAACCAAGATTACAAGATTTTTGCTTCAATACTAGCTAAAAGACTTAAGAAAATCCTGCCTGAAATCATTCACTTAGACCAGAGAGAGTTTAACTGGAAAAATCTGGTCAGGTACTTTATAACGCCAGTGCAGTCAAGGAAGGGGCAGATGGAGTGCTGGAGATTATGTGGATCTGTGAGGGCCAATCATCATCATGTGTTTTGGGAATGTCCTGGGATGGTTCACTATTGGGACTCAATAAGAGATGGAATGGAAAGAGCTTTAAAAATTGAGATTGATCTCAGCTTTCAAGTACTGTACCTGGGTAAGATGCCACAACAGCTTCTTGGTTTCTCAACAATGTACATGTTTAAAATAATGCTAGTCGCCAGTAAAAAAAAAGCCATAACGAACAAATGGTTAAGCCAAGTACCACCTACTCTAGCAGACTGGTTTAATGTGATGCACGACATTTTTGTTATGGAAAAATTAACATTTGCTCTAAGACTCAAGACAGAGACATTTGCAAAGTGTTGGAAGGGATGGATTGAGTTTGTCAACCCGTATAGATCAGACTTCAACTAAAAATTATATTTGTAATGTAACCCCCTGGTTCTCTGCTACACACAATTGTATTATTATTATTTTTATTTTTTTTGTTTCTCTGTCTTTTCGTGTTCGTTTGTCTGTATGCGTGATTCACATTATTTGCTTTGTATTATTTCAAAAATTAAGATGGTCTGTAACTGTTCATTTTTTTTGGTGCAAATAAAAAAGAAATATAAAAAAAAAAGAAATGCAGCTTACATTTCTATTGTAATTGACAACAACGCCGTGTCTTGGCAGGCACTGATGACATTTTACCTACATTAAATTATGCAAATGACACAGTTCTTTATAATGAAGTCCTCTAATATCTGTGTCTTCTTCACAGGCCAGCAGTTGGGATAGAGCCCTGTCAGGACCACTAGACTGAATCACAGGTAAATAAAGTTACTGAAAGGGACAGTTCACCGAAAATCCAAGATGTTTTTTTATCTCTAAACAGTAGTGATATTTATTCATTTAAATTATTTTGTGTCAGTTGCAATACTGGAGATATCAGCAGTAGATATGTCTGCCTTCTCTACAATGTGACTAAATCAAAACAAGCTTGTGGTGCTCAATGTGCAAATGCATTTGATTACAGTAACTCAACAGCAATGTGTTTTTTACAGAAATGATGAACAGGTTACTCAAGATAATCCACAGACCTTGTTGAGAATCATTTTATGTAGTAACTCATTCCTTTCCACTGAACCACACTAACCGTATCACCTCACAGACGAAGCATGCACCTACTCATCAAGCTAATGATACATGTCTCGCTGTCCCGAACCATTGCCAATTCCTTCTGCGCAATATGTGTAGTCAATATCAGTAGTTCCTACGCTAAACTTCTCATTAGAAGGTCTGTGTATTACTTTAGTAAGCAGGTCATGATTTCTGGTAAAAGTCCTTGTTGTTGAGTATACCAAATATATTGTTTGCTACTTTGAGCACCACAAGTCGAGTACCAAATTGATATCTCAAACACTGCAACTAGCACAAAAACAATCTTCATGGATTAAAAGCACTAAACATAATAGGAAACATGGAAACATATTAATAATACCACTTTTTTTCTTTGTTTGTAGGACCACTGACTCGACGAGAACCAATATCACACCAGCTACCACTACCTGTGCCTTTGTGTTATTAATGAGTTTCAACTGAATTTGGGTAAACATCATAATATCAATCTTGACCCCACCCCCCCATATATTTTTAAGCATGCCCTTTAAACCCCCACAGCCTGCTAGTCATCTTGTTTAGGATACAGAAATACTCTGGATGAAATGTCATAGTAACTCAGATTACAGCGAGCGAAACATCTGAGGAGTGTAAAAGCTGACAGCAGGGAAAACTCAAGAGGACCAGGACATATTTAAGGGAGGGATATCTTAAATGACCCGGGTAACCATTTCTGTATCTGCGCATCCAATGACTCTCATTACTTAATGATATCTGCGCAATATGTAGAGAATAAGCTAAATGTAAATTATATATAGAAGTATAAATCCATCTGTCCATAATCTTTATACAGTTATGAAAGGAGTATAAGATTGCTTATTTAGGAAAAGTAAACATACCTGACTACAAGTAAAAGTCCTGCATTTAAAACATAATTTAACTATTATAAGCACAATACAAATAAAGTATAGAATAAAATGTTGTGCTAATTTTAACTTTTTATATACTGTTGGCTAGAATCATCTACAGCAGCGGTTCTCGAACTGTGGTTACTGCAGGTGGTCCGTGAAAAAAGAAAATCCACTTTTTTTTATCAAGGATTTTCGCGGACCACCTCATATGCAAACTGTAAAAATAAGTACATATATAAACGTAGTGTTAAAACGCAGATATTTGTTATTGTTAATTATGAACAACACTTAATTTCACCACTGGAGTGGTTACCCATGGTTATGTGTGTGCGTGCAAAACCACAAACATGGATCGGTGGCTAGCATCATGTTCTCTGAAGAGAAAAGAGGTTAACGTTACCGAAGATAATGAGAGTGAGTCGGAGGCATCTACAAGCCAGATTCCGCAGAAAAAAACAAAGAAAGGGAAGATTAAAGGTGACCTATTATGCAAAATGCACTTTTGTACGTCTTTTATACATGAATATGTGTCCCCGGTGTGTCAGGGAACTCACCAAGTGTCAGAAAACACAACCTCTCTCTTTTCCCTCCATACCCAAATCTCTAAAAACGGAGCTGATTATTATTTGAATTGTTCTGACGTCAGAAAAGGGGTGCTCCACCAATATGGGCAACTCTCCACCTATCAGGGGAATGAGAGACCACTCGAAAGCGCTGGAGACGCTGTAGTACATATGCCAGGCCTGTAATTGGCGCTTTAGTCTGCCACAAAAGCAGAATCAGCCCTTGCAAAAACAGGGCTGGAAAATAGCAAATATAGCGAAATGAGGCATGGCTAAAATGTTCGGTGTTTTGAGAAAAAAACTTCACAGACATGTTTTATATAGGTATGGCCCTACAATATATGTTTCAAATATAGCATGATGGGTCCACTTTAAGAGAAAATACAATGGGAACTACATGGAACTGGGATTTACCTACACAGGCACTGAAGATGAGCCTTTGCCAGTATGCGTTCTGTGCTACGAGACACTGGCTAACGAGAGCCTAAAACCAGCTAATCTTCGCCGTCAATCTTGGAATCTGGCACTACATTTATATATGTACTTATTTTTACGGTTTGCATATGAGGCGGTCCGCGAAAATCCTCGATAATAAAAAGTGGTCCGCATGAACAAAAGTTTGATAACCCCTGATCTACAGCATATTCTATAGGATTACCATATTTTGGGATATATGTCCTGTGAGAACCACTTATCTTAAACTCAACTTTTCATGAGTTCCTCAGAACAACAGCCCTGTTTAGTGGCGATGGATTCACCAGCTGATTCAAGATGATTATTAAGAATGTTTAAAGCCCATTAAGGAACACTATTTCCTTCAGTTCAAAGTGAACATTCACACAAAATGTAGATATGTTGTTGAATGTAACCGCAACTAAAGCTTTCAGAAAGTTGTAGTGCAGTCAAAGACACAATATCTTACTCTAATACCTCTTTCACACCAACGGTGTTTCAGGGACGGTTCGGAGCTGGAGCTTGAAAAGCACCGGGTTTTCCTGTTCACACCGCAGCGGAGCAGCCTCTCATGCCCCTTTCACACCAACACGTTTTCAGCTCCGGCTCGGAGCTGGAGCCTGAAAAGTACCGTTTTTTCCTGTTCACACCGCAGAGGCGCCGCCTCTTAGCTCCGGAATCCGGTTCACTTCCAGCTCCAGAAAAATGTCGGTCTAGAGGCAAGAGCTTCGGAGCTAAGAGGCGGCGTCGCTTACGTCTCTCTTAGGTCGAGGAGTGCAGGAAACTAAACCCACCTCCCCTGAACATGGGTCGACTGAAGAGTCTCGTCATGCCTGCCTACAAGCAGTAGTGCTTATAAACACACTTTATAAAGTCAGGCAACACTAACCAGGCTTCGTTTTATTCTGTTTATTTGTAACTTACTTTGACCATCCGTTCACTGTTATTGATCATTGTGGAGAGAGGCAGACGTTTTGTTTTGTATAATAGCAGCTATCGGATGGAATCAATACATGGGCTGCACAGGTAGAATCATAATAAAAATATGAAGGTAAAATGTGCCTGTAGAAAACGGTTTATGCCACAATAGGATAGCAATAGCAAGTAGTCAGTTTAGCTTTGGTTGCTAACATCACCCATTTTATACCAGAGAAACTTTCATAACAGCGTTGTGATGCCAAACAGCGTGAATTCAGACTGACACACATTCACTTAAGGGGAACTGGGGATATGTATCAGCTGCTTGTGTGACAGTCAGACAGTGAATACTTTAGAGAGGCCGCTGCAGTGTGAGCTAACCGGGAGCTAACGGGAGAATAAACTCCCGTGGAAGAGCAGCCAGCACTGCAGCGGTCGGTAAATGCCGCTGAAACACATTAATAAACAATGAACCACGGCACTCTGGAGAAAAGCATAAGGTTGGAGAAGTCGTTATTGAATTTAATCTGGCTTTATATGATTAAAAGCAACACGATCATCGACCCGACGCAGTCCCCCATTGTTGTTGTTGTGAGCGCCGTTGGGGAGCAAATCAGCGATGTAAACGTTGACATCATGACGCAGCAGCGGCAGCACCAGTCGGGCTCTGGGTGGTGTGAACAAAGCGGGAGCAGAAAAGGGAAACCGGAGCTGAACCAGAAAAGCTCTAGCACGGAGCTAGAACGGGAAAAGCGCTGGTGTGAAAGCCGCATTAGCTCCGGAATCCGGTTCGTTTCAAGCACCAAAGCCACGGCCAGAGCAAAAGCACAGCATACTTCACGATTACGTCAAGGCGGGGGCAGGGGCGGGATCAACTCCTGAACAATAACAAAAAGCCGGCGTTTTACCCAGTTTGTAAACAACGATGGAGAAACTTAACAAGCAGCAGTGGTCCACTGAAGAGACCAGCTACCTACTGGGAATCTGGTCTTCCGAAGAGGTACAGAGGAAGCTGGAGCACAATCGGCCATTGTTGTTGTTGTCGGTGTCAGCTTTGAGGGGTTTCCGTGCGGTTTGGCTTTATGAAGCAGGCACGCAAACGGTTACGTCATGACGCAAACGATGACGCAATGACGCAGCACCAGTCGGACTCTGGGCAGTGTGAAAAGAGCCGGAGCCAAACCGAAGAACCGGTTCTGAACCTGAAAAGCTTTAGCACGGAGCTTGAACCAGAGTTGCGTTGGTGTGAATGAGGTATAAGATGTAATGGAGTAAAAGTATAAAGTTTCATAAAATGGAAATACTTAAGGTAGAACTACCTCAAATTAGTATTGAAGTAGAGTATTTGAGTAAATCTACATTCCACCACTCCTTTATTTTTACTATCGATTGTCTATAACCTTAAACAAAATTACCCCTTGACTAAAAATACATTAAAAATATAGCTCTGACTAAAAAACTAAAATAATGCCGTGGTCATTCATTAGCCTGATAGAAGCAATGTTTAATCTTACACGCTGACTAAGCAGAATTTGTAAGGCTGCTCAATTATTGCACATGTATGTATGCACATTATTATATCATGTTAAGGATCTGTAAAGCAGAATAGCTTGAATTATATATGACATATACAGTACAGAACAAAAATAGAGTTGTCATGCTGCCAAGATGGATGATACCACATGTTGTTAGGAGGAGGGGGCGTGTAAACAGCTCAATCCTATAATTGTCACCAGCCAGGAGACAATTATAGGATTGAGCTGTTTACACACTCATATTTCCTCTCAGAACAAGCTTTATTTTTAGCCGTTTTTAACGTTTTTCAGAAGACAAAGCTTGTGTCCTTAAAATGTTTATAAATCAAACAGTAATATATGCTTTGGAATATTTTAGAAAAAACTTTTTATTATTGGCACCATGTAAACATGTCTGGATGTAATTGATTTTTTTGCTTCCGAGTCCTTTGGCTCTGTGTTTTATGTATTACTGAATATGTCAATGCTTTTGTACAGGCCATGGATTATTGACCTGTTTATCAGTGCACTTCTGCCTGTCACATATTTAATAAAAACATCACTGCAATCCTGTTGTGATTCCAGACGTGTCCTCAAACTTAATGCAAAGCAAATGACAACACAGCAGGTGCCGTCTCCTTTTACTATTAGTCTTTGGAGTCAAGTGTAAGTGGGCCAGGAGTTACGACTGGTCTATATCCATGCCATAGCCCTTTATCCAGATATTGCTGCTTGTTTCAGCATTCAGCCCTCACCAGACAATAAAACAGCCTGCATCTTGATGCAGAAGAAGTTGATTTAGCTGTTGTTTTTTTATTCATGGTAGCCTGAGAACATCAAGCTGTCCCTCCAGTTGTCGGGACAACATAATGTACCGGCTACCATCAACAATACAGGTGATCAAAGCTGTCATCTAATCTGGCTAATGTCAATGATACTTTAGTTAGTGATGTAAATCTTGTGAATCCCTCTTTGATTGATATTCAATAATTCAATGCTCAGAACCATTCTTACTGTTATAGATTCACCACCTTGGCCACCAGATTCAGAAAGACCAAGGCATCATACTACAGCACAGGTCATGATAAACCGCCCGCATTTCCTAAACGCAAAGTTGCGGTTTTGTGCATATTTGTAACTATTAGCCTTACATTTAATTCTCACTTTTATAAAGTCTGGAACTCTAGTACTTATGTTCACATCACTCTAGGCCATCAGCTCCAGTGTCAATGTTCGTGAGAAATTGCTAGGTTCATTTCATGGTAACCCAGCACCGTGGGGAAAGAGGGCGTGTGAGTAAAAACTCTTAAGGCCCCCCGGTCCAATACATTGCTTAACTCCTGTGCTGGAACTCGGGGCATGCCAACCGTCATCACCTTTATGTAAAACACTGACTAGTACCTCATTTAACCTCAATTCAAACAATCCAAAAAAGCCCCCTGACATAAAAATGGGTGCTCGGTGACAGTCAATAGCACTGGTGGAGGTGTCCAAAACCTGTCTTTAAACTCATTCAGATATTCTGCTCCCTGTGGTGCAGCACATGCTGTGAGAGCTTTGCTGCACACTGGAAAGACTTGTCGCACTCCACACAGACAAAGATCCTTCCGGCACAGGTTTGCTCCTGGTGAAGCTTCAGTGAGGCTAGGTGGCTAAAGTTCTTGCTACAGCCTGTGCAGTTGTGGGGTTCCTCTTTGCTGTGGACGTACTGGTGACGGACGAGGCGAGAAACCATGGCAAACGCCACGCCGCACTCTGGGCACTTGTGGGGCCGCGCTCCGCTGTGAATGGCCTCGTGCTCGTTCAGGTTGGAAGACTTGGTGAAGCACTTGGAGCACACGGAGCAGATGTAAGGACGAATGCCCGCGTGGATCTTCTGGTGCTCTGCCATACGGCTGGCCAGAGCGAAGGCCTTCCCACAGTCGGGGCAGGAGAAGGGCCTTTCTCCCAGGTGCTTGCGCTCATGGCGCTTCAGGGAGAGGGGTTTATTGAAGGTCTTGCCACAGTGCGTGCAGGGGAAAGGCTTGTCATTGGTATGCATGTTCCGCTCGTGCTTTCTCAGGTCAGAGGATCGAATGAAATCCTTCCCACAAGTGTCACAGACGTAGGGCTTTTCACCTGTGTGTGTGCGGATATGCTTGCGGTAATCTGAGGACCAGATGTAGGTCTTGACACAGAAGGGGCAGTGGTATGGTCTTTCCCCCGTGTGCAGACGCTTGTGCTGCTGCAGAGTGCCCTGGTGGGAGTAAGCCTTGCCACATATATCGCACACGTGTGGCTTGAGGCCACTGTGAGTTTGCAGGTGACTCTGTAGGTTGCAGAGCTTTTTAAAAGCCCAGTCACAGTGTGGGCACTTGAAGGGACGGTGCTCTTTGTCAACCTCACCACGTTTCTTCATCGCCACCAAAAGTCGAGGGATCTTGTCTCCGTCACATTTTTTCAGTAATTTCTTATTTACATTCTTCTTGTTAATCTCATTTCCAACAACATTTAGCTCTTTGAGTTTAGATGTATTTTGTTCCTCAGCAGCACTACTTATCCTATGGCTCCTGAGGTATTTAGAACTTTCCTTCTTTTGGACAGGATCCAGGAGCGTTTCATTAGATCCATAAATCGCATTTTTCTCTATTTGTTTAGTGCGTTGTAACAATCCTCGAGTTTGGTGGTCTGGAGCATCTTTAAATGATTCCTCTCCCCGTGAAAGCTCTGCAAACTTCTCCACCAAGGACCACTTTGGTGTTTGAGGGTTCAGATAAAGAATTCCAGTGTCAGTGCTCTCCGAGAGGGAGTTCAAAGCCCAAATGCCGCCAAATGAAGAGTCAGGCTTCACATGGTGAGTGTTAACTAAGACCTGTCCCTCTGGGAGAGAGACACAGTGCTCCCTGTTACTCCGCTTTTCTACAACTGCCATGCCAGACAGTCGTGGGGAGATTTCATCAGCCGTGGTCACTTGGGGAGTGGAGCACAAATTCATTTGCATGTGTTTTAAGCTGACTTCTAAACACTATGCCTCCTGAAAAATAAAATGTACAAAGCAAGTTATTACCATCTCATTCAGGCTGAATATAATAGTTCCTTCTTCTTAATTAATATAAATGATCATATACAAATGTTCACATATATTTTATACATAAATCCCCAAACAAGCCTGTTTACAACAATTGTTTTGCTACATTCACAAGGACCTTGGATTTATCCTTCACATAACCTTGCATCTGACAGCTAAATGACTTTCCAAGCATCCACATACAGTACAGTATTTTACTCCACAGGTTTTCTTAATCTCAGACATACAAAGTTAACTTCATGAATATAAAACATTTCACTGTGCTACTCACGCACTGTCCTTCCAAGCAGCAGGTCAGGTCCAGGGGATGCCTCAGAGTTACACTGGCTCCGGGTCTAGAGTAACATGGAGATGTGCCGGGGTGTTAACGGGTGGAGTCCTGGCTACAGCCGTCTCTGGGTCAGCATGATCAGCATCTATCCTACCAGTCAGCATTCCAACAGCAAAGATATTCCGACTGCCTGGCTCAGCTTACCTTTCAGTAGTTTACTGCTCGTTGAGGGAAGGACTTCATATTGCCGTCAGCATGTCGAGACACAAAACAAGTGCTAGTCAAAATAAGATAGCATATTCGAGGAACATGTATGCTACATTTTAGGTTACTTTAAGAACTATAGGGTGAGTAGCGGGGTTCTTGTATTCCTGACAACTCTTACACTTTAAAAAATATACTTACATATGAGAGTCGTTATAAAAACAATGTTTAAAACATCCACGTTGTTCCAGGTGGGCCGCGCATTGATATGTTGATGAACTATCAGGTGACAAGGCCAGACGTGGGGTAATGAATTCAGCCTATTAAACAAATATCAGACATATCTTGTGACAAATGTGTCAGAAAATAGTAATACAAATCAAAGTTACAATTTGAACAAGTTGAACATTGCTATTATTGTAACAGTGATGAAGAAACTCAGTATTGGTATTAACTAATGATGCCTGCCAGCTTTCATTTCTACTTTCAGTCAATGTGTACTTTCCTAATTCGGCCACACTATGTCAATGTTTGCATGTTTTTAATGTTTCGCTAACAGACAATGGAAGATAACCGGCTCCGTTCAAAACACCTCTGAGGAAAAATGTTCTTAGAAAACATTGTAAACATGTGTGTTGTATTATAACAACAGAATGTTCTCAATTTAATATTTGAAATGGAAATTAGTGTATCAGCCAACATGCTCCGTGTCTATTCGGCGAAACAGAGTGTCTTTGTTTTAAACTAGATATTGTAATTTTTTTAAAGGCTATTGTATGAGTCCAGAGATAGGGATTCAAAACCCAAAATCGGGAATGGTTTTAATTTGGTGTGACTGGTTTTGAGAACAAAACATGCAGCTCTTTGGATGATAAATAAATTGCATTTGGGCTTCTCGTCAGTAGGTGGCGTCCCATCCCTTTCCTGTTGGTGATATGGGACCAGTCAGACACATGCTGCATTCAGGATGCACTTACTGACCATGAACTGGTATTATAATAAAGTAGTTAAAGAATTTGACTATTTTAATACTTTACTTAAGTAAAAAATAGTAAAAACCATTGTAGACATATTGTGTTAAAATTAGTCCAAATAAAAATAGACTAACAAAAGTAAAAGTACTTATAATGCATAATGGCCTGTTAGAAATAGTGCATATTGTATTAGAATTAGTGATGTGTTTAAGTGTTCTTCACTTTATTGCAGCTAAATGCGTAGCTCATTTTAATTCCTAATATTCTGCTGTTGCTTGTGAATGTCTCCCCATGAATTAATACATTTGGTTTGTAATGGTAAATCTCTGAAGAACCAGCACCTTACCGTGGTAGAGAGGTTTGTGTGTCCTGATGAACCTGGGAGCTGTGTTGTCTGGAACCTTGTGTTCCTGGTAGGGTCTCCCATGGCAAATTGGTCTCAGGCAAGGGGCCAGACTAAGATTAGTTCACAAGACCTCATGAAAGACGACACACGAAGTGAGGATACCCGGCCCGGAGGAAGCCCGGGGTCCCCTTCTGGAGCCAGGCCCAGAAGGAGGACTCGTCGGTGAGCGCCTGGTGGCCGGGCTTGCCACGGAGCCCGGCCGGGCACAGCCCGAAAAGGCAACGTGGGCAACACCTCCGCTTCTCCGTCCCGCGGGCCCACCACCTACGGGAAACAGCGATGGGGTTGGGTGCGCTGCCAGAAGGGTGGCAGTGAAGGCAGAGGGTCTCGACGGACCAGACCCGGGCGACAGAAGCTGGCTTTGGGGACGTGGAATGTCACCTCTCTGAGGGGGAAGGAGTCGGAGCTTGTGCGAGAGGTGGAGCGTTACCAGTTGGATCTGGTTGGGCTCACCTCTACGCACAGCGTCGGCTCTGGAACCTTACTTCTGGATAGGGGTTGGACTCTATTCTTCTCCGGAGTTGCTCAAGGTGTGAGGCGCCGGGCGGGTGTGGGGATACTCACAAGTCCCCGGTTGGGTGCTTCGTTGTTGGAGTTTACCCCAGTTGACGAGAGGGTCGCCTCTCTACGACTGCGGATTATGGGGGGGAAAACTCTGACTGTTGTATGTGCTTATGCACCCAACAGCAGTTCAGAGTATACAGCCTTCTTGGAGACCCTGGAAAGAGTCCTGTATGGGGCTCCTGAAGGGGGACTCTTTAATCTTGCTGGGAGACTTCAACGCACATGTGGGCAATGATGGAGACACTTGGAGGGGAGTGATTGGGAGGAACGGCCCCCCTGATCTGAACCGGAGTGGTGGTTTGTTACTGGACTTCTGTGCTAGTCATGGATTGGCTATGACAAACACCATTCGAACATAAGGATTCTCATAAGTGTACGTGGTACCAGAGCACCCTAGGCAGAAGGTCCATGATCGATTTCGTTATCGTATCATCGAACCTGAGGCCGTATGTTTTGGACACTCGGGTAAAGAGAGGGGCGGAGTTGTCAACTGATCACCATCTGATGGTGAGTTGGGTCGAGTGGCGGGGGAAGCCTCTGGATAGACCTGGTAAGCCCAAGTTCAGGAGGCCTTCAACTCATACCTCCGGCGGAGCTTTTCGGGCATTCCTGTGGAGGTTGGGGACATTGAACCTGAGTGGTTGGTGTTCAAAGCCTCTATTGCCGAAGCCGCGGTGGGGAGCTGTGGTCTCAAGGTCCTAGGTGCCTCAAGGGGCGGTAACCCTCGAACCTCCTGGTGGACACCGGTGGTCAGGGAAGCCGTCCGACTGAAGAAGGAGGCCTTCAGGGATTTGTTATCCCGGGGGACTCCCGAGGCAGTTGCAAGGTACTGACAGGCCCGAAGGACAGCAGCCTCAGCCGTGGCCGAGGCTAAGCAGCGGGTGTGGGAGAAGTTCGGAGAAGAAATGGAAAAGGACTTTCGGGCAGCCCCAAGTTTGTTATGGTAAACTGTCCGACACCTCAGGAGGGGGAAGCAGGGAACCATCCAAGCTGTGTACAGTAAGGATGGGACGTTGTTGACCTCAACTGATGGAGTGTTAGGGCGTTGGAAGGAGCACTTTGAGGAACTCCTGAACCTGACAACTCCGCCCTCTATGTTAGAGGCAGAGCTGGAGTATGACGGGGGATCGACACCAATCTCCCAGGGGGAGGTCACTGAGGTCGTCAAACAACTTCACAGTGGCAAAGCCCCGGGGGTGGATGGGATCCGCACAGAAATGCTGAAGGCTCTGGGTGTTGAGGGACTGTCATGGTTGACACGTCTCATCAACGTTGCGTGGAAATCGGAAACAGTACCGAAGGAGTGGCAGACCGGGGTGATGGTTCCCCTTTTTAAAAAGGGGGATCAGAGGGTGTGGGCCAATTACAGAGGCATCACACTACTCAGCCTTCCCGGGAAAGTTTACTCTAAGGTTCTCGAAAGGAGGGTCAGGCCGATTGTCGAACCTCAGATTGAGGAGGAACAATGCGGATTCCGTCCTGGTCGTGGAACAACGTATCAGCTTTTTAATCTCGCAAGGATCCTGGAGGGGGCCTGGGAGTACGCTTATCCAGTCTACATGTGTTTTATAGACTTGGAGAAGGCGTATGACCGGGTTCCCAGGGAGTTACTGTGGGAGGTGCTGCGGGAGTATGGGGGGAGGGGGTCTCTACTCAGGGCCATCTAATCTCAGTACTCCCAAAGCGAGAGCTGTGTCCGGGTCCTCGGCAGTAAGTCCGACCCATTTCCGGTGAGGGTTGGCCTCCACCAAGGCTGCGCTTTGTCACCAATCCTGTTTGTAATATACATGGATCGGATTTCGAGGCGTAGTCTTGGGGGAGGGGGTCTGCAGTTCGGTGGACTAAGGATTGCACCACTGCTTTTTGCAGATCATGTGGTTCTGATGGCTTCATCGGTCTGCGACCTTCAGCACTCACTGGATCGGTTCGCAACCGAGTGTGAAGCGGCTGGGATGAGGATCAGCACCTCCAAATCTAAGGCCATGGTTCTCAGCAGGAAACCGATGGACTGTCCACTCCAAGTAGGGAATGAGTCCTTACCCCAAGTGAAGGAGTTCAAGTATCTCAGGGTCTTGTTCTCGAGTGAGGGAACAATGGAGCGTGAGATGGGTCGGAGAATCGGAGCAGCGGGAGCGGTACTGCAGTCGCTTTATCGCACCGTTGTGACGAAAAGGGAGCTGAGCCAGAAGGCAAAGCTCTCTGTCTACCGGGCCATTTTTGTTCCTACCCTCACCTATGGTCATGAAGGATGGGTCATGACCGAAAGAACGAGATCGCGGGTACAAGCGGCCGAGATGGGTTTTCTCCTCAGGGTGGCTGGTGTCTCCCTTAGGGATAAGGTGAGAAGTTCGGTCATCCGGGAGGGACTCTGAGTTGAACCGCTCCTCCTTCGCGTCGAAAGGAGCCAGTTGAGGTGGTTCGGGCACCTAGTTAGGATGCCACCTGGGTGCTTCCCTAGGGAGGTGTTCCAGGCATTTCCAGCTGGGAAGAGACCAAGGGGTAGACCTAGGAACAGGTGGAGGGATTATATCTCTTCGCTGGCCTGGGAGCGCCTTGGGATCCCCCAGTCAGAGCTGGTTGATGTGGCCAGGGAAAAGAAAGTTTGGGGCTCTCTGCTGGAACTGCTACCTCCGCGACCCGACCACGGATAAGCGGGAGAAGATGGATGGATGGTACATCATGATCTATTTGTTAGTGACATTTTGTACGATTAATCTGAATCTGCAAGTCATTTCAGTTGTCAAATTAATGTAGTGGGGTAAAAAATGTGGAGAAGAAGTATAAAATAGCAGAAATCATAAAAGTATCCATGTAAATTACAAATACCTCAACATTTTAGTTACCTACAATACTTTAGTAATTGTACTTACTATCTACTACAGGGTATAATCAGTACTATTTTGTACTCTCATAACAGGCCATGTTTTCTTAAACTGTTCACAAATTGGAGCAAATCCAGTCAAGTCTTTTTTCCAGTCTTATTTGGACTAACAGACATGTGTAAAGTAATTGAGAGGTTCTCGTGAGATTCATGGCGTAATTAAATGGACCATGCTCCCTGTGCATTTTCCCAGGAGGGCAGATTGCAACAGGACACTTTCTAAATCACAACACAAAGCCGTGTTTTAAAAGCAGATGTAACTCATATCAGGGTTTCCCACACAGCGAATCACACACATACAAGTAAATATCATTATGTTACACTTTAGAAATATGGAAAAAGTGTGCCATGCAAATAATTTAATGAATATTACCACCAAAAATACAGTTACAGGTAAGTGGGATTGTAGCTGAATTCTAGAATGCAGATCAAATATAAAATAATTGTTGTCCAACATTATAAGCAATGCCATTCTCTCTGATTGTATCTGTTACAGTTATATAACTGTGCTATTGAGCACATGTTTGTTGTAGGACACAGTTCTGAAGGAGTTTCATCTCCAGTTCAAATCATGAAAAAAAAGTTGATTCCAAAGGACTACTTCAAAGGTTTTTTAATCCAATTTGTTTGCATGACCACAAAGTAAAACAATAAAAACATGGTGATAGAAAGCTGGTACAGTAGGTGGGAGTTAAAATGATCATGACTTTGTGTCTTTGTGTCTGTCACCTGGAAGCTGTCACAACAGAGCGGCGGTGGCTGTTACGCAAGTGTGTTTGGTAGTGACGCAATAAATGAACCCGGATGCTGAAGCTGTACCAACAAAGAGTTTAGGGAGCATCACCACGGAACTCCCTGTGGAGATTAAAAGTTTGTGGTTTGTTAGTTCACTGGGTGTTTGTGTGTCTTCCCTACACCCCGGCAGGGAAGGACTTTTTCTTTCATGATCGCAATAAACAAGAAGACATAAACATGCTCTATTTGAGAAGTCTGAGTTCAAACAAATGGTGTCCTCTCCTTTTAAATAGCACTTCACATCATTACAGTATTTCTATTGGGCCTGACTGAACTCTTGAATGAACAGGATACTTGTCAGCATTCAGGCCCATCAGTCACATTAGATTTAACAATATGGATATGTTTTGCGAGAAAGTTGAACATGAATGAATGTCTCGTTGAGATATCTAACCCACTGGCACACCGCACAGAAAAAGTGCTGAGTCATTTTGGGGGTGGTTCCACAATTTCATGTGAAGTAGACCGCCTTAATCAAGTCCATACCCGTTCTTGGAATTTTCCAAGGAACACTAAGTCCTCCCTCTGTGGGGATGGTTGGATTTGCTTCGCTAAGCATCCAGTTGCATAAGCTGTTACCTTCAGACCTACATCGTACCTCTTAATGCAGACTTGATGTAGATATAAACATTGTAGTATATATCTTTCTACAGATATGGCTTTTTTTGTGTTGCCATAGTCTAATTTGAATAAAACACATTTTGTTTGTTTTTTGTCATTGCACAAGTTATATTGCTTGTGAAATGAGTTCCTCTTTGTCTTAAGAACAACACATTGTGGCCCTTTATAGTAGAATGCTTTATTGGTCTTGTTCTGCTAAATGTCACTCAAAGAAACACTTAGACTACTAATCATAGACTGCTACTAATGCACAACCTAAATATAGTACAAGGCACTTTTGTACCAAAACAACGTACTAGAACCCGGCAGTAAAGAAAAGTATGAAATACAAGTGAGTATCAGAGTGCTGGGAGGGGGATCTTTAACTACAGGATCCTGAAGGGCAGTCTCCTTCCTTAAAGTGCCACCTTGCTGCTGTTAGTGTCACAAATTATACCAATTCTCAATGTGCCACATCAAGAGATTTAAAAGTCACCCTATCACCAGCATATAGCTGCCAGTATAAATCATGCCTTCTTTCTTATTGAAAGCAGTTGGTCTGGTTTTGACTACAGGTACTTTCACACATTATTTGCCGTGTCAACCTTTTTATTTGCAAGATTAATTTTGGGTCCTATTAAAGGCAAGACTGAACATGTCTGAGTCTAATTCGTCTTTGTGTGTTATTCCAATCTGCCATTATTGATTGAAATGTCTCAAGTTATGGATGGTGACGGAGTAATTAAATCAGATTTAGAATCATTAGAGGCTTACAATCCATTTCAAAAGCACTTGTAGGTAATCCATCTAGAGCAGGGTTGTCCAAATATTTTTCACTGAGGGCCACAAACACAAAAATATTTGAAGGGCTGGGCCGCTCACTAGAGGTCAGGTTTATTGCCTCATAAGTAAAGTTATAAGTTAGCTAAATCAATCAAATGTAAGTGATTCAACAGCCTACATGACAGCTTTCCATAGGGTTTCATTTATTAGCAGCTCATTCCTTAAAACAGAGGCCTTAGATTGCTTATCATAAGAGGAAATATGAAGGGTATAATTCAAGGTTGTTATGTACGTAAGTTATTGGGCTTTTTTCTTATCAAATTAAATTTGTTAGAACAAATGTTCTACTTTAATTGACTGAAAGTGGGCTTATTAACACATATATGTTTACAGATATATTTAAGAAGTACAAGACAAGCTCAAGTTTCATTTGTGGGCCGCATTCCATTACACTTTTTGAATTTGTTGAGAGCCGATTCAAAATGTCCTGCGGGCCGCATTTGGCCCCCGGGCGGTAGTTTGGACACCCCTGATCTAGAGGGACATATATGAATACATTTAGTTCCCAATGTTTTAAAACTCAATTCCGTAAATACGTAGCTGAGTTTGGGAGGAAAAGAAGAGTTTGAGGGGGGCTGTTGAGTGCCAAAACACGGAACTGGAGTCCATTAAAGGTAGATTTGAACATGTACTTTTCTTGTCGTTTTAGACGTTAACATGACAACAAATATGAGAACCTGTGAGGGGCTGGAAGAGGGATTCTGTTTCCACACTTCTACACTATTTTCTAAGCATGTTTGAAAGTTTGCCTTTATGAAATATACTTTTTTGCCAAGTTTAAGAGAATTGTATCTATCTTGTCATTGGACTCTTATTAAGAAAGTCATTTCCCAAAATGCTTAACTTTAGATTTGATATAAAAATGGACTGTCTCGAAGAGGATTTGTAATCTTTTAACCATGGAACTTACATTTGAAGGACTTAATCTGCTGTTTATAAATCACACTGCCCGTGTTTACACTTGGTTTTTATTATGCATACTGGGCATCACAAGTGGACAATGTCAAATACAAGTGTAAATGATCATCAAGACATATCATTGGAACACATTGTCTGTCCTGCTTTCGCTTGCCTCCCCCAACAATGCATTTGGAAATGATGTACGTTTTTATTTGAATGTAGAGCAAAGGGAGATCTTATCTCTGGAGACACATTTTAAAACAAGGTGTGACACTGACTTAAAGCTGTGCCCATTAAATCAAAGTTAAACAGGGCCTTTATCTTTTTTTGTTAAATTTTTATCACTTGTGTTTTAATCTAATACTTATTCTGATAATGCATGTTAAGCACTCTTGTTTTTGCAAAGTAAAAAAAATATGGGGTTAAAAAGGAATACAAATTTGCAAGAGATTTAACAGGATTACTTTAAAACAGGCAAAGTTTGCAAAACCAACGGAAGCGATGTAGATTGAGCACTGAATGCTACAAATTTATGTTGTGTTCTTTTTTTTAATTCCTACACAAAAACCCTCAAAAGGTAAGGCTGAGACAGAGAACTGCAGATTGAGGGGTTTCTCTGATTCCCTTCTTACGTCAGCGCCATGTGCTCTTTCCAGTTTCTGCTCACCGTGTGCTCTCTTGTGTGACCTTTGTAAAATTCCACTATCTGTGTGACTGGAGGATGGGGGTGTTGCCTTCATGGTTCCTGTAGGTTTCAGACTGGGAGGCTGTAAAGCAGCATGATGGGATTTGAACAACGGGGGAGGAGAACACTCATCAAGAGCAGCGGTGAAACACACAAAGAGTCAAGAAAACAAATCAGTTATGATGACTCACTTTTAGGTTGCTTCAAATGTGTCAATCAAGGTGTTAGCAGTGACTTACTGATGGCGTTTTATTACATTTAGATAAACTGTGGAAAATCAATAATAAGTAAAGAGGGGTTTAATGCTGATTAGTTAATTTTGCAGGACAACGTTTTTGTTTAGTTACGTCATTACAAAAGGATCTTCTTTGCAAAGTATTTTTTGACTATTTTTTGCAACACCTCCAAAAAGAACAGGATGTACTCGAGTTTTCAGACATTGAAAAAAATAGAGAACTTTATGTCCAAGCTGTGTTCTGGCAACCCGACACCAGGAAGTTTAGCAAAACAGGATAAGAAAAAAGAAAACCTCTCTGAGAGTGTCTGGCTGGTGTCGTCGTGCAGAAAAAGAGGACAGGAGAAGCTTCGACGCATCTTTACAAATTCTAACGTTGCAATGATATTTACTTCAGGGCGGCTCTTGTTTATTCTCCCCGGGTCAGCTGTGGTGCACGGGTTGCCGTAATAAGACACGCACAAACACACAAGGAATCTTGTTGTGCTTTATTTGGATGCAACCTAAATGGAACCTTGCTGTGTCCCATTATACAGTATGTGGAGACCGTATTTGATATGAAGTGTAGGCTACTACTTGCAATCATTAATAAAATCAGAGTTTTGAAGTCAGATTTCATCACGACAGTTGGGACATTTTGAATCATACAAATGCTGTCATGTGTTTGTTTGACATGCAGTGGTGGACAGTAACTGTGTGTATAATGAGATGTTTACCTTGTGGTACTTGAGACGAGTTTTCATGCTAATACTTTCTGTATTGTTGCTGAAGGTGTAACGTACGGTGGCCGAGAGGTGGAAACGCGTCACAACGGCCCCACACACTCCCAATAGAAGAAACACGCTGCAGTTTCAAAAACACAAATGTGCCAAAACACATGCGAATGAAGAAACATTTTCTCCAACTGGACAACACATGCATAAACATAACGCTGCAAATACAAAATGCTGCAAGAAGCTCAAAACACAATGTAAACGGAGGCACAAGAAAGTGACACACACATCTGGGACCGGAGTGATTGTTGGCGTTCGGGGATTAAAAAGTTGGCCAACTGTCACTGTTGTTGTAAATGTACCTAAAATGTATGTTTTATCATCTTATTTTAACAATGTGATCACATATTATGGAAGATCTGCTGTTAACTAGCTAGCTAACATAGCTAACCTAGCCATTTCAAATATACTGCCAAAACACCAACAGTTATGGAACATGCTAACCCTGCAACAGTGACAGTTGGTTCTATGCAGTATCTTAGCTGTGCTCTTCAGAGATCTTGTTCCTAAGATTTGCTGGAACAACAAAATTGAAAACTTATATCACAGCAAACAAACAAACATATATTATAATATACAGTATGTCCTCTGTTGATGTTGGTGATGTTTGTCACAATCGCTGGTGGTCTGATCTCTGTGTTCTAACCCCTCTGCCTCAGTGTGTAGCTCTGCTTTCACAGCTGCTCCAGTTTCCAACCATCAGGCCAGCAACGTGCAACAGTTTTCACGGAATAACCCCAAACCACAGCCGCCTGTAGGGGAGGACGGGGGAGGGGTGGGACAGAAAACACTGCATATCTGTTCTCAGCCGTGATAGTGGTGCTGGGTCTGGGTCTGAGGGCCCCAGAAGAGAAGAGGCTGCTCATGTGATCAGATTAGCCAAGGATGGTGCTTCATTTGCTGTTTGGACTCACCATATGATTAAGTCAAGAGCCTCTGATTGAATTCATACGATACGCCTCTTTATTGAGGATGAATAGTCTGTGTGGTGATGGAAAGGGCCAAGTGAGATTATGTGTTGATTTGTGATATACTAGTTTTTCAGCGCATTATAACAAAACAAAAAAGGCCCAGTTGCATTTTGTAAACTACCTTATTTATTCTGACCTGCCTGTTGTTTTGTAATAGCCTCACATGGAGCCCCACCCCTCTCTTCCACACACCAGATTGTCCAAGGGTTTAGACTCTGGCTGCAATGGAAACGAGGATCAAGGCATTATGGTTTTCCTCATGAGGCTTCCTCTTTATTCACTTTATCTGCCTGGGTTATCTGATCATAACTCTCAGCATTTATCCTCGTAGTGTTGCAAAAGTGTTGTACTCACACTTTCACATCCTCTGTACAGACTATACAAAGGGCTCAGATAACATTTCGGGGGGGCGGGGGATCGACTTGTAATGCAAAGTGAACATTTCACTAGGTTATGCAACACTAAATATTCAGAACAAAACGTACACATGAAAAGGTCTTCTATTATACTGTAGGTGACTTTGTTTGCAGAAAAGTGACATTTCTTTCTTAGTTTGTCTCATTTGACTTCTGTTCCGTGACAGAAAATATGTTGTAGGCCTACTCTTTACAGCTTTAGTTAGTTATAAAAGATACTGTAAGTGTTGGTTGATGCTGCGTGTTAATAAACTGAAGGAAAAGGTGTTCCTTTATTTTAATTATCCTTCTTCTTAAGCTAAATAAACCCTTTCAAAAGCATTTTGGATCAGCTGTAAAATGCATTGTCACAACGCTGAAAACAGGACAGTTTTTTCTGAGAAACTTGTGACTTAGAGATACATGTTTCTCAAAGGACGGCGACAAAGCTGCAAACATATGTTGATCTTATAAAATATGTGGCATTGCTGTAGATTAAACTGGCCAACTGTATATAAAGGAGTTTATATAAGCACCACCATAAACAACTACAACAGAATGTGATGCACTGCTGTAGATGAATTTGCACAAAAGTATATTTGGAGTTAAACACCTACATCTTCAGCAGTGAAATGAAAGTTTCGCAGTGCTAGTGAATTGTCCGATCGGCCCACTTCGGTACCGGCCCATCCCGAACGTCCCGATGGCCAGTCCGCCACATAGTCACCAGTAGGCTACTTTCACTAAAGGATATAAATACATTTTCAAGTATTCAAATATATGCCCCTGAACTGTCTCTTTGCAAGTTGTATTTAAATGCAGGGACATTTTCAGAGTGAGCATGTGGACATGATTTAAACAGGCCCATGCAATTTGATTTGGACATCCTTCTGAATGAATTCCGAGGCAAATTCAATTTGGTGTGTTCTCAGACTGCAGTCAAATGCGTCGCTGCGAGCAAATGCCACTTCACGTGCTGCGATACAGGGTTATAGATCAGCTTAGAAGAAAAATGAAATATTGTAGTATATTCTTAATGCGAAAGCAAATAAATATAGAATAGCAGAAAGAGAAGTACTTTATCCACACATATTACTGCTCTCTCTGCCACTCTAACCCTAACCTGATCAGAGTCCAGATTTGAGTTCAATCTGAATTGCTCCATGTGAAGCCGAACAGGGGACATTCATTTCATTTCCTTAAACAACAGAGACCCCTACACCTGATTCACTCACTGAATAAACGGGGAAAGGTAAGCTAAGCTTGACAGCACCTGTTCTGCCCCAGGTTTGTTTTACACTATAATAGGATATAGCACAGTATGATCTCGGTAATGAAATAATTTGTACAGTTAAAGTAAATCAGGCATTACATTTATTCTGGGGCAATAAAGATTTGATTGTTTACCTTAATACTTTTTATATGAATCCCCTTTGTTATCACACATTATATTTATGAGACGGGAAAATCATTATGTATGTGTCTGAACCCTGAGGCCATTATTACAAACACAATGCATGCAGTCTGTGTGAGTCCTGCTGTACATCACACTTCAGGCTTAATAATTTAGATTTACTGTAATGAAAGGTTCTTTTTGTGGGAAAAAATGAACATGATTTTCGAAAAGTTGGGTTAGTGAGAAGAGGTGCAAGGTCTCACTCAAGGACACCAGAAACAACATGGCTGTGGAGGATCGAGCGTGAGACACGACTTTGACTGCAGAGCCCCTCACCACACTGTGTCCTCACTGACACCCAGTTCATGACCTCATACTGAAATAGACTCTCCAACACTCAAGCTGATTCCTGTTCAATTTAGGCTCAAAGCCTAAATGATAAGAATAGATCACTCAGACACACATTTATTAAGTGAAAATGTATATATTTGTTCACTTTGGTGCATTATAAACTTTGCTCTTGCACCCACTTTCATAGACACAATGCAGCATTATAAGTATATTAAAGCAAGAACAACTTTACTCTGACGATTTACTAAACTCAAACAGGTTTGGAATATTTGCAAATGGATTGTCACGCTAGCATGAACTAAATGGAAACCATTAGTTCCTGGAGGGAAGGAACATTTGCGAAATGAGAAGCAGAAGAAAACAAGTTTACAATCCAGAAGCTTTTTGTTTCTTAATGGAAAGAACCCTATGCTGCATGTCCTCCCTTTTGTCTTTCTTTCTGATTAAAGCAGAAAAGCCACAAAAAAAAATTCTAACAATCAATTTCTCAAAGTTCATCCCATTATGATTTTGGCAATAAGAACGCTTGGCGTGATGACTCACCACACTAAGCACAGGCTGTGCCGCCCTTCACTGTAATCAAATCCACTTTGATATGACATGTGTTAAAGCCAAGTCAAGTTCAACCGGAAGCTGGAACAACACTGAATCAGACTTTAAGGTAGAACAAAAACCCCCAGAGCATTCTTAGCGCAGACCTCCGCCTCCATCTTGCAATGTTAGCGAATTGAAAAATATTGGTGACACGCAGTTCGTCTCGTTCCAACATGTAATGGAGATCCGGACAGTATTATTCCGAAACGACATTGTGACAAGTTTTAGAGTATATGATTCAGTACAGAACGCATGTTCCTTTTTATGAATTATCAACTTTGCGTAATAATTTAGTAAGTGGAAAAAAAACTATTTTTCATATAGCCTAAAAATTACACATTTGCCTCAGGGGGCTTTACAGTGTGTGCAGCATATGACATCTGTCCTTAGATCTTCACAGCATCAACTCTGTTGAGATCCCCCAATTAACGGGGAAAATACAGGAGAAACCTCGGGGAAGGAAGAGGAGGAGGACCCCTCTCCCAGGATGGACAGACTTGCAACATAATTTGTGTGGGGATAAAAAGATAGTACATTTACAAACAATCCAGATGTTAGAGAAGATCATGTGTGTATATATAAAAAGGGAAAGACCTTTCACCTAGAAAAGCCAGCAAAGAGTAGGCCAACTGAGCCAATCTTCACCGCATGTTTCCACTACCTTTGGTAAATAAAATGTGTCAAAACTCTTTTAACGCCACTTTGTGGGTTTAGCTCTTGGATAAGTAGGAGGATGTGGATGTACCCGAGTCTTAATTAACCAGTTTGCCAAAGGTTACAGCTCATTGTCCCTTAACGCCAGACACATTTCAGAGATTCACATCAGCTGTGAGTCTGCATGTGACACAGGCTCGTGTCAGAACTTAACATAAAGCAGAAGAGGATACACCTGAGTCAGAACTACAAATGTTAGTGTTTATTTTTTTGACATTTGCAAGTGAAAACACACAGCATTATACAAAACAACATAAAAAGTAGATTACATATGGACCTCTTCTAACGACAACACGAGGAAACCAACGTAGCGACAGAGAAGACTGCTAAAACATTCAAATGCCTTAGGGATCCTTTGGGTCAGAGTAACAAGATATTCAGCAAAACCTGCTGCACTTCAACAGGTTTTCATTAGTACAACTTAACACATTACAATAATGTAATTCTATACACGGTATTAGCTGCCATGACTAAATGTGTTGGCAGTGTTCTAGAGGTTGCATACAACTAAATGCATAAAGTATGCACAAACAATTCTTCTATAATTATTTCATCTGTTGTGTAAAAAAAGTGGTAAAGATCAATCTATAAAGCCTTGAAAAGACATGGCTAAATACAGTACTGGTATTGACATTGTTCATTTTCTGTAATCTATGGGCTCCTCTCCCTCTTCTTTGAGTAGACACGTGCGCACCAGAGCCTCAGTGACGATGTACGGGTCGCAGTTGGCTGACGGACGGCGGTCCTCGAAGTAGCCCTTCTTGTCCTGCCCCACGGCGCGGGGGATGCGGATGCTGGCGCCGCGGTTGGCCACGCCTGCCGAGAACTCATCAATGCTGGAAGTTTCGTGGCGTCCGGTGAGGCGCCTGGCGTTGTCCAGCCCTCCTTTGGGGTCGTAGGCACGGATGTGATACTGGTGTCTCTTCGCCAACCTGTCGATCGACTCCTCAATGATTCTGTAAAAAAAAAAAAAGACTTAGAAAAGCGCTCAAAACAAAACAAAAATTCACCAGTTATTAACTATAAAACCAAATACTTACTTTAGTCCGCCATCCTCGCGCATCTCCTTTGTGCTAAAGTTGGTGTGGCAGCCAGCACCATTCCAGTTCCCTGTGATTGGTTTGGGGTCAAAGGAGACCACCACCCCGAAGTCCTCACACACTCTGTGGAGGATGAAGCGAGCGACCCATAGATGGTCCCCCATGTTGATACCTTCAGTTGGACCAACCTGGAACTCCCACTGGAACACAACGAAGACAACATTAATGACTGATGCTAGTTTAAAAGTGGCAAACTGATAAACAACAAGACAAGTTATTACCTGAGCTGGCATGACTTCAGCGTTGGTGCCACAGATGTCGACCCCGGCGTACAGACAGGCTCTGTAGTGCGCCTCCACCACGTCTCTCCCGTATGCCTTATCTGCTCCCACTCCACAGTAATAAGGCCCTAATCAGGTGGCAGGAAACAAAATATTAAGAATCACCAAGTTATTATATTTCAATAAACAACGAGACAAACTCGAGACGCAGAACTCACCTTGGGGACCTGGGAAGCCGTTGGAGGGCCAACCGAAGGGATGTCCGTCGGTGCCCAGGAGAGTGTACTCCTGCTCCATACCGAACCACGGGTGGTTGTTATCCACCATGCTCATGATCTGTTTACAGGTATTACGCAGATTGGTCTCTGTTGGAAAAACAACAATTTAGGATAAGCACAAACACAGGGAAGCTTGAACTACAACACCCAGGCTCCTTCTGATCTGCTCACCTGCCGGCTTGCGGTTGTACTTGAGCACCTCGCAGAGCACCAGCTTGTTGGGGTCTCTCCTGAACGGGTCCCTGAACATGGCGGCGGGGATCAGGAACATGTCGCTGTTGGAGCCCTCTGACTGGTAAGTGCTGGAGCCATCAAAGTTCCACTCTGGAAGTTCTAATAAAAACAAAGTTAAATCAGTATATCAATTCTGAAAAATATGTTTGTTTACAGGTTGTGTTGATTATATTGGATGCTTGAGCTTACCCTCTACGGTCTTGGGTTCAGAATCCAAAGTTCTGGTCTTGCATCTTAGTCCCTCTCCAGAGCCATCAATCCATATGTACATTGCTTGGACCTTGTCCCCTTGAGGGAGGTCCATGTAATGCTGCTTTACAGCTTTGCTCAATTTTGAACTTGTTGAGGTGGCCATTTTCTTGACCAAATCCTACAGAGTAAAGAGAACAGAGCATAAGCCAAACACAGGGGAGCCACTATCACGGACTACAACATGTACAACCTGGAGGATTTCATGGAAAAGGCCCTGTTTTAACCAGAAATTGTACAACAGAATGTCACTGACAAGGAATTATAATTATGCCCTATTCACCAGGAGTCTGATCTTATTATATTCCTCTATTTGTAAATGCACCAATGCTCATATGAGACAGACTAATCAACATAAACACAAACCTACACCACACAGAATTTATGAAGGATTTCCGTCAACATCGTAACATGACGTATAAACAAAGGGAAAGTTTCAGCAGCGTGCAAACAATGATCCTCGGCATGAACCAGCAGCACTAGAGAGTGAATCAGGAGACATCTAGAGCCCTTACCTTGGGTTAAGTGTAGGGAAATATGAGAAGACGATCAGAGCCTGTGGATGCGTGGTCTTTGAGAAGGTCTCTATTGTTTTTCATTCCTGACTACCTCACTCACTGTTCCACGCTGCTTTATAGCGCTGCGAGCATTTTCCCCGACTCTGATTGGCTGACGGACAACGTGATCAGCTCGTGGTGAGAGGATGCAGCACGGAGACTCCATTCACTCAACAACAAAGGGTCCCCGCGGAGGAGCTTTAACTTCTGATGACCGTTCATCGACACGTTTGAAGCATGATGAAGCCCACTCTATCAGAGATGAAATCAAACCGTTTGAAGATGTGAACCTCAGAGAGAAAGAGAGACTTTACACTGGTATCGCTGTAAACCTAAACATGCGGGGCGCCCTCTAGCGACTAAATGTGATATCTATAACCAAAGCAATTCCCAGAATTTAGGAAGAGCTTGCATAATATTGAATAAAAAACATGCTGTCCTTTAGGCGTTCACTCACAATTTGCCAGGAATGTTATAAGATTAGATAGACCTCTATTGATCCCTGTGGGGAAATCCGGGTGTTTTATTAGCAACAGGAATAATATACAGGGCAGGTAAGAGTTCACAAGGATAAACACGAATAAACATAAATAATGTAAATATCAGTATAGTAAAGTATCAACAATATAATTAAATGAAGCTTATCATTATGTACAAATATATATATATATACATTTTTATTCATTGGGATAAACCCCTTGAGATGCACCATCTCGTTTTCAAGGAGGTCCCGACAATAGCAACAACTTACAGACATACATAAACAAAAAGACAAAATGCAAAACATGACACACAAGACAAACCACATACAGTCTGTAAAGTAAAATTCAAGCAATGCACACAATCATTACAATTTGAGACAGTCGAGCAAATCAGTTTCATCAATATCAGTTAATAACAAGTACAGACCAGTTGAAAGTGAGTTTAAACATGATGCAAGAGATCTAATAGCAGCAGGTAAAGTATTCCAGTGCAGTCTGGCTTTGAAAATGAACGCTCTTCTGCCAATCAATTTTTTTGCAGAGGGGACAGAGAAATAAATCTGAACAGAATGTCTAACTTGATGATTTGGTGAGTAGGGTACAAAATACTGCTTTAAATAAGGGGGATAGTTAAGATAAACACATTTAAATATCAGCTGAAGCCAATGCGTGTGTCTTCTTACATTTAAAAAAGGCCATTTAAGTTGGTTATACATTGTGCACTGATGTGTACGAAAAGGACAACCAAGAACAAATCTGCATAGTCTGTTGTACGCTATGTTGAGTGGAGCAAGATCTGATTTATGTGCATTTTGGTAGACAACATCACAATAGTCCATAATCTGAAGAATAAGTTGAGAAGCAATTCTCTTTCGGACACTGAGCGTAAAACAATTGCGAGAGCGGTGTAAAACCCCGATTCCGTAATTGACTTTTTGTATTACATTCTTTATGTGTAGTTTAAAGGAAAGTTCAGAGTCTAGCCATACACCAAGATATTTAAAGCTATCAACTTTATGCAGAGAAGTGCCATCCTTACATGTTATTACTACATTAGGTTTGGATTTGAGCTTCTGCCTGGTACCAAAGACCATGGTATAAGATTTTGTTTTGTTAAGCAGTAGTTTATTGTGTGATAGTCAGTCCTGTAAGATATTAAAATCCGATTGAAGAGAGATCTGAATTTGTGAAAAATCTGATTTGGATGTATATATGACAGTGTCATCAGCATAAAAGTGAGTACCGGTACAACAATGAATGAGACAAGAAGATAAATCATTTATGTAAATAGAGACCAGAAGTGGGCCCAGAGTTGATCCTTGGGGTACACCCTTTTGTTGGATCAACAGGTCAGACTGTTTTCCATTAACAACCACACATTGCTTTCTACTGTGAAGGTACGAAACCGTAACACTGTATTATTAGAAAGGCCAATGCCGTGAAGTGTATCCTATAAGAGCAGATATCGATCAACGAAAACAAAAGCTGTTGTCAAGTCAATAAAAATGGCACCTGTGAGTTCACCATCATCTGCAGCAGAGTACAAGTCATTCGTAAATTTAAGTAGGGCAGTTGTTGTGGAGTGATTAGGCCTGAAACCAGATTGAACCGGAGATAAAATATTATAAGTATTGAGATAATGTGATTATAAATTATTTTCTCCAAAACCTTGGAAATAGAACAGATTATAGAGATTAGTCTATAATTACTTGTATTAATTAAATCAGCACCTTTATGCAGTGGAATGATGCTGCACATTTCCAAATAGTCGGCAACTCACAGGTGGACAAAGACAGGTTGAACAAATCAGCAAGTGGGAACATGAAATATGGGACGCCAATTTTATGAACATGAAAACCATATAAAATAAAGAGGTAAGCACATTTTAATATATTAAAAATAAGTACATATTTTTCACTCGTAAAAAAAATACATATTTAGCAGCGTTGTCAAAGTTAGTGAACTATATGTATGTATCACATATATATTAGTGGTGGGCATAGATTAATTTTTTTAATCTAGATTAATCTCACTGTATTTTTGGAATTAATCTAGATTAATCTAGATTAAAATGGCTAATTTGAATTCTGCCGAAGGCATTCAGAATATGTGTGATACCCAAATAATGACTAAAAGTAAATCTTTGAGAACGGGTTTCTCAAGCCGGGTGGTGCATTAGACCAGGGGCTCATCTCCAGTTTCCAAAATGCATCACAAACTGCTTGAGAAAGCTGTTCTATGATAATTGGTGATGAAAATAAATCAATGACAATGAGATGTACTTGTGTTTATTAACTGTTTATTTTTAGTTGAACAGTAGGCCTATATAACAGGTTGTAATGAACAGTCAGTCAGTAGCTTTGTGTCAGTCAAAGCTCTATTTCTCCTTCTTCCACCAGTCACTCAGGCAGACCAGTTTGTTCACATTTTCTGGTGACAAACAAGCTCTCCTCTTCTGCACAATATGGCCTGCTAAAGAAAAAAGTCTCTCGCATGGGACAGTTGTGGCAGGAGTCCCCAAGTATTTACAGGCAATTTGGGCCATCTTACCATAGACAGCAGTGTGCTCCGACCACCACTTCAGTGGACACTGATCTAGACTGGCACTGGGCTCTACCTTGTACCTCTCCACTGTACTATCTTCTGGTGTCTCCTCATCTGATTCTGAGTCGGATCCCATCAGTAGCAGGGCTGTTTTCTTCTTGGGTGGCTCAGGGTTCTCCTCCCTGAGTGGCTGCAGAGCAGGTTCTTCTCCCTTCATCAACGCACTTAGCTTTGCCCACACTGGCTCCCTCTCTGCTCTGGGCAAGCACTTGAGGTCCTTAAATCGTGGATCTAGAGCAGTCGCCACCTTTGATGAATAAAAAATTATAATTATTGATTGATGAAAATGTCACTTTCCAAATCCAACCTCCATATTTCTTCATGACTTATTCATCTGGCTTTACAGTCTATTATGGTCATACAATGTAGTTATCTTCTGGTCACTCTGACATACCTTAAGCCATTCCAGGTTTATTTTCTCCCTCCGCTGGTTGAGGTCCTTGATGAAGGCAGCCTTGAATCGCACAATATAGGCAGGATCATCATCTGAGATGTTCATCGCGTGCTGGAGGTGGCACAGGTAGAACCACAGAGCAGGATACATACTTATCTCCACCAAGGAGCTCAGTGATGTACCTACAGACAGACAGACAGACAGACAGACAGACAGACAGACAGACAGACAGACAGACAGACAGACAGACAGACAGACAGACAGACAGACAGACAGACACACACACAGCAAAAAATTATTAGTGACAGATTAATTTAACTCAGATTACACATTTAAGGGCAGGTGTTTCTTACATACAAAGTGACATTTAAAAACTTGTATGCCAATTCATGAACACACTATTTTTGTAGACCATACCTGCATGGCTCCAGCAGTTTCTCTAGCTTTGCCAACTTCTCATAATCCGCATTTGTTGGGAGGGCCAGGTTGTGCTTCTGCAGCGACAGCGTTGTGTGCAGTGCGTCTCTGTTGCGCCTCACGCGCTTTATCATCTCAAGAGTGGAATTCCAACGTGTTGGAACATCTTGCACGAGTGACTCCTTAACTTGTCCAAGGGAGGATTGTTGGACATTTAGCTCGTCTGAGTTGGCCGGACTGTGTTTGAAATGTCCGACCACTTTACGGCACTTGGCCAGTGCACCATCAAAACCACCTTCCCGAAGTGACATTACAATAGCTCTCTGTACAACATGCGCAACACAGGGCAAGTGCTCGAATGGAAGTATCCTCCCTGCTGCCACCATATTAGGAGCGCTATCTGTTCCAATAGTGCTTATTTTGTCAGTTATCCCCCACTGATTAGCGACGTCGAGGAACTGCCTTGCACACGCTTCTGCAAAGTGACACTCCTCTGTTTTCATCACACCTAACGGACAGACAAAGTAAATTAGAATAATTTCACTTCTAGTAGTAAACAACTAGCAATTATCAAGAAGCAAACATAACGTGGTGGTAATTAAAAGGCTACGAAATTAAATTATGTAATTTAAAATGACATAACGTAGCATACCTAAAGCGAAGGAGTGAAGTTCCCAGCTAGCATCGATGAGGTGTACTTGTCGTTGTTAACGGACGTCCAATGGTCCCCAGTCAGTGCTACAGACTTCGCCTCTACCATCTTCTCAACTTTCGTAGCTTTCTCTTCTGCGTGCTGGTCATGTATTCTCCTCATGATAGTTCGCCTCGCAGGTAGTTTGTAAGATGGGTCACCTGTGGCCGCCTGGAGAACAAGCTCGAGCCCGTCATCTTCAACCACGCTAATGGGCCTGCAGCTGGTGGCAATCCACTGAGCGAGGAGACTAGTTAGCTTGGCTGATAGAGCTGTGCTGACGGGCTTGCCTCGGTTGCACTCAAACATAGTTGTTTGAAGACGAGTCTTCCCCCGCGCTACATCAGTGCTTGGCCCGGCATCTTCCGCATTAGCTAAGGGATGCTTTGCGTTTAGGTGGTACTTGAGACTGGATGAACTCCTACAGTAAACTAATTCCGCATTGCACAAGTTGCAAACAACCTTATTTTTGTCGAGGTTTCCATCGGGAAGCTTCTTAAAAATAAATTTCCCCTGAAGCAAACCCGGCGGCTTCATACCTGCTGTATCCATGTTAGCATGTCACGTTTAATGTGGCTGATTTGACCGGGGTCAGATCCATAGACAGTAGAAGAAACACAGGTCAAAGACTCGATCTCGCCCCCTACAGTGCAATTCGGCTAGGTATACATCCGCGCTAAATTATCAAGGTGAAAGTCATCATAGCTTGCGTAGTATAGACCCAGCTCCCAACCCAACTTTGAAAATAGATTAACGGCGATATTTTTTTTTATCGCCGACAAGAGTCTAACGTTAACGCAGCACGTTAACGCCGATAACGGCCCACCACTAATATATATATAACGTAAATAAATTTAATTAAATGGATCTTGGATTATTTTGCTTTGTACAAACTTACTTTGAAGTTTTTTATGACAATCGTTGTGATACCTTATTGTTGTAGACAGAGACATTTGGGGTAAATTGTTTTCAGAAATCAAAAGCAAGAAGAAAACTGAGAACCGACATATATGAAATGTGTTAAAAAGTCATCAGAAGGAGCATAAAGTAGAGGGTAACTACTGAAATCAATGTCAAACTTTTATATTAGCAACAATAACAATACATACAATATGACTTTAAATCTGATGTAATCCACATTATACACATGCTGTTTTAAAGCAAGCTATAAGCAAATAAATAATGCATTTATAACAAAAAAACGTCTCTACCAATATTGAAAGGGTTATAGGCTATAAACCTTTCAATATTGGTATATATTATTATTATTATTATTATAGCGTACTTCATTTCTTTACTCCCCTAAACGTATCAATTAAACGGTTCAATGAATCTTGCAACAGTATAAACGCATTGTCAGCAAAAATCCTCTTGTAAACTCTATTGTTTTATTGGACAATTATGGTTACTACATTTTAATTGTGTTAAACTACTAATGGGTAGTTTAGAATACATCATGTTATATAAGCTGATCATATGAACATTTCAATCAGCAAATAAATGTAGTGCAGTCAAAAATATAACATTTCATAAAAAAAATGTAACCTCTGAGACTGAGTTAAAGTATATCAGTATTATCAGATATGTACTTGAAACATGTTACTTCTAAACTTCTGTATACTGTTTTTCAGTTTAATAAATAAGAGTGACATATTACAGTGTTTAATCCTACTGTTAATGTAGGTTATATTATTGATCAAACGTAGGTATCCAGTATCTTAAAGGACAATTAAAAACAAAGAAACACATTGACAACAGTAAAGTGATAGACTAGCTTCCAGAACTACACAAAACAGTCTTTAGATATTGAGTGTGTGCAAATAATGCAGCGTTAGAAGACCCTTAGATGCATAAGTGGGTATTCTTTGACCCGGTGAGGTGGTTTTCTTAGAGTATCTTTGTAATTACATTTTTTTATCATTTCATATTCTAGCTATTCCTCAAAAAACATGTTTTGGATAATATGCCATTCAAATTTCAAATTGAAATGTTATACATTTTAAGAAATTGTAGTTTTTGTATTACTACCCCAAGCTTCGTGAGTCTTTTCTGACCCGGTGAGGTGGTTTTCTTGAAGTATCTTTGTAATTACATTTTTTTTATCATTTCACATTCCAGCTATTCCTCAAAAAACATTTTTTGGATATCATGCCTTTCAAATGTTTTATTTACATTTTATACATTTTAAGAAATTGTAGTTTTTGTATAACTACCCCAAGCTTCCATAAGTGGGTCAAAAATGACCCACATGCATTTTCTATGGAATTACGTTTTTTTTCAAAATGTCTAAAATTATAAATAGTGAAAAATTAAATATAAAATATTTCTAGTGTGAACCAAAATATAATACTAAATATTATATTATACAAGTGATTTTTCTTGACAAAAATTGCATAAAAACACATATTATTCTAATACGGGTCCTTTTTGACCTATGGAAGAGTGGGTCCAGCCACTCTAAGGGTTAACAGTTCAGATAATGCTAATGTTAGGTGATTAACGGGGCAGGTATTGTGAAAAGTGTGTGATCAAGAATGCAAATAATACCATCATGCGATCAAAAAGTAAATACCTGGAGAAACAAAAACATATTTATCAGATTTGTGGTGGTTTCAAAGCATAAACTAGCAATAAAACACAATGCCATTATACATCTGTAAAAATTGTATGTTTGCTAGCAGGTATTTGCAGTAAATCTTTATGGCATTTGGCTCATGCTGTGTTTATGACATGCATTTGGCCTACCACATGTACCAGACTTGAACAGGTAATTATGATTTAATTATCTTGTCATTATGTTTGGCAGTTGTGGAAAAACATCTCCAAACAGGATTCATAAGATGGATCCAAGCTGTTACCAAGAATCAGAAAACATGGCTCCTCTGTCAGAACAACCGCAGGCACAACGCATGAACTGAGCCAAAGAGCTCGGTGAAGGAGCGTTCTCCAATCAGACTGGGGGAAGATGGAAACCTGACACACCTATGGGAATGCTTAGATGACACATGCACAAGCTTTGTTTTATGCACTCATTTGCTTCCATAACATGTTTTCTTCCAGATAAGTGCAGAAAATATCCCAAATACTCAAGGAGTTATTTTTTTATAAATGTGTCCCTTTGCGTTGTATGTAACAAACACATATTGGTCTTATTTTAAGTCAACTAGGTGAAGTTTGTATTGTGATATCTAAAGCTATTTTTACCATATCCCCCTTTGTGTCTCCCCTCAACTGAATGTATGTAAGACAATACAAATATGTAGTTATGATTATATAGTTTATTGTAGGTACCCTGCTGTGTGCAAGGCATGATTTCTACCTTTTTTTACTCTGTAAGTGGTGGTATCATGGAAGGAATACAATGCCATATGTCAACCTGAGAATGGTCTTCCTTCTACATTTAGTAGATACAAAATAACAAAAGATACAACTGATTTACAAAACACTTTACAGGGTGGAAAACGTGCACAAACTTGACCACAAACGCAATGCAGGGAAAACAGGAAATACCTGTATTAAAGCAAGGCATGTAGGGATGCCCAACAAATCTCTACCTTGATGATAAAAGAGCAACCTTTGCTTATGAGGTTGTATAACATGTTACAGAGGAAGCAATAATATCCCACCCTGCTGTAGAGGGGGTGCTTTTTGTTGGCGGAGTAAAAGTGCCATAAAATATGTTTCCACTTTGGTTTTTGGAGAGGATGTGAACCCCTTTAACTGTAAGGTTGTTAGAATAGCTAGACTATTGTAACATATTTGAACCTATTTTGATACTGTCAACATCTGTGTGTGTGTGTGTGTGTGTGTGTGTGTGTGTGTGTGTGTGTGTGTGTGTGTGTGTGTGCGTGCGTGCGTGCGTGCGTGCGTGCGTGCGTGCGTGCGTGCGTGCGTGTGTGTGTGTGTGTGTGTGTGTGTGTGTGTGTGTGTGTGACAGAGCAGTAATGTTTGCACATGTTCAATAAAACCAGGTGCAACACATTTGTATGAAGCCTCTCTCTGGGACTATATGGCACTTTGCTGAATTGGATAAGCTCAAATGGAGAGAGACTTTCAGGGACTTTTAAGGAGACACAAAAACACTACAAAATGGAGCAAAACAACCACAGACAAAACAAAAAACTACTTTAAAGAGACAAAAACAAACAAAGAGTAACACCAAGAGACACAAAACAACCCCAGTGACAAAAATAAATGAATACAAAAAACTAAAAAGACAAAAAAGAGACACATACTGTAACAACTTGAAAGAGACAAAACATCAAAATGACTTCAATGAGAAAAAGTAAACTACAAAGAGACACACAACAACCTCAAATAGACACAAAATGACTAAAGAGACAAAAAACAACTACAAAGAGACAGGAAATGAATACAACATTAGACAGCAAACCACAAACAGACACACAACAACCTCAAAGAGGCTCAAAATGACATGAGAGACACAAATCAACCAATGAGAGAAGCAAAACCAGGCAAAAGAACCACAAAGTTAATTTTAGAGCAACCATAACAACAAAATAATGCATGTGACATTGATCAGAGGTGTAACATATGTGTCTGTTTTGAACATTTTTAAGGTGCTACAAGATGAATATTCGCACACTTATTTGACTATATTGCATTTGAGGTTATGTTATGCACTTTTCTTTTTTTTTACTTTGCTTTTACAAATTATGTTTTACTATTTCCATTTCATTTTAATCATTATATGTTTTCCATTTTGATCTTATGGTTTTTAACTAAATGTTACTAATATTTTCAAGTGGGTTTTGTTTTTCATCTTCTGATATACCCTGTTACCTGTTATAAGTTGGAATAATTTCGTTTTCAGACAAATTCCTCTTTTTATTTCTATTGAATTTTCACAGTGATATGTTTGGAAGAGACTGATCAATAAAGTTTTGTGAAGATGTACACTTTATCTATCAAGAATAAATCACATTTCACAATCATTTCATGAAAAGAGATGCACAATATTTGATTGTGTATTTTAATATTGAGCATTCAGTGCATTATGGTAACGTGCTGTGTGCTTCACTTCTTGCATAACTATAGTAGCTAATGTGCATTAGAAATAAAGAGTATTATTTTTGTGATTTTGTGTAGTGTATTATTTTTAAAACACAGGGATCTTCACAAAGATCACAGAAGACAGATATGTATTGGATTTCCTTCTTCATCAGAGATGGCACGTTTCAGTGGTCAGACATTTTGTGGATTTGAAACATTCATGTCAGATTTGATAGACATTCAGTCATACAGCCAGTGCAGGAACATACCGTTGATTTGACATTGAAATACTTCAGAATATCAAAATCAGAATACCTTTATTCCCAGAGGGGACATTTAAATTGTTACAGCAAAAGTGAAGATAGAGACACAATAAATAAATAAATAAATGAATAAATAAAAAATAAAAAAGAATAAAAAAAACACACCAGGCAGTCACCAGAGAACTCGCCGAAGCCGACGCCGACTGTTGCGTCCCCATGTTCTCCTGCGTCTTGGCAGTAGAGGCTTCTCAATTCTTAAATTTCCCCTCCTCGACTCCCCTTCTCGACTCCTATCCTCGAGACTTAGTCCCGCCCACAGGAGATGCGAGAGGAGGACTGAGGAGGGGAACCGAGGAGAGAGGAGGGGAAGCAGCAGGCAGTTAAATTACGGGCCAAAAGTTGTATTTACAAGTATTAAAAGTAAGCAGAGGACACCAAACCAACTGAGACCCGTCTGTCCCCCGCATCTACGCACTGTACAACACACACACCTACACACTGTACCAGGTCCGGCCCTAGACTTTTGGGGGCCCTAAGCAAGCTTTGGCTTGGGGGCCCCCCTTACTCTAGCGCGTTCTCACTACACACAACACGGAACCAACTTTTGTCTTATGATGTTAGCATAAGCACACATATTGTATAAATAAGCATGTAAACACAGTGGACCTAACCTCCTCGAGGGGGGTCCTCACCTCCTCTAGGGGGGTTCTGGGGGCATGCTCCACCGGGATTTTTTTTTTAAAATATTGAAGTTAAAAGCATCAATCTTGTGCACTTTGAAAGCAAAATTAAGAGATCTATGGATACATCTCTCAACACTCATATGAAACAGAACTGTAAACAGATTTTTCTTTATGGATATTTTACAAATCAATTAAACTGTATTCTTGTTTTGTCATATAGTATTTCATAACTGTTTTTCATTTACTCACTCTCTCTGGCTGTCCATCTCACATGTTCACAATTTCTTGCAAAAATCTGTCACAAAAAGAGGTTGCACATTTAAATGCAGGTGTTGTTATGGCAACGTCAGTGGCCAAACAGCCACATTTACTGCTGCAAATACATTCAAACATGCTTTTGACACATAGTGGCAACTATGCCACCATTTCAGCTGACTTTTTCTCAGAAATACTGCCACATAACATCCATATATTTCAGTGCTAGGTTGATGCTTAGCTAAGCTAACTATGAAACACTTTAACTGACAGGACTCCGGATCAACTGTGTACTGTAAGGTAGCTTCTAGCTTCATGTCGAACAGTAATTCAACATTTCCCAGAGAGCTTTCTTTGAAACGCTAAAAAACATAACATTTAGATTGTATGGCAAAGTGTTTATTTAATATATCTGGCTAGCTATAGCTACTTGCTAATGGTTTAGCTTACCCCCGCGATTCAAAGTAACGTCAACGTAGCTGTAATTTATGCTTTGCTTACATGTTCCCATAACTTGGAAGTTTACTGACATTTACATACCTTGTTTACCTGGCTCAAGTGGTGTCTCTGGGGTTGTTGTGTGAGCCACCATGAATTGTCGTCTTTTTGAAGCAAATGTTTTCCTATGTCCATCTTCAAAAACTCTGAGTCCGACTGACAGTTTATTTTAAACATTGTCACAGCTCACAGGATTGGTACCTGTCAGCCAATAAGACAGATGTTTATTTCCATTCAACTCTCTGGTTGGTCTGGTGTCTTGCCTCTGTTGCATTAACTGGACACGGGAAATTACAATCCTCCCGTCCTCTCATGATGAGGTTCAGGTAAAGCACGGTCAATGTATTATATTATTGACTCAATAATATAATACATGACTTTGAGAGTAGGCAATCTAGGCATATTAACACAATTAGTTAAACATACTTATCACGGCAACTGTGTACTGAGATTTATATATTTTTTTTAATTATTATTTTTAATTATTTTTAATTTTTTGCTAGGGGGCTGCGTGGCCCTCAGCGTCGCGTTTCCACTACACGGCCTCGCTCACTTCGTTAGGACTGGCTCACTTTATGTCGTGTCTCCATTACAGTTTAGGAACTGGGGTAGTATCTATAGTAACGCAGTGTAGGCGGAGCGATCGGCTTTTTGGCGGGCGGAGCGACGCTGCTTAAAACAGCCGTGACGTCATCTTCGATGCGACACAACAAACAACAATGGAGGATGTGTGTTAGGGTGTGTGGAAAAATAGGACCCAAATGCAGAATGAGGAGGAAGCAGGTTTCAAAAGGAAACAAAAAGGCAAGCTTTATTTCCCAAAAGCCGAACAAAACAAGAATCCAGGTACAGGTAGGAGGCACGAGGCCAAACAAGGATCCACGAACAGGTACGAGGTAGCGTCCAAACAAAGGTGACAGTGACCCACACGAAGGGGAAAAGGAATGACAAATAATGAACCAACACTGAACACAGGAAGAGACAAGACTAAATACATAGAGGGGTAATCACAAGACGAGAAACAGCCGGGCAGGGGAGGAGAAACACAAGGGCGACAGGTGAACACAATCAGACAATTAGAACCAGGGAAACTAACGACAGGGGATAAACACAAAAAACACAAAAACTAGGGCCACCAGGGTGGGTGGAGGGGGTCTGAAGGATGGGTTTTGGGCTGACAGCCCAGGAGCACAGCGGAGGACCCGGAAGGGGTCTCGGGTGGACGGCCCGGGGGCAAAGCAGAGATCAAGGATGGGGTCTCGGGCGGACGGCCCGGGGGCAAGGCAGAGTTAAAAAAGGGGGACTCGGGCGGACGGCCCGGGGGCAAGGCAGAGTTCAAGGATGGGGTCTCGGGCGGACGGCCCGGGGGCAAGGCAGAGTTCAAGGTAGGGCGAAGGCCAAACAGCTCCGGAGGCTGGGCAGGACCCGGTGTCTGCCGAACAGGAACCGGAGCTGGTGAGACAGGCTTCGGCAGGATCCCCCACGGAAGAGGACCAGGAGTTGGCAGGACCCCCCGGCGAGACAGGTGATGGCGGGGCCTCCAACGGAACAGGACAAGGGCTTGGCAGGACCCCCGGCAGAAGAGTCGATGGCGGGACCCCCAGAGGGTCAGGACATAGGATTGGCAGGACCCCTGGCAGGAGAGTAGCCGGCGGGACCTCCAATGGGACAGGACACAGGGCTGGCAGGACCCCCGGCAGGAGAACAGTCGGCGGGACCCCCAACGGGACAGGACACGGGATTGGCAGGATCCCCGGCAGGAGAGCAGTCGGACGGACCCCCAACGGGACAGGACATAGGGTTGGCAGGACCCCCGGCAGAAGAGTAGTCGACGGGACCCCCAACGGGACTGGACATGGAGCTGGCAGGACCCCCAGCGGAACCTCCAACGGCACAGGACATAGGGTTGGCAGGACCCCCGGCATAAGAGCACTCGGCGAGACCTCCAACGGGACTGGACATGGAGCTGGCAGGACCCCCAGCGGAACCTCCAACGGCACAGGACATAGGGTTGGCAGGACCCCCGGCAGAAGAGCAGTCGGCGGGACCCCCAACGGGACAGGACATGGAGCTGGCAGGACCCCCATCGGCACAGGACACAGGGTAGGGACTTGAGAGGGAACTCGAGAGGAGCCTCGAGAGGGAACTCAAGAGGAGACTTGAGAGGTGACTTGAGAGGGAACTCGAGAGGAGACTTGAGAGGTCACTCGAGAGATGACTTGAGAGGTGACTTGAGAGGGAGCTCGAGACGGAACTGGAGAGGAGACTTGAGAGGTGACTTGAGAGGGGACTTGAGAGGAGACTTGAGAGGAGACTCGAGAGGAGACTTGAGAGATGACTTGAAAGGGGACTCGAGAGGAGACTTGAGAGGGAACTGGAGAGGAGACTTGAGAGATGACTCGAGAGGGGACTCGAGATGGAACTGGAGGGGTGACTCGAGAGGGAACTTGAGAAGTGTCTTGAAAGGGGACTTGAGAGGGAACTCGAGAGGAGACTTGAGAGGGAACTCGAGAGGAGACTTGAGAGGGAACTGGAGAGGAGACTGGAGAGATGACTCGAGAGGGGACTCGAGAGGGGACTCGAAAGGGAACTGGAGGGGTGACTCGAGAGGAGACTTGAGAGGAGACTTAAGAGGTAACTCGAGAGGAGACTTGAGAGATGACTTGAAAGGGGACTCAAGAGGGGACTCGCGAGGGGACTCGAGAGGATACTTGAGAGGGAACTGGAGAGGAGACTTGAGAGATGACTCGAGAGGGGACTCGAGAGGGGACTTGAGAGGGAACTCGAGAGGGAACTCGGAGGCTCCGTGGACCTCCAAAAGCCAGACGAGTACCCGAGTACGGTTCCTGGACAGGAGCAGGAAATGGGGAAGAAGCAGGGGTTGACTCCAGATGGAACACACCGAGACGTATGGCGTCAGGCTGGGAATTGGGAGGCAGGGAGCTAGCATGCCTGGGGCTAGCAGGCCGGGAATCACATGTTGAAAGGAAGTCTAAAATCCAGTCAGGTAAAAACTCAACAAAACATGGTTTCTCTGCTGCCAACCGGTGCGCCTCTACCAGAGCGGCCCTCTTCTGCCGAACACTGGACGCTCCCTTCAACCAATCAAAGCAGCAAGCCAGATAAAAGGTAAAATGCTGTAATTCTACCTCAAATGGATCATCTGCTGGGTCCATTTGTGATTGGTTCATTCTGTTAGGGTGTGTGGAAAAATAGGACCCAAATGCAGAATGAGGAGGAAGCAGGTTTCAAAAGGAAACAAAAAGGCGAGCTTTATTTCCCAGAAGCCGAACAAAACAAGAATCCAGGTACAGGTACGAAGCACGAGGCAAAACAAGAATCCACGAACAGGTACGAGGTAGCGTCCAAACAAAGGTGACAGTGACCCACATGAAGGGGAACAGGAATGACAAATAATGAACCAACACTGAACACAGGAAGAGACAAGACTAAATACAGAGAGGGGTAATCACAAGACGAGAAACAGCCGGGCAGGGGAGGAGAAACACAAGGGCGACAGGTGAACACAATCAGACAATTAGACACACCAGGGAAACTAACGACAGGGGGAAAACACAGGAAGAAGGACCAGACAATATACACGGAGGAAAACACCCATAACCAGACATACAAAACTACAAACGTGACAAAACATGAGAATCCTGACAATGTGGAAGCCATCGTTCGCTTGTTTCTTGCTCTGTGGATTCTTATGACAAGAAAGAGGAAACAGTTGTTTCGAAAGAGACGGCGTATAGCAAGACGAGGTATACAAGAAGCTGACGCGAGAGTTTTGGCAGGCCAACAACGCCGCAGTGACCACAGGACGACTCCAATCACTACTACTTCTTCTACACTACAAAGCTACTTGGTAACCTAACGTTCGCGAACTAGCAATGTTTTTAGGCTCACGCTCCCTATACGACCAAAGTGTTTCAAGTATTTAATTAATTGTAGCTACCACTTTTACGTATTAAAATATGTATGCTTTTGTTTGTGTATTTCAGATTTTACGTCGCCGCGTTAGTCCATGTGTTTGGATGCTCGACCGGGGGGGGGGTGGGGGGTGCTAGTGGATCGCCGGAACTGTATTAGATTAACATTAACATGCTTATTGTAGTTGTAAGTGCACTGTCTTGATGGAGCATATGTGTGGGCTGGACCTGCATTTTACAGGAAAGGAGTGAGCAGAGAGTAGAGTAGTTGTCGATTCTTGTTCTGTTTTCTGGGAATATCTGCCTCACCCTCTCAGACTTTTGAGTTGCGCGCGCTACTAAAGAGACGTGTTACCATGGAAACCAAACAATGGTGTAGCTGTATTAAAGTCCGAGTGGAAACATTCGTGTGTAAATCTGATTTTGTCAGAAATCGGGAGAAATATGACCCCGGGAGGAAACTGGGAGAGGGCAATGAAATCGGGAGTCTCCCGCGAAAATCGGGAGGGTTGACAAGTATGACCCACACCCAACCCACACTTAACCAGATGACTGGTTTCAGGGCCAGGATAACTAAGTCCACGTCTGAAAAAATAACCAGCTCACTGGATTGCACTCGACTGTAGACCACTTGGAGTGGTAGAAGATAAGGGGCTGCAAAAGGTACTACAGATTGCATCGTCTGACACAACATATGAGCTGCCATGCAGAAAGACAGTGACAAAAATAATCCAGCAGCTTTATGACAATGAAAAGGAATATAAAGAGAATTTATTGGAGAAAGCCGAATGTGTTGCCCTGACTGGGGATCATTGGACCTTGGTAAGCAATTCAAATTACCTCTGTGTGACGGCACACTTTATTGACATCTTCTCACTGTTCTCAGGTCAAATATTTATATGTGATTAAAAATGCGATTAATTTCGATTAATTAATTACAAAACCTCTAATTAGATTAATTTTTTTAATCGAGTCCCGGCCCTAATATATATATATAGGATTACTTGAAAACAGTCCCCAATAATACGTATTTACTTCAAAACAGTTCAAAAATAATACATGTTTACTTTAAACAGTTTAGAACAAACAAATTAACTTTAATCTTTAATCCCTCTTTTGATCTCACCTCACGAGATCAATTTATACACAGCATTTGAAAACTAACCACTGTCATTCTTTTCTACTGTGTCTGTCCCCCAACATTTATATAAATCCATCAGAAGCTGGGATTTAGAGCACTTTAAACCTTTAGGAACAGTCCACCATAACAACTTCTTATGACAGTGGAGGGAGACCAAAATATGTAAAAATTCGTCCTTGTCGGCTGAGTCATCGTGCTCGTCCTCCTCCGACGCGTAAGCCAACAAGGGCATTTGGTACAAAGGGGAAGGGGCAGCTTTGCCCTAAAAAAATGGGTTATTAAAACAAAGTCTCTCAAAAAATGGGTTTTTAAAACAAAGTCTCTCCAAAAATGGGTTATTAAAACAAAGTCCTTCAAAAAATGGGTTATTAAAACAAAGTTCCACACCGGCTATATCAACCTGTTTCAGCGGAAAGTGGAGTCCCCTGTGCCATCTTGGCTTGCCGTGTCTTTGTCCCCCCAGCCCACTGACGGCGGTTTCTGGGCTGCCTGCTAGAGAGATGTCTTCTAGATCCTCCTCCTCCGGTCCACTGATGGCAGCTTCCTAGTCGTCTGCTGTAGGGATTTTAGTTAGTTTGACCCACTACTGCGTAGGCTGCTTGGAGCCTGTTGGTGAGGTGTCTTAACACAACAGTCGTCTGTGAACAGGTTTTCTAGATTAATTGTAGACCTCCTATCTGCCAGTGCAGCTTCAGAATCCTAATACTTGGCCTGTGTCAACAAAATAAACCCCACCATCTTTAGGTGAAGTAAATAAAATGCTTGTAATCTTTCTCCAATCTAAATATAATGTGAACTACTAATGTTTCTGGTAAAGAAACACACTAATGTTATGGATTAAAAAACAACTAAAATTATGATGCTGATAAAGTGAATAATTTCCTGGTGATACTGCTTCTACCTGTCAGTGCTTAGATATTATCAAGCTGAAACAATGAATACAGACATCAAACATACTGTCATCAAATGTCTTTCTATTATGAATTTAAATCAAACGTACATCCGCATAATGACCTAAACAGTCAAGTCTATGGCTTTTAATTCTTTACCAGGCTAGTTAAAAGATGTTGTCTAAATTAAATTCGGTCTCATTACATTACTAAGTTTTAACTTAACTGTAATATGTTCTTTCTACATTTCCAACCTCAGTTACTCTAATACCTGTTGAAATATTACAAAATTGTTTCATTATCACAGGTCAACTTCTTCAGTACTCCATTCTGGAATTACATCTCTCTCAGTAGCCCCTTGGCCACTGATTCTGCATCTGTGTTACCTGTTATAATTCAATCAATATTCGAAACATGTCAACATTCACCAAACAGTATCTTATCCCCAGATATGGAGCAGGTTAATTCTAAAACTGTCAATCAATGATCAGATTGAACATCTGAGTTGGGGCGGCAGGTTTCTTCCAGTCCCTAAATGAAAATCCCACACTCCCTCTTTTTACACATGAACTCATGTGTAACAAAATCCTGTATGGGAAGAAAACCTTCAGGTAACCAGTGGTTATAAGAAAATACCAAACATTATTCACAAATGTACATCCATTATTTTCCACAGTAAACACTCCAGTGAAAATAAGTGTTTATCTCCCTCTTGCAGTCCTAAAATAAACAGAATCTTTTAGATTTTAGTTTGAGCTTCACATTTGCAAACCGCCAACCCCTGTGGGAGTAAAATAACATCAAGTGGATTAGAAAGGGTCACCTGTGCGGTTTCCCCTTTTTGTGGAATTGCAGGAAACCTCCCGTTGCCCACATAGCCTCAAAATAATATGTTAGTCCAATAACATGCTTGGTTATTCATTGTCTTAAAATCATGCAGTGGAACTGATCACATGCAGACATACATTCACACTCACTCTGTCAGGTTGTAAAGTCTTGGTCAGGTGCACCCCAGAGTCAGTCATTGACAGTGCTTTTCTCAAGTCACACTGTCAGTCAGGGTCAAAGGTCATTTGGTCTCAGTCTTTTTGGCCATGTGTTGTGCTCTGCAGAGACTTTGATATTTCAGCATAGGCCAGTATCCTTTGTCTACAAAAATCTGTCATAATATATGGAGCGCCATCATTTATTACTTCGTGATTACAACTTTAATTGTGAGATTTCTCTAACTTGTCATCGGGACGGCTGCTTCCCACATTTCCTGAAATTTGTTAGCCAAAAATGAAACTTCCTTAGTACTACTACTGCTGTTTATTGACACCTAATCTATATTAAAATGTCTAATAGATCTATTTCAGAAACTTGTGCACATAACTATTATCTTGAGTCAAACCATTACTAGGATCTGTGTAGCTCTGCACCTCATAGCTCATTATACTCATTTATCTTCAATTCTGGTCTTATTTAAAAAACAATCTAAAACTCTTTAGCAGTGTGTGGAACCCTGGGTGTCCGAACATGCAACAATTGCTCCTTCCTTCATCAGGGATTCAAAAACAGAAGCAATTTCATCAATGGTTTGTAGTTGAATTTTAGGAATTGTCACCTATAGTAGGCACGTCTTTACCTTCTAACATCTCTAAGTATCAGGTCAACACTAATTAAATGGATGTCCATTCGAAAGGGGAGAAGCATGTCTTTCAAACTCATAAAATGATGCCTTGCGCTCCCTGTGAAGCTGCAAGTAAGACCTAAAAACCACAGCAGGATGGGTTCAGTGACCCCACATTCCTTCCAATTATATGGCTTTTTCAAAATCAAATGTGCTGTTTCTACTTTTACTCCATTTTAAACGCTACATTCTGGACTACAAACAACAGTTATTTCCCCCTAAAAAGTTATTCTATAGTAATATATGTCACAATGGTGAAACCAATACCTCATAATGTTACATCAGGATGTTAAACTAAGCTTTAGCCAAATCAATCATTATTACTGTATCAGAGTTAACTGGAGGTTGAACAAACAAAACCTTTTTTGTTTACATCATGCAAACCACTACCACATTTTCCAATTGCAGCATCAGCCTTGTTACTCTAAAATTATTTCTTAAATAGGAATATTAGAAATGGAACACATATTCAATCTTCAGAAATGTTCTTAACAACTGTCTATCTAGTGAATAGGCAACATGTTTCAAAAATGTCAGATGTCTAAAAAATGTTATCCTAAAATCTCCTTAAATATCAAAGTCCAAAGCTAGACCTAAGGTGAACAGTTTTTGTAATGGACCATTTAATCTAAAAACAAAACAAAACTGGACTTGTGTTCTTGTTATTTGTTCTTCAAAATACATTAGTGAATACCTTGTGAAGTATTCACAATATAACTAACTCTCTCTAGGATGTGAAATCCATTCATCTTTAACCAGATACTATTTCCCTATTTATGTTTAGTTCATGATAACAATGGTATAACCACCGCGCGTTTTACCCATAGCTAGTTTCTACGTCAACATTATTATGTGTGACATAATAATGAGATGTCTTGTTTGCTAAACAAGAATATTAAACTTTAATCTTTTCAGTATTCCAGACCATCGTTTAAACAAGCAGCCTCTTATCTAAACACTAAGCATTAAGGTTTCTACACCACCCCCCGGGAAACTCTTGCACAATTATGCTGTAAAATCATTGCATCATTCCTTCAGAGTCTGAACAGTCTGAGACAAGCATGTCTCAAGATCTTGTCATAATGAGAACAGTCAATGATTCGTTGTCCTCAGCAGCTGTCCAGTGGCAGGGTCCCCAAAAAGCTAGAACCGGCCCTGGTCAGTGGGCTTCAAGGAAACTCTCTCTGGCATTGGGATGAGGGAAGGAATCACTTGGCAGACACACGTTGTCCTCTGTACAGCTGAAATCCCCCCCAAAACCGCAGTACCTCTTCACACCACCTTGACAACGAGGCACAAGCAAAATGTCAATACCTCCTCAAAGATGCGTTCACAGTTCTTCTGTTTGCAGTGAGCAACTCTTCACCAACACACTGATTCAGAGAACCCAAAAGGTGGTGCACAACTATCCAATGGTGCTGTAATCAAAGCCAATCAACTACTGAGAAAAATTCAATTTAAATCTCTCTTTGAAAACGGTTTACAAAATAACTGAGTGTCTATATGGTCAGGAATGCCGAAACATGTAAACTTTAAAATAAACTAACGGTGATAGTTTACCCAGATTCTTTACTTCACAAAAATAGTAAAACTACACTGTAAAATCTCTTGAGATCCTGCTTTAGAAGTCTAGTCAGGAAAATAAAATAAACATCATCTTGAAAATCTTCTAAAATTTGAAACCCAAAAGGTATTAATTCTCCACCGTGATCCATTTCAAAGTCCATAAAAACTGATGATTTATTTCAAAAACATGAAGGATGATAATTCTCATAAAACACTATTCTCTTTACTCCAGTACTAAGTCGGATGAGCAAAACAAGGAAACTCTCCCTAACCACTATAGATTAATCTTTTATCTACTTGGTTATTCTATTCACTTTCAAATTGTCCACCCAAGTTGTGTTACAAGCATTGTGAGGTTGTAACAGAATACACAAATAACTGTATTCAATCCGCGCCGTATTTGAAAACTGTAATGAATTAAAATCAATGTTTAACGACGTAATATAAGTTAAATATATTGTTAAGCTAATTACTGTTTTATTGTAAAGGCATCTCTGGTGAACAGCGGCCTGTGGCTTTTATTTTGAAAGGCTGTTCCGGAAATACAATCCGTACTATGAACAGTGAGTTTGACTTCTAGAAACACGGAAAGTTACGATAACAATCGTTCTAATGCATTAAATAATCTCATGAAAGAGACAAGGAGGGGACAAGGCATGTTGAAGTAAGCATTGAACTGAAACAACTGGACATTGAAAACCGAAGCGGGTATACAACACCCCTGTCATACATACACCTTCTAACTGACTAACGTTCAAAAACCCTTCTGCTTATCACTTACTACTTTTTGTTTTATTCATACTCCTAAAAATACAATTGTGGTGAATAGCTTGCGTTTTCCTACTTTAAACAACCATCAAATGAGAGTCCCTATTGTATGATAAATACTACTCCCCAATAACATTTATAATATATATATATTTCTTACAGTGAGTTCGTTATTTCATGTCTAACAAATTCTCCTCTGTCTATGTCTAATCTAGGTGGAATCCACTATTATATTTAATTTGTATAGACATTAATCTTTCTATGTACGTCATATAGGCTACTCAGTGAACCACTTTTTACTTTCCCTTAACGTTACTGTATGTAATATAATTTTTTCCTTGAAATATAATTAAGTACAATCCTTAGTTAATGACAAATACCATGAAATTCACAATGTAATGCAATGGTACCAATCAGTTCTCAAAACCTCTCATCAAAACCACAATGTGACGTCTGTATCCTACAAAACTATGCTAAAAACAACAAATTATAGTTTCTTATTTATTTCAATATATCTACTACATCAAATCACACATTGATCTATTAATTTTCAATGTATTCACTCCAACTTCAGATCACTCGATCTTTCACTCCTTCCATGATTGACTTCGTATCTATTTATCTGACTAGGTTGATATGTGTTCACTCGCATTTTTAATATACTGGACAATTATTGTCGTTACTCTTAATGTCCTTAATTCAAACGTGCACACAGCATATGGTTATACACCCTGTTCGCCTCCAGAGGGCAGCAGCTGACCACGAATGAGCTTCCTCTGTCTGGTGAAGCTCAGCTCTGCACACTTTGTCTCAACTCAACTCTACTTCTGCTCTTTACTCTCAATTATTACACAGATTCTATGTAAAAAAGCACACAAGTCTACAGAGTTTCCCCAGCGAATGAGCCGTGCAGGACTAGACTACCTCACGGGGTCCTCGCTGGTCCACTTCTTAGCCTAAAGTCTACAGAGTTTCCCCAGCGAGTCAGCCGTGCAGGACTACTACCTCACGGGGTCCTCGCTGGTCCACTTTACTTTCTTTAGTGAGTTAAGGTACGGGACTTAAGTTAACTACCCGACTCTTACAAACACCTAATAATCTTATAACTGTCTTGGTGCCTTAGGTCCGGACTGTTCTACCTGACTCTAAGCACCTTCTACAGTATATATTGATTTTTTTTTTACCGTGACTAAGAACACTGAGAACGCCGCTGACAACTGTAAAATGTTGTAGCAAAGCCAAATCACAGATTTTGGTAATCGACAACAGGTATCTGTTTTTACCTTTGTATTATGTAGGACGCCCTGGTGTAGTTGTCAGTGTTGTCCAGGTGTCCTCCCCTGGACTGAATTCCGTCCGCTGGATGTCGGTAATCCTTCTAGAGACCAGCACTCATAACGTCGGGAGTCACCAAAATTGTTGGAGCAAAACACCACAGTGGTGGTGGCTTAAAGCCTACCTCTGCTCCGCGCCGTCCGTTAGATGAGCCTGGTCACATTAATAAGAGAAGGAGTTCAAAACACCGGCATAAAAGTTATAACAATAATCTGATTTTAATGGTAAAAAAACACACAATATGAAATACAGAGTAGCTCTGGACTTCCAGTTCTACTGCCGTGCGATAGAGGTATCGGGACCAGCCAGTCAGAAACAGGAAGCCCCGTGCATGAATAAACATCAGTATACATAGCCAGATTTGGAGGCAGTCGATTTCACTCCTAAACGAATCAGAGTTCTGGGAAAAATGTATTTTACTTCTGCACAGAGCTTGAGAGCTTCGGAACTACCCAAGGACAGAGTCAATCTTTTATCTTGCACCTGAATTCACTCCTTTACTTTCCCAAGGAATATTTCACACAAACTATTCTTTCCCAGACAATCAAACATTGTAGGCTACACAGATATATTGGTGCCCAGAAAGGACCTTGAAAAGAATATGTGTGTGTGCTGAAAAGAATATGCGTGTGTGCTGGTATCTAGGTCAGTGAGTGTGAGTGAGAAGGTTATATATAGGATTACTTGAAAACAGTCCCCAATAATACATGTTTACTTCAAAACAGTTCAAAATAATACATGTTTACTTTAAACAGTTTAGAACAAACAAATTAACTTTAATCTTTAGTATGTGCGTATTCCACTGTAGCGCCCGGTACATTAATGGGAAACCCTAGTTTGTACATGTTCAATACATTTTTTAACACTGTACACAGGAACGTTTCTTTTTTCGGTTCACCAAAAAAAGACCTCACTCCAAGCTGAACTCAAATGTTTGCAGCCCTGCATCATGACATTAGTTATTTATATTTTGATATCACTTAATTATACGTTTAATACATTTAAGTCAAGCTAAGGTACATGTGATGGTAGCTAGTTAGTGCTCTTACCTGTGAGGCTTCCTCCAAACAGCATAATAACCAGACTGTATCATTAAAACTAAGTACCAGTTCTAGATCCTTGACTTTAGACAAACAATTCAAAACACAAAATGTATTTAAAGACCAACCTTTATTTGAATGTGCCTCTTAACCTGATATATTAGTTATACAGTAATAGTATTGACAATCTAAAAAAAACGAGCAACTCAACAGTCAACTTTATATTTTTTATTGTCTACTCTAAAGCATTTATTATTTTCATTTTCCCCCTCTCATATTCAGTGTGGATGGATTGAGACAGCGTGGTGTCCAGAGAGCTGCAGAGACTTCAGGGAGAAACCTCCGTGTTATGGACTTCCTGTCTGTTGGTTTGGAGAGGACTGAGGGTCTTTCCTCTGCGAGGGGGACCAGGCCTGATGGAGGAGCTGATACCAGCTGACACCAAGTGCACAGGCCTAGTCTGTCACTTTATTTAACTAAATATGTTAACTTATACATTTAATAGGTGTACACCTTCTGTGCATATGTGCTTTTTATTTAAAACATGTTTGATTAATTTTTGGTTCACATTTCAATAAATTGTATTTGTATTTGCACTCCTTTCGTCCATTATTCTTACTGAAAATGTTAGATTACACATTCACATCTGACTGAAGATTGGCCCCATTTATTTGTGACGTTGCAAACTCTGCGGTACAAGGCACAGGTGATGTGAAGCTCATAAAGTGAGGCAAATAGAAATAATCAGCTGATGGATTGTAGATGTGGAAATAGCTGCATTCGATCAGCTGACTGTGTTTTCACAATAAAAGTAGTTTCTTAGTGAATGTCCTGTACTGGTCTTATAATCTCATAACATCAGCTTTTAATGTTCCTCTTGGATGTACTTCTTGACCCTCAGAGAAGGAGATAATGTTGTGTCTTTCAGGCATGTCCTTTCCTAACAAAAATGACAGGAAACATAAAACATATTATTGCAGAACAAGTGTGTTATTTAAGAAAGCGGTGTGTTTGTGTTTAGGGGCTGTAGATATAATTATTATGTAATTATAATGTTTTTATTTTTTATTTCAACAGCTACAAAGACAATCAGATTATGAATGAACAGTATGAAGTTAATCAACATTGAAATATATGTTATTATCAAAATAATATTGAACTGTTATCAAAACGTAGTGCAACTGTAGAAGCTTGCTCTGTTGTCTCACTGAAAGAATAACTTTTACCACGTTTTTTACAGACAATATTGAGAGATAAATAGTAGCAATTCTCACTATGTGTTAAATATCTTTGCCTTCAATACATTAAATGAGAAAGCTGACAAAGTCATATTGCTAAATATCTAAATGTAACTTTTTGCATGGAAAAAACCCTCAACTTAACTGATGTGTAGGTGATCTAGCATCTAGTATTGTTTAATGGAATGTATATCAGTGTATTCAAGTCAATACTTCATTTATTTAAACCAATATCTTTCTTGATTCTTTGTACAGTATGACAAATATAGTCTTTGTGAGGAGTCCAGTTCTGTCTCTCACTCTCTGGTCCAGCCTGTCTGCATCACCTGGACACCTTAAACAAACAGATATATATGTAAAGTACCATGTGTACAAACAATATAACCGATTCTCTTCTGTTGAACATGTTGGATTGTGTATTGTCTGAGTCAGGGTCCTTTTTATTTTACTGTAACTTTGGAAGTTGTGTTACCAATGCTTACTGTTTATTTGATACCCATTTGGTAATGCAGTTAATAAAAACAACAAGGTTTGGGTTCGTTCTTCAGATGACTGTGACGTTAACGTGTAAGCTCAAGAATGAACTCCAGCTCAACCAACCATATTGTAATATCTAAGTAATCATCTTGAAATATGACATTATTATTTGTAATATACACACATCTTATCTTATTGTTGATTTCACATACACCACTTCGATGTTAGCTTGTCTACATACTTGAGCATAGCCAATTTAAATTAACATTAGCGATGCACAGTGGTGACTGGTCATTAGGGGCTCGTCTGTACATTGCATTTTTTTTTCAGTCTGTGTTCTTCTAATTAGAGTCTACAGTGTGTGCATATTGAGCTGTTTTGAGCCATGTGGGACAAAACCCGATCATGCCCCTCCCTCTCACTGTCTAAGTGAACGGTGACTGTAAAAACTACACTGCGCATGCTCAGAGTATTGTCCTATTTAATGTGTGTGGCAAAAAAATAATGACCATAGGGGCACTGAGCTGCCATCCCCACCATACGTCATCTCACATCATTCAGAGCTGATTGGCTGTAAGTAAGTGTGCCGCGAAAAGTGTGGTGTGTGAAGAGCAGGCGAGAGAGCTGCAGTGACGCGTCCTAAAACCCGGAAGTAAGCTGCGCATGGCTTCCCTCCACAAAAAAGCAATGAGATTTCTCCATAGGATTTTAGAAAATAGCTCGAAACAAGATCTGTGGGAAACATGCACTTTTTGTTCAGCCGGATAATATCCACATGTCTACCCTACTTTTATAATTTTCTAATCATAAATCTATCGATTAGATTTATGATTCGACTTTTGAAAAAAGATAAGGAGGACTTTTACAAAAAAGTAATAGAGATTTTTGTCCAGAAGGATAGGCAAATGGACTTCATTTTCAAGTCAAGGAGACCACAATTTTATTGAAAATGGGATCTTACTAAGAGAGAACAATTCAATATTTACATTATAAAATTAAATTTTTTGGGTATCCTTGTGTTGAACTGTCTGTTTAAAATTAATCGAAGCATCAGACTAAAAATGCATTTGAAAATAATATTATATTTTGATTTATATTTATTTCCAAATATAATATTTGTAAACCTGAAGAGTCAGAGCCAGTGTCAGCCATGAACCTCACTGCATGTCACTGCAGGAGCTTAAATATAGACATATAAAACAACAACACATAAAAACAATAATTCAATAACGTGCTTTAACCACTAGGCGGTGCACACAAGGTACACACAGCCATAATAACTTTGTATTATTAGTGTAGGACACGTATGTATGTACATCTGAAGATTTTGAAGTTTTATTCATGTTTTCACATAATTTTACAGCATATTGCTATATTATTTCAGACTCAGTATTTACATTTACATTTACATTCAAAGAAAATCAGCAATATATTTAAAAACGACAAGTCCTTTTATATCAGGTGTGCACTGTTATGGTGTAATTATAACCTATCTATGAATTAGATGAAATGTAAAAGTCAGCCAAATTAGTGTTGATACTGCAAGGAGACATATTGTGGGAAGAGAAATTGAAGATGTTGTTTAATTGTTGATATATTTATGATCCACGTCAAGTATTCAGTTTCGGCGGCATTTCTTCCAGTTTTTCCAAAGGTCTTCTCATCAGGGCTCTATAAATAAAGAACTACGGCAGATCTGTAATATGTAATGCAGCCGAACCGTGTATTACAATGCCGTTATGTGCTGACTTTCAAAGAGAAAAGCAAACACACTCGGAATAAAGTATTATTTTCGTTTGAAAAAAAAGTTTTGCGGATTTGATATGGCATGAACACCATATCCCTACATGCATTGCGGCTAAAACATCCAATCAGCTAGCTTAAACCATAGCTGAGGATCTAGGTTAATCAGTTCAGTGGCTGTGAATCGCAATGATGCTACGTCTGTTTCCGGTTATTTTTATTTTGAAATTCAGTTCCTGACAGACGCCAAAAAAGCCTCAGATTATGGAATTAAACAAATAAATAAAAACAAGGATAATTGTGTGTTATTGGTGAGTAAATAACAGTGTGTTATATAAAAAATATTTTTAAAATACAGATTTCAGTATTCTGAGGCTCTGAGCCCCATTTATTTTCCTCACAGACGACAAAAAAAGTCAGACGTTATACGATTTAAAATAAAAACAATAATCGTGGCTTGATATTGAGTAAGAACATGTTTTTATGAACCCCACACAGCTTCCGGTCTTCCAAGACCCGAACGGACCAAAAGAGGTGCTGCAGGCACGAAACATACTACCAATAGAAATACATTGCTTTTAAAATAGTTCTGTGTGACACGAAAAAAAGGGGAAAATCGTGTTGGTGAACACGAATCAATATTGTCGTGACGATAACATGAAATGCCGTGAGACTGGGTTGACAGTTCCTACCTACATAATAAAATATCTCTCTAAGTTACAAGGATGACCTTATTTTATCAACCTCAAACAGAAGCCGTATGTTGCACAGTATTATCCCACTTAACGCTTGTTTGTCAATCTTAAACAATAATTTCCATGTCCAAAAAGTCACAGTTTGTCGTAAAACTGTTAAAATATAAGACTATGAAAAATACGCAACTAGAAAGACTACAAATCCCAGAGTCGTGTAAGTGATGTCACAATTGTTTTCCTCCACTAAGAGATAGCTAAGATCAGCGCCATATAGATATAATCTATATATATGGCGCTGGCTAAGATAAGATAACTTTAACAAGATGCCTGTGTGCTTAGTACCAGGATGTTATCATACCAGCAATGATTCTTGCTCGTTCTTTTGCTTCCCGTCTGATGAAAGGACCAGAAGTGGCTGGATCAAGTTAGCTACCTAGCTAGTAGCTAGCACGTTAGTTAGCATTACAGCCATGTCATTTTTATTAGCCTTAATATGAAGTAACATTAAGTAACCCAAAATGTTAAACAGTAAGAGTAGTAGTCATATTTCGTGAACCCTTTGAAGAGTACTGTCACCGGTGTGATCATTCTATAATACACAATTTAAGCCCGGGGGAGAAATGCTAAAGCTAGCATCGGCGATCGCCGATCTTTTCTACTTCATTCTATCCGCACCAGTGGTTGACATTAAACATTAAAAAGACCAGGCAGTTCAGAGAGAATCAAAGGAAGGCAGGAAGACAGGCAGTTTTGCATGACATTCTTTTGGACGTGTTTCATTGTGGTGATAGTGAGGGAAGTCAATCGTTAGTAGTGACGGCCATCTTGGTGACGTGTGTTGTTGTGAGAGTCTGCGAGACCAGAGATGTAGTTCATTAAGCGTTTCACACAAACAAATGTGTTACTTCACAGTTTTACGACACATTTAAAAAATGTTGACTTGCAAAATTATCTTTTAAATTGACAAACATCATATGTGTAATTTGTGGCACAATTCAAACAGGATCGAAAGATAATCTTTCTCTCTCTATTGACTTCAATGCATAATTTTTTAGAAATAAGGTCCCATGGAGCTCCCCCGGAAGGGGAGGGACTTCGCCACTCTATAAACAAACAACAAATAGCGTGTGCGTTACATTTTCCCTCTCGTCCATCAAAAACATGTTTCGTGCGGCACTGGAGCTATCAGCCATTGGAGTATTGCTTGTGGAAGACATTCTCAAGCAACAGTCTCTCAAGAGGTGGAAGCGAAGAATTAGGAGAAACCGCACTAAATGGGTGAAATTATGGATACTACAGCGAGAAGCTCATGGGGCTTTCCCGAACCTGTGTCGAGAGCTGGAGTTAAAGAAAATGCCAGATTTTCCTGTCATGTTGCTGTGTTATCATCATGAGTAGGCATTGATAAAAGCTCATTCTAATGTTGTGTTATGTGTGTATGAAGGTACGAAATAAAGTTTTGCATTGCCTATCCAGCTATTTGTGTTTATTCTTTTAATCACACAGCGATAATAAACAATAACAATGTGCCTACATAACTGTCAGTTGCAGCTATAGCATTAGTATTGGTTATAATAACAGCTACAACATTAAAATACTTCTAGGCAGATTGAGGAGGATAATGGGAGAATGAACAGAGGGGCAGAAACATCCATCTGAATAATAATAATAACTTTATTTGTATAGCACCTTTCATACAGGGGATTGCAGTTCAAAGTGCTTTACATCAGTAAGAAATAAGACATAAAATCAGTGTAAAACAAGCAGCAAGAGCAAAGCATAAAGTGGGATAAAATAATGCAGATATATATTATATATATATATATATATATATATATATATATATATATATATATATATATATATAATCCGTGTATCTACCGTCCAATTGTTTTTCTTTATGGACACGTAAACGGAAGACCGTCTGAGAGGCGTTTTTGCTTTTTGCTTTTTACCTTACTAAATGGTCAAATGGTCATTGGAGCGAGGGGCTGAGCGAAACTCACGGAAGTGATTTCAAAACAAAAGCACTCGTTTGCTAAAATCACACTTTGAATCACTACAGTATCCTGCTGAAGGACCGGTGATTATTATAAACAAGGTGAATTTAGCGATCACAACGAAAACGGCCAAGACACATATTGAGCCCAGAAAATGAATGTTATTGAGGGCTGTAAATATAATAAGCCTCTGTCTAAAATGGACAACATTGTTAGGAGATTTAAACTATACAGCGGTTCCGCACTGCGGTCACTCAGCCGTCTCTCCACTTTGTTTTTTCAAATCAGCTGCTCTTCATTATTCCTGCTATATTTGACGAGTGATACAAATATTTTTTACCACAAGTTCTTAAGAAAACTGACTCTGTTGGACTCGGTTCTAGTTTGACTTCTACCAGAAATAAAATGAAGTACTTTTACTGTGTACTTTGTGAGTAATCCTCTGTCAAAGTCCCCTCCTTAGTACATAATGCATGTTTTTCTGCTATCTTTGATGAATGATAAAAATATAATTTTACCATTAGTTCTTAATGAAATTGATACTGTTTGACTTTGTATTAGTTAGCCTACTACTTACAATACATTGAAGTACTTTTACTGTGTACTTTTTAAGAAATACTCAAAGTCCCCTGCTGAGAACAAAATCCAGCCACTTCTGCTAAGTTTGAGCAGGGAATTATTTTTTGTTGCCATTAGTTCTTCGTGAGATTGATCCTGTTGGACTCAGTACTACTGAAACTACCCCCACAAGTACTATGAAGTACTTACTGTGTACTTTTCCAACAATCCTCTGTCAATGTCCCCTCCTGAGAACAAGAATGCATGTTTCTCTGCTATTTTGAATAAGCGTTAAAAAACCTTTCTTCATGAGACTGATATTGTTGGACAGAGTGTTTTAAGAGGATGGTAGACTGCACACTGACACACTCTGTCACTCTTGTTGCCCTCTTATGGGGCTGCTGTCCAGGGGCGCCGTAAGGGGGTGAAAGGTTAGGACGATTCTAAGGGCCCGTGACTGACAGGGGTCCCAAACATTTTTAGAACATTAAGAAAAAATGTTTAAGTCACCTTTCATCAATCATCAACAATTAACGTTAATATAAAGTTAAATTGATAATATACCCACTACACTTACGATTCATTTAACTTTTTTTCTGCCAAAAGTTAATTATCCAAAGCCTCTGTACACCCCTCTCTATTTACATGTAATGGTTTGGTCCTGCCTCCAAATGCTGTGCGGCACCGCACTTTCTGGCAGAGAGTGAGAGGCGGAGCATGTGAGGAGGGATCTAGTACTTAAGTGTGTGCCATGTCTCAACCACTCACAAAGTCAGGCTTTCAAGAAAGAAAAGAAAGGAAAGAAAGAAGAGAGAGGGACTAAAGGGCGACAGTATGTCACCCAGTTTTTCAAGAGAAAAGGTGTGTGGTACATGGTGGAAATTAGTCTGTTAGCTAAGCTTAGTCCATTGTAAATAATAATTGTAATGTTTTGCTGACATTAAGTACTGTTAATATCATCACAGAAAATGCTGAGGTTTTTCATTTCACTGCTCTTTTAGCTCACATTTAATAAATGCAGGTACATTTTTAGCAGCTATTCATATAAATCAGTTGTCCGGCTCCCCCTGGTGCCAGGACCAACAGATCCATCTCTAGGCTCAGCAGCCCTGTCCCCCCATAAGGCTTTGCAGTCTTGCCATGCTGTCCATTGAAAGCCAGTTGGCTAGAAAGCCGGACTTCAAGGACTTTATCAGTGACTTTGCCTTAAGGCTAGGCGCTGGGCTCTTGGTGAGTAAGGCTGAGCAAGGGCTCGTAATAACTGTTAAAGGGCAAGGCTATGGCAACGATATTGGATCACTACACACAAGATGCATGACGAGAAAAAGACTGAGAACAGGTAATAGGCCCTGATTTAGCACCACCATCAGGCCTTTTCACTTCCATTTCCGTTTTGTTGTCCATTTACACTTTAATACCCGCTTATTTTGTAGTTGGTATGTATTTTATTTAATAAAAAAATCTGCTGCTGATGTTATTTTTTTTGTTATAGCATTTTATAAATGATAATATTGGTGTTAATGTTCACTTTATTTTTAATTTAAGACGTCATGTATATTTAAGTTATATTTATTTAGATTTATGAATGTTCCATTGAAAAATGTTATTAAAAAGGCATGTACACCATAAAAGATGACTTTAGATCTATTGTCAGGAATGTTAGTCTTATATAAAATAGTGAATTCTACTGTAGAATGTTGCACGTATGCACAGTGTTATATGTTCACAGCTCAGTGTCAGTAAGTATTGTGCGGTTAGTATTGGACTACAAGATAGAGGCAAGCCTGTACAGGTAGAGTTATTTAAAGCATAAATGAGTGGGTTGGGTTCTGGAGGTGTGGTTACAGCAATTGTGCTTGGTTGGCGTGGCCTGGGTCTGGTGGTGGGGCCCAATGTGATATATTTTCATGGGGCCCAAAATCCCTGGCGGCGCCCCTGCTGCTGTCTTTTAATATATAATTATTCCTCCGCCGCTAGTTCGTACCTCGCAGATTCTTCAGTCTCATCAGCCTCATCCTTCCATCAGTCCCAGTCAACGCCTCCAGCACACTTCCAGTGTCTGACTCCATATGATATTGTCCTGATGCTGTAAGGGTGATGCCCCATGATCACAAAATGACCCCTCTAGAGTCTGAGTGCCAAGGACCTCATATTATGTCTGCATTCATGTTACATGACCCATTATAACAATTTCTTTCCTTTTTTCTCTTCTCTTAACTGAATAGCCCTGTCTTTAAGTATAATACAATGTAAAGTCCGTTTCCTGCACCATTTTAAGGCTTCCAAACAGGCATTTTTACTGTATGTGATAGGAGAAATGACACAATCATTGGCCCAGAATTGTACTTGATAAACTCTGAATCTTGTGGTGCTTGAAAAAATACTAAACCGGCCAGGTTATGCCTTTTTGGAGCCCTTTTTTTGCAATATTTATAAAATGTCAGTAGTTATTTAAACAAACCACTATCTGAGGATAATACAAGCAACTATAAAACACCCTTTACTAGAGAGCCATTGAAGCCCATGAAGAATGTATCCTTTCAAAAATCTTTTCAACTGCTGTAAGTTAAGGCACTGTCTGTGGAGAACATTTTAAATATTCTTCATTTGCAGTATTTTTTAAAAAGAGTGTTCAGAAAGACTGGATCAATTATATGCTATATATATATATATATATATATATATATATATATATATAATATATATATATATATATATATATGTATATATATATAATATCAATATTTGTATTAACTAACCAAAGTCAATTTAAATAGTGGGCAAAAATGGGTTAATTGCCATGCATGTGGTGTTTGATATAGTTTACGTTCAATTTCAACTATTTTAGGCAGAAAAACGTATACCAAACACTTTTTTAATAATTTACTATAATTTAGAAAAGTTTTTGTGAGAAATCATTTCAAAAGTAAACTTATTTTTCATTTCATATTTAAATTTGAAATGTTTGCCCACAACATTATTAATTTATACATTTTTATCATTTAAAAAAAATTATGAATCCATTTATTTTATTGTATTTCCTTGAGGCTGGGAAGATATCCAGCATGTAGTTCAACATGCAAATGTTCTAATGCAAGTAAGTATAAGTATAACATGGAAAAGGAAATAAAATAAGTTTCATAGGAGGATGTGGATTTATTTTTTCTCACCTTGTAATTACACAATCAAACAATCTATAATTTAGCATGGCCTTCACTCACAAAAAAACATTTTGTTGAATTGGACACATTTTACAAAGCTCTATTTACTGACATGCGATGAATGGGACTGATGGAAGAATCTGCGAGGAATGAACTAGGAGCATAGAAATAATCATATATTAAAAGACAGCAGCTTCATAAGAGGCCAACAAGAGTGACAGAGTGTGTCAGTGTGCAGTCTACCATCCTCTTAAAATACTCTTTCCAACAATATCAGTCTCATGAAGAAAGTTTTTTTTTAACGCTTATTCAAATAGCAGAGAAACATGCATTCTTGTTCTCAGGAGGGGACATTGACAGAGGAGTACTGGAACAGTACACAGTAAGTACTTCATAGTACTTGTGGGGGTAATTTCACTAGTACTGAGTCCAACAGGATCAATCTCACGAAGAACTAATGGCAACAAAAAATAATTCCCTCATCAAACTTAGCAGGAAAGGCTTGATTTTGTTCTCAGCAGGGGACTTTGACCGAGGATTCCTCAAAAAATACACAGTAAAAGCAGTGGCGGCCGGCCCATAGGAGCGCTAGGGGCGCCGTCCCACCTCTTCCCACATACAAAAAAAAATATTAAAAAAAAAATTAAATTAAAATAAAAATATCCAAAAAAATATATATTTCAAAAATATATATATTTTATATTTTTTATTTTTAATGAACAAGGTAAATATCATACAATTGTTATCAGTAAAATGTATAATCTACAATAAAATCTTGTTTAAAATTGTGTTACGATGTCTAAAGTTACTGATAAGTCACATGTTTCCTGCCTGGCCTTGCCCTTGGCATTAGTTTATCATTACGGGGCGCTGCCCCCGAGCCAAACAGCAGCAACCAGCACCTTGTCTCAATAGTAAACTGTGCCGCCGAAACATAATTTCAGCCAATCAGCGCCGTCAAAAATATTTTGGTCACGAGGGCGCTCACGTTGGCGCCCACGTTGCTTACGTGCGTTGACGTGAGTTGTTTTTTAGACTCGTGAGGAACTGGGGTAGTATCTATAGTAACGCAGTGTAGGCGGAGCCGTGACGTCATCTTCAATGAGCTCCCCAGAAAAACAACACAGCCGTTAGCTCTTAGCACTCAGAGCTCACAGCTCTTCATATCTGTTCAGAAACTAGACAAAAGTGAAACAAGTACAAACCACATACTGTCTGTGTCATGGCGAATACAGTCGCTGGTTTATTTATGTCTGTATAGGCCGTTGTTGTGAGTGTGGACGGTTGGAGCATTTACAACGTTAGCTTAGCCAAATCTCCATTAGAAAACACGCATTTTAAAAGATTTTTTGCCTGCCGTCTGTCTGCAGACTTGTCAAAGCCTTAATTCATGGTTTTTACTATCCGGTATCAGTATGTTGTTACTTCGGCAACATTTTGAAACGTGTATTTCAATGAAATCACGGTCAAATATATTCAACTTGTTGTAGTTGTAGCCCCCTTGACAGCGATTCTCTCTCTAGTTTAGCATACTCAGCCCGACTCAGCCTGGTTGTTCCTGGCCCTAGAACAACGATTTTATGGGGCCATTACATCACCAGAAGTCCCAATTTAAGGGGTAATTTCTCCCCCAAAAAGTTTTTTACTCACTATATCAACAGCCCCACCAAAAATATTTCCCACCAGCCGCCACTGAGTAAAAGTATTACTGTATCAATGTATTGTAAGTAGTAGGCTAATACAAAGTCAAACAGTATCAATTTCATTAACAACTAATGGTAACATTATATTTTTATCATTCATCAAATATAGCAGAAAAACATTTATTATGTACTAAGGAGGGGAATTTGACAGAGGATTACTCACAAAGTACACAGCAAAAGTACTTCATTTTATTTCTGGTAGAAGTCAAACTAGAACCGAGTCCAACAGTGTTTTCTTAAGAACTTGTGGTAAAACATATTTGTATCACTCGTCAAATATAGCAGGAATGAAGAGCAGCTGATTTGAAAAAACAAAGTGGAGAGGCGGCGGAGTTGACCGCAGTGCAGAATCGTATAGTTTACATCTCCTAACAATGTTGTCCATTTTAGACAGAGGCTTATTATATTTACAGCCCTCAATAACATTCATTTTCTGGGCTCAATATGTGTCTTGGCCGTTTTCGTTGTGATCACTAAATTCACCTTGTTTCCCTTAACATTATCACCGTTCCAAGCAAACGAGTGCTTTTGTTTTGAAATCACTTCCGTGAGTTTCGCCCCGCGCCTCGCTCCAATGACCATTTGACCATTTAGTAAGGTAAAAAGCAAAAACGCCTCTCAGACGGTCTTCCGTTTACGTGTCTAATAAAGAAAAACAATTGGACGGTAGATACGCGGATTATACATATATATATATATATTAGGGCTGTCAAACGATTACAATTTTTAATCAGATTATCACAGTTTAAAAATTTATTAATCACGATTAATCACCATTCGCACTATGTAAAAAATATGCCATTTCTTTATGTATATTGTTGTGGGAATGGAAAGATAAATGAAAGAAGGCGGGTATACCCATTTAACATACAGTAGCTGTGCTGTAAACTCATGTTTGTGCTGGGTGTATGAGGGTTCAATTAATGGGGTTTCAGTTTATGTGTGTGATACTTTAAATCTGGGTGGAGCTTCGCAGGGTTTGTTGATGTGTAGAGGGGATACATAAATGAACGTCATTGAGATTGAGGAATCAGGAGAGGCCACTAGTAAGTGTGATTATTATATTGAATTTGATTTAAGTTGTATGGGATATGTGTGATCCTAATTGTTGTATTGTTGTTGTCCTTTTTTTCTTTTAAGGTTAACAACCTATTTGGATTTGATTAAATTATCGAACCTAGGAGTTGTTTCCGTCCATCTTGATTCCACCCATACTGTCGGGAGATAGACAGTACAGTTGTTAACTACCCGCATCGGGAGGAATAAAGGTTTCAACCGATGGCGAGAGACAGCTAGGAAGATAGACTACAGCAACGGTCGGCGGGAAGTGAATGCCCGAGGCTAGCAAAGCTAGCAAGGACCGTCGAAGCTAGCGGAGCGGAGCTAACGAAGCTAGCGGAGCTAACGGAGCTAGCGAAGCTAGCGGAGCTAACGAAGCTAGCGGAGCTCGCGAAGCACCGAGGGACGCCGGTCCGCAAGTAGAGCTGACGACCGGACGACAAGGAAACCCCGTGGTCGCAACGGTCGGCGGAAAGGGAAGGCCCGAGGCTAGCAAAGCTAGCGGAGCTAACGTGGTCGGAACACGTGAGTGACAAAGCTATTTTCGGCGCTATCTAGCCAAAGAAGCTAGCGGTAGCATAGCAAAGACGAAGCAGTAGCTAGACAGCAGGCTGAAGGTTGCCAGGAAACAAAGTTAACCAGCAAGAAGACAATAACTAGCTAGCTAGCAAACTGAAGGGTGCTAGCATACAAAACCAAGCTAGCTATCCAAGTCAAAGACACCAAGCTATTGGCTAGAAAACGAAGCCAACCAGCTAGGTATCCAGCTAGCTAGCCAGGATAAGACAGATTGAGCTAAACTCAGCCTTAAATTCAGAGAGATGATTAAGGGGGAGGAAACAGTGAAGCATCTGAAAGACCTGCGGACGAGGGCGAAGGTGGCTCTAGGTCGTAAGGTGAACTCAGTAACAAAGATGGTGAACACTATGTCAGAGGAGGAGTTGATGAAAGAATATGGTGAAGTCCACAAGGCCGCCACCAAAGTCACAGAGGCCAACAGTGAATACCTGATGAAATTAATTCTGAACGCTGATAGCGACGAGGACCAAGTATCAGAAGAGCTGAGGGCAGACGTGGAAAAGACGGATGGAGAAACCAGCCAAAGGCTTGAAGAGATCAGTGAAGTGATTAAAGCAAACCTTTGGTCTAGGCATGGAGAAAGGAAAGTGATGTTTGCTGTCGGGGAAGCTGAAAAGGTCTATGAGGAGGCAGAAGCGACACAAACTGACCTAGTAAGCTATGAGAGTTACGAAAAGCAGCTAAATAATTTAGAAATACTCATTAAGGAATTAAAAGAAGTGCACAGCACCTGGAGGGGATGGGCTCCTGAGACTGCTAAAACAGATGTGGAAGAGATAGTGCGCCAGCTGGAGACAAGGAAAAATGCACTCAAGCGTCCAAAGGAAGCTGAGTTTAACAAAGCACGCGGTGCAGCAGAGTTGGCACGCACCGCAGCAGAGGATGAGCGCGCCCAGTTCGCCCTGGCTCAGCTAAGACAAGACCAGGCCCAACGCTCTAAATTGGCCGAGGCTCAGATTGCAGCAGAAGAAGCACGGTTTGAACTCATGAAAGCGCAGCACAAAGCGGTGGAAGAGGCGCACACTACTGGCGTGGCAGGCACGGGACCCAGAGACAACCCGATGGGAGCGATATCAAAGATACGACTCAAGCCGGTAAGCCTTCCCAAGTTCAGTGGCAGTATGAGGGAGTTTCACCGCTGGAAAAAGGACTGGGAATCTTTGCAGAAGCAGGGAGAACCGTCCGGGTCGCCTGAAGTCAAGAAGTTCCAGCTTCTAGACAGCATGGAAGAGAAGGTAAAAAAGGATGTCACATTGGCCAGCTACAGTACAGTCGAAGACATGTTCAGAGTACTGGAGAACCGTTACGGGAACAGGTCCACGATTGCACTGCAGATCGTCGCAGAACTGGAGAAGATACCAGCTGTGAAAGGAGACCAGCCGAGGAAGGTGATAGACCTCATCCAAGCTGTGGAAAAGGCTTTGGCAGACCTCACAGACCTCGGGAACCCTGGAGCCATCAACCACCCGCTGATGATTAGGTCTATAGAAAGCAAGCTGCCCGACCAGGTGAAGCGAGAGTGGGTCATCTTCAAGGCTAAGCCCGAAAACGGTGTCACCCCAGTCAACCATTTCAATGCGCTTCTGAAGTTCCTGAAGGAGCAAGAAGAAATTCTAGAGAGCTTGGAACAACTGAAAATAACAGAGACATCTGAAAAAATGGAAAAGCCGCAAAACAGGTTCGAGAGAAAGTATGCCTACACAAAAGCCACCAGAAGGGACACTCCAGAAGGGGAGTGCGTCGTGTGTGGAGAGGAGAAACACAATAACAAGTTATTCTTCTGCAAGAAGTTCAAGGGGTTTGGCTTGGCTGAGAGAAAGACTGCTGTGAAGAAGGTAGGAGCATGCCGCGTTTGTCTTGGATGTCACGACGTGGTAGAAGAGTGCACAGACAGGTTCCTCTGCAACAGGGAAGACTGCCAAGAGGGGACCTCCTCGGACCACCACTACCTCCTCTGTCCAAAATGGGAACAGCTACCAAAGGGGAAACTTGGAAAAGGCAGTGAGAGGGTAAGGGAGCTAACAGAAGAACAAAAGCTAGCCTTGTCCAAATGTTCCCCAGAGGGGGCGGCGGAGATCATGAAAGCTTTCAGTAACAGCAACAAGACTTCAGTGACAAGGAGCGCTAGGAAGGATGAAGGTGGACTTCTGGAAGAAAATAGACTGACCGAGCACCCTGTCATCATGATGCTGTTGGAAGTCACTGCCAACGCGGGGCAAAAGATCGGAGCTCTGATTGACCTCGCATCAGACACCAACTAAATCACTCATGTAGCGGCTGACAGGCTCGGTCTGAGCAGAGAAGAAGTCACTCTGATTGTGCATGGAGTTGGAGGAATGACCGTGACAGTCAAGACGAAGAGGTACCTCCTGCGAGTAAGAGTCAAGACCCCCAAAGGTACTGTGAGGGCTCACAAGCTGGTTTGTTATGGCCTGGAGGAGATCGCTAAAGTGCATCGGAGCGTCAGACCTGAACAGCTAAAGAGGTTTTTTCCAGAGGTTGCAACGGAGGAACTGAAGAGACCAGACCATGTCGAGCTTCTCATCAGTCACAGAGAGGGGAGACTCGCTCCACAAAGACTGAGGATAGTTGGAGACCTCGTCTTATGGGAGGGCCCACTGGGTAAAACCGTGGGCGGAGCACATCCCAGTCTGTTCGAGGATGTAAAAGTGGCAATGCACCAGTCTGAGACGCACTTCGCTCGCTCGATGAGGACAGCTGCAGTGGGGTACAGAGAAGTAGTTGAGAGTCCTGAGATTCTGAGGGAAGAGGAGACCAAGAGCCTGACTCAGGAAGTAAAGGCGGAGACCAGGAATACAACTGCAACAAGGAGAGAAGTTCTCGAGTGGTGGAAGTGGGACAGCATCGGTGCGGCCTGTGAACCCAGGTGTGGTGGGTGTCGCTGCGGGACATGCCAGCCAGGAGGAAAGGAAATGACCCTGGCAGAAGAAAGGGAGCTGGAAGTGATTAAAGAGGGGCTGTCCTACATGGCCAAAGATGAACACTGCCTGACTCCGCACTGGGACGCATCTTACCCATGGACCGAGGACCCAGCCTCACTTCCAAACAACAGAAGAGGAGTGGAGGCCACCTTCCTGAAAACAGAGAAGCAGCTCAGGAAGGAAACTGAGTGGCAGTCCGCCTACAAAGGTCAGATTCACGAGATGGTGGAGAGAGGCGCGGCAGTAAAACTCACCACGGAGATGATAGACGGCTGGAGAGGACCAGTGTGGTACGTGAGCCACATGGTCGCGCCGAACCCCCACTCAGTGACGACACCAGTGAGACTGGTCTGGAACAGCAGTCAACAGTTCAGGAGGGTCAGCATGAACGACCTTCTGCTTAAGGGGCCGGATGTGCTGAACCCCATCAGATCGGTCTTACTCCGATTCAGGGCGGGAGAGCATGCAGTCCTAGGAGACATCCGAAAGATGTACAACTCAGTCTGGCTAAAAGAGCGCGAAGTCCACCTGCACAGGTTCCTCTGGAGAGACACCCCAGAAGAGGACATCGGTGAGTACGCCATCACCAGGGTAAATATTGGCGACCGACCCGCTGGGTGCATCGCACAGTTGGCAATGAGGGAGACTGCTCGGCTGCCCAGGTTCGCGCATATGGTGGAAGAACGCAGGGTCCTGGAGGAGGACAGTTATGTGGACGATATCTTAACATCCCACAATGACCAAAAGAGACTGGAGGAAATCACAGAGGGGGTAGAAGAGATCCTGAGCGCCGGAGGCTTCTCCCTCAAACCATGGGTCAGGTCAGGCCAAAGTGGGAGGCAGAGGACTGCAGAGCAGGTCCAAGCTGGAGCAGTAGCAGAGCCAGGGTTCAAGACACTGGTACTCCCGAACCAGTTAAGCGACGAGGACAACAAAGCTCTGGGGATTGGATATCATGTGGAAAAAGATCAACTTTACATGATGACCTCGATCAACTTCTCAAGAAAGAAGAAAAAGATGAGAGTGGGACTGAATCTTCGTGAGGAGGAGGTAAGACCAGAAACGCCTGACCCTTTGACTAGAAGGGAGCTACTTAGTCAAGTTAGTGGACTCTATGATCCAATTGGCCTGGTTACGCCTGCAAAGCAGAAGGGGACTATCCTCGTCAGAAGGGCCTTCCAAGAGGCGGAGAGAGGAAGATTGACAAAGGAGACTTGGGACAGCCCACTCTCAGGGAACCTCCGAGAAGATGCTATCAAGCTGTTTGAAGAGTATGTGAGGCTGAGTAAGGTCAAATTCCACAGGAGTCTCACGCCATCCGGGTGGAAAGGCAAACCGTGGGGGGTCACGTTTTCAGATGGGAGCGATGACGCATACGGTGCCGTGATGTACCTGAGATGGGAGTCAAAGCAAGGGGTCGAGGTCAGGTTGGTGGAGTCAAAGGCCAAGCTAACACCTCTCGACCAAAAGGGAGACGTAGTCAAAACTGAGATGTGCGGTGCAGTTTTTGCAGCTCGGTTAAAAGGGTATTTGCAGAAGCACGGACGGTTGGAGGTGGAGCGCTGGTTCCACTTTGTTGACAGTCAGACGGTCCTGGGAGCCATCCAGCGAGAGAGCTACGGGTATCAGACTTTCTTCGCAAACAGGGTCGGCGAGATCCAGAAGGCCGGACCAGTAACTGACTGGTGGTGGATCCCAGGGCCACTTAACATCGCCGACATCGTAACAAGAGGAGCAACTCCTGAAGACCTGGGAGAGGGCTCAGAGTGGCAGAGGGGACCAGAGTTCCTGGTGAGGCCGCTAGAAGAATGGCCCATGAAGTCGGCCGCTGAGGTGGCAACTGGTGCCAGAGAGAGTGTGGGCAAGCTTCAAAGAAAAGCATTCTCGGCAATACTCACCAGAGCCCAGTCAACCAAAACCCCTATCCCTGACGACACCAGTGGAAAGGACGCAGAGGCTGAGGAGTCCCTAGTTAAGGTTGGTGGATCCCCAGAAACCTCCGAAAGGGAAGAAGCTTCAGTCTTGACAGAGAGAAGACCGGAAGGAAAGTTTCGAAGCATTGCTGTTGTAAACCTGGTAAAACCAGAGAGGTTCAGCAGTCTGGCTAGGCTATGTGGAGTGGTCGCATGGGTCCGGCGAGCTGCAGAGAAATGGCTGACTAGAAGAGGCCGAGCGACGGGTCAAGCAAAGTGGGAGGCAAGAGTCCTGGACAAAAGAAAAGGCAAACCTGTGCTGACAGTGGGAGAGTTAAAGACTGCACTCCATGATTTATTCTTGGCAGCCCAGGAAGGTGAGGTCTTCCCTGGGACAACGCTGGACACGCTTGTGGTCAGTAGGGATGAAGTATCGGGGCTTCTGCTGTGCCGCGGAAGAGTCCAGACCCTGGACGGAAGAGTGTCGGGGGTGGCATTAGTCCCCTACAGAGCGTGGTTAGGGACTCTGCTAGCCCGAGAGGCTCATGAAATAAATCACGAAGGACTCGCTGGTACTCTTCTGAGGATGAGATCAAAGGCGTGGGTGGTACAGGGCCGGTGGGTGGCCAAGCGGATTGTCGACGTCTGCATCACTTGTCGCAAGGCGAGGGCGAAGATGTGCCAGCAGGAGATGGCAGACCTCCCCCCCGAGCTAACAGAGCCTGCCGCACCTTTTGAGTACACCACCGTAGACCTGTTCGGCCCCTACACGGTGAGGGACATGGCGAAAAGGAGGACCAAGCTGAAGGTCTGGGGCGTGGTGTTCTGCTGCATGGCATCACGGGCTATGCACGCAGACATCGTGGAGGACCTGTCCACGGAGGGCTTCCTGGGGACTTATCAGCGGTTTACATCACTGAGAGGTCATCCAAAGAAGGTGTGGTCGGACCGGGGGACAAATTTTGTTGGGGCCAGACACGCCTTAAAGGACCTGCATGACTTATTGAGTCGATTGGACCAGCAGGAAGTCGTGGGGAAGGCTGCAAGGAATGGCACAGAGTGGGCCTGGATTCTCCACCCGGCCGATTCGCCTCATCGAAATGGCGCAGCAGAAGCAGCCGTCCGCATAGTGAAGAAGGCGTTGGGGAACGTCGGGGGAGGCGACTGCCTCACGGGACTGGAATTCCAGACCCTGCTCTACCTGGCGGCTAATCTCGCCAACGAGAGGCCGATCGACGCCAGGGCTCAAGTCCAGGAGGATGTCGTGCAGGTCATCACCCCCAACTCCCTGTTGCTAGGGCGAGCGGGGCCCCGAGGAGACTTGCGAGGGTTTGAGTTTTCAATCTACTCGTACAAGTGGCTGAGGGTCATCCAGGGCGAAGTGGACAAGTTTTGGAGGCAGTGGAGCCAGCTGGCTGGGCCGAACCTGTTTATCCGACCTAAATGGCATCGAAGAGCGCGAAACGTGGCGGTAGGAGACCTGGTTTGGTTGGCCGATCAGAACGCCCTGAGAGGTCAGTTCAGGTTAGGTCGGATTGAGGGCGTGACCCCCGACAAGAAAGGAGTAGTCCGAGATGTTACTGTGAGGACATGCCCTAGCTGTCCCGCTTTCCTTGGAGGAACAGGAGGATCCCGAAGACCCGGTAGGAAGGGTATAGACCGGATTCCCACCACCGTGCTTCACAGGGACGTGAGGAGGTTGGTTGTTCTCCTGCCTGTGGAGGAGCAAGGAGATCAGGAGAGAGCGAGTCGACCTCGTAACGCTGGCTGTGCCTCTGCGGGGGGACCTGGCTTCGGGGTCGTGAAAGATTCCGAAGTAGAGAACTAAGGAGAAGAACCTCCTCAGACACCACCACCAGAGCAAGGTTATTTAGGTTGGTGGCCTCCTTGGGTCATCCGACCAGGGTGCCAAGTGGGAGGTGTGCTGTAAACTCATGTTTTTGCTGGGTGTATGAGGGTTCAATTAATGGGGTTTCAGTTTATGTGTGTGATACTTTAAATCTGGGTGGAGCTTCGCAGGGTTTGTTGATGTGTAGAGGGGATACATAAATGAACGTCATTGAGATTGAGGAATCAGGAGAGGCCACTAGTAAGTGTGATTATTATATTGAATTTGATTTAAGTTGTATGGGATATGTGTGATCCTAATTGTTGTATTGTTGTTGTCCTTTTTTTCTTCTAAGGTTAACAACCTATTTGGATTTGATTAAATTATCGAACCTAGGAGTTGTTTCCGTCCATCTTGATTCCACCCATACTGTCGGGAGATAGACAGTACAGTAGCCTCATCCCAATACCCCTCCTCGACTCCTCTCCTCCCCTCCTACGGGACTTGACCCGGAAATCGATCAAGACACGCCATTTTGAAGGACGTCCCAATAGCTGAAATGCACACGGAGGAGTCGAGGAGGGGTGAGGGAGGAGGGGTGCGGGAGGAGACGAAAGGGAGGATACACGCGAGCAGACTACGCAGAAGTGTTTTCACTACTCGCGTATAAAAGCCCCGCCCCCACCTTCACAGCTGGTCGATTTCAACAGAGGAAAACCGACAACTGGAAGATGAGTGGAAAAGCGTCACATAAATGTATAAGTGCTCACAGCTCCGTGGGAATTATTATGTGCAATTCATTTCTAAAAGGCTTTCACATTAATATAATTATATTTTTATTCAAATGTCGGCTACATTTTACACCAAAATGGAACACAAAAGCAGGACCAACAATCATAGATTGAATTCCTTGACTAAGAAGAAAAAGATTCATTCATTTAAATAAATATTTAACAACAAATGGGCCGGTTCTAAGGGGTTATTCAGTTAAGCCCGATGAGAGGGGATACAGAAGTGCACATGTCATCATTAACAGACTTCGTTTAAGAGTGACGTTTGAGTGAACGAGGACATCCCAATTAATACCTGAGGACTCCTCTGTCCTCGCGTCAACTCCTCGTGTCTCTCGCTCGCATCTTACGGAGGCGGAGCTAAGATGCAAGGAAGGGACGCGAGTGAGGGAAAGGAGGAGTCGAGGAGGGGTATTGGGATGAGGCTACTGTGATGGATCATTGGAGCTGTAACTCAAGGGCCCTTTCTCATTTCATCAAATCCCCCTCCTCGAATCCTCGGTCCTCCGGTAGTGACCCGGAAATGAATTTCAGCGTGCCATGTTGAAGGACATCTAATTTCTGTAAATGCACTTCGAGGACCGAGGATCGAGCGTCGAGGAGGCTCTCTGGAGGAGTTATAACCGAGGATACACTGATGGGTCCTCCACGGCTCCTTCGTGGATGCATTTCCGGGAACAGAGATGTTTCAAAGAGTCATGACGCACGGCCGGACTTATCTCAGCCAATGACAGCTCTGCATGCATCCCCTGGATATTATTTTATTAACTGCTTTCATTGCGATGCGATGTTTACAGTGAGAACAGCTGTGAGGTCCGTGCAGAAAGCAGAGCAGTGTGTATAATATATATTACTCAGTATAACAGGCCTACTCTCTTTATTTGCTTTAGTTTAGTAGATATCTACAAACAAAGAGTCAATATTTTTCTAAAACCATTTAGTGCTTCACATAATAAAATACAAAACGGCTGTAGCCTGTTTTAGGAGCTGTAGGTATGTATGTGTGTGTGTGTGTGTGTGTGTGTGTGTGTGTGTGTGTGTGTGTGTGTGTGTGTGTGTGTGTGTGTGTGTGTGTGTGTGTGTGTGTGTGTGTGTGTGTGTGTGTACAGTGTGTGCGTAGATGCAGCGGACAGACGGGTCTCAGTTGGTTTGGTGTCCTCTGCTTACTTTTAATACTTGTAAATAAAACTTTTGGCCCGTAATTTATTTTCCTCATTGTAGCGACAGAGGGGAGGGGGAGGGGAGATATATCCAGTCTCTGATAGTAGGCTTGAATAGCCGATTGCAGCCCGGGGGAGGTCTCAAAAAGCTCGCCTGAAGTCGGACAGCTCGGAGTCGGCTTCTTCATCATCATCTTCTTCTTCTTCTCTCGGTTTTTTGGCGGATTGCAAAGATCGTTAATGTCAGATATGTACTAAGTAAATACATTTGTTCCTGCACAAGATTAGATTCAACTTTATTGTTATTGCACATATTACAGGTACTGAGAGGACGAAATGCAGTTTAGCTTCTAACCAGGAGTGCACAAAGCAGTAAAGTGAAAAGCAATGTACACAATCTATAGAATAAAAGATAGAATGAATTGAATGATGAATAAACAGTGAGGGGTATGAATACACTAACACAGCAGCCTTTGAGCAGTATGAACAGTGTATGAATATGCTAAGATATATAAAGTATGAAAACGGTGAGCAGTGCAAGTATAGTAGGCTATAGTATAAAATATATAGATATTAATTTCATGATGATAAAAATTGTGGAACAATGATGAAAAACGTGAATGGAAGTGGCGACGTAAAACTGACACAAAACAACAACAAACTTTTGCCGAGCCAATTGGAGAGTTTCATCAGCAGCACGGGGTAAAAACCACCAATGAGCGCTCAGCTCGAGATACCAGCGAGTTGTTTCCCATCAAGGATTTCGCTTCCGCAGCCCGTGGAGAGGAACTGGGTTATGGCTAGAAATGATCCGTCTTGTGTAAATATGATGTCACGTTCTCGTTGTAACTCTCGTTGAAGCGGCTCGGAAGCACATCTACAGCAGTAACATGATGCAACATACACATTCATGCAGAAGGATAATAGTAAAACACTGAAAGGGAACATTGTATTGCACCAGGAGCTATCTTGGGACTTTTACTGTGACAACGTTGACTTGCCTGAGAATAAAAAATAAACCGCAGTGTTGGTGATCTACAGTGTTGTCATTCTTCTTTGAACAGCAAGACCACTAACACCCTATTTCAACAATCACACTCCCTGTCATTGACATAATTAATAGATGGTTTAGCTTCTCACCATCATTTTCTCTGGCCCACTGATGTTAACGATCGTAACTGAAAGGCTGCCTGCCAAACGTAAACATTCAGCCACGTGACTTGCAAACTCTCGCGAGAGTTTTACACTAGACGGATCCAGCGCCGTATAGAGCTCCTGCGGATGATGTCACATATGCTGGTCACGTGACGAGAAACGAAGGGGGCAGCCATTTTGGCAGTAATCGCGTCAGTAAATTCATTGGCAGGCACTGGCAGACTGTCGAGGATGGTGGATAACTGCTGTGCACCAGGTTGCACAAATAGGCGTGGGAAGAAGAAAGGTGTATCTTATTATCGCATTCCAAAAGACGCGGAGAGGAGGGAAAAGTGGATCGCAGCGATTAAAAGAGCCAGGAGCCGTCTGAACAGGACTGAAAGATGGGACCCCCCGGCCGTTTGCTTTCGCTTATGCAGTGATCACTTCATATCAGGTGGGTGAAGGAATACAGTACAATGCTACAAAAAGTTTCTGGTCAGTTTAATTTTTACCGAAGTAGAATCTAGCACCCAGTTATTATAGCTAACGGACTCTGTGATGTCCCTTTTTAACTCAACAAGTGTGGCTCTGGTGCAGCCTAGCCAGTTAGCTTGTAGCAAGCTAGTGGTAAACAAACCCGTGTTGAAAATATTCCTTCTTATTTTTTAGGGAGAAAGAGTGATAACCCGTTGAGTCCGGATTTTATTCCGTCAATTTTTGATTACCTTCCATCTCCATGCTAACGTGACACTGCCGTAGCTAGACAAGCTAATAAACAAACAATGCTAACGTGACACTGCCTATCAAACTGGAATAATTTAATACTTACCCTTGCAGTGATGATGCCGAAGTTTTTGGATGTAAGACTCCACAGTTGAATGTTGTTTACGAAGCCGGACTGACACCATTTGTAAGCCTCCAAGCTTTTGTAAGCTCTGAGGGAGTCTCCTGAGTACACTGATGGAAAGCTTACAAGATAGCTGTGGATGTCCGCGTAGCGCAAGTCGGGTACATCGTCTTCAGAGCAGGAGGTTATGCTCTTGAAAAGCACACCGGGTGCATTATATGGGTCGCTTATATTTAATCTTTCTAATTTTGTACTATAAAGCCGAATTTCACTTGAATTAAAATGAGATGTATACTCGCACGGTAGGAAAACGCTGGCGCCGGTCGTCATGTTTACTGCCAAAATGGTGGCTGATAACCAAAAGTCACGTGACCGCAGGAGCTCTATAGACTTATGTCATCTCCGTTCACTCCAATGGACCACTTTTTTACAGCAATGGCGGATCGTGGAGCCTCTCAATCGTTCCCCGGAAGTTAGCGCCAAGGCTAGCAGAGCTGTAGAGTTGCAGCATAATAGACCGTTCGTGACGGACTTTTAAAGGTAAGAAGCTTACAGATTTATATTGCGGATATTATCATTACATCTGATTCAAATTAACATGTGTATTAAAGGATGTCAGTGGATTATCCCTAAATTAGTAGATTTAGGGAACGTTTACAGATAACAGATTAAGCTAGGATACCATACCATAGTACCATACACTATACCATAGTGGTTGAATACACAGTATTAGGAAACACTTTATACTTACTGGACATGTTATACTCATTATATACTGTATATAAAATATGACCAAGAAAGTGAGACAACTTTATAGAAATTCATATCACATCTGTTACTGATGCCATTTGTCATACTTTGTTAAACTCACAAATAATAAAGTTCCATAACTTCAGTTGGGAACAAAGACCACACCTTATCTCCCCAAGGCAATTTCCCATCCAATAGGTGTGCTATATAGGTGTGTATAACCCTGTCTCCTGTCTGTTACTCCCTCTTTCAGCACAAGAACCAGAGGGGGATTCAATGGAGCCTGAATACCTGCACTGAGACCCTCACCCTGCACCCTGAGTCTCAACTCTCAGTGTTTTTCAAGCCTTTCCCTGTTTTTTTGTATTAAACAAAACATTAAGCTTTCCCAATGGTGTGGTTTTCGTTTTGTGAAAAAGTGCAAATGCAGTGTTTGTATACAATAACCTAACCTCACATATTTTTTTGCTGTTGGTCATGAAATTGCTCCTGCTGACTTGTGCCAGCCATTTTTTCCTCCGCTCTGTCTCAGTGGGGAAGCTGTACATTCGTACTCCTTTCTCAGAGCGATTTGAGCATCCCCAGGCAGCACAGCAAACCATGGTGGCGACTAGGAGGCAGCACAGCAAACCAGGACAACACGGAGGAAAAGGCACAGACAAACTGCATGATATGCTATTCAATGTTTATTGAATTCCATGTATTTGCAATGGATGTTCCTAAAACAACACATTTAACATCATCATCATCATCATGCTGCTGCTGCTGCTGCTGCTGCTAGTCCTTTGATAGTCACCTGTCGGTCTCCTGTCCTTTCTGAAAGCCATAAAGATGACATTAGTCATTTAGATTACCATGGGATTACTGAAACTACCATGAATTTAAGAAAATGGTAGAAATGAATCTAATCTGAATTTTGAAGCATTCCTTTAGATCCCCTCCCTCTAAATATATCAATAAACATTAGAAAGTGATGCTCCTGACTACTATACAAGTTTAAGAAGATAATATTGGTTTGAAAGAATTCAAAGCTATAAATAAACAGCAACAGGCTCTTTAACCAAGGCACTGTTAGCCTAACATGTAAACTAGTTGTTCACACTAATCCTAATATTATCACTTAATATTAGCAAATTCTATTTTATTTTTTAAAACATATTGATGTAAATACATACACATATCGATTTGTTGTATAAATATTGCAAATCAAAACCTTTATTCACTAATAATTACCAAAAGTCGAAGTTCTATCTCCTGTTATCGATGCATTCACATTGCCCGCCATGAACTTCCGGGGAACGATTCTCGTCTGCATGAACCACGTGACGATAACCGTTTTTGGACTTCCGCTGTCGTAACTCTTCTATCTATACGGCGCTGGACGGATCCTTTCTAGCCATAACCGAGGAACTGCGCCGCCTCGCCGCGCCTCGCTCTCAAGGCAGCGGGCGTCTTTGTCCCGCGAGATTTCAACGTCTCATGTGAGCGAGCCTCCAGAGCAAGTCGGACAAAATGACTAACCATCATGCAACGCACTAGCAAGACGTTGATCGCAATTGCGCAGGTCTGCGTCGGTCTCGCTTGTCTCAAACAAGCCTAGTGTTACGTTATTATGAGAGTGCGCTGTTTGATTCTGAAATTATATATATTTATATAAATATATACACACATATATATATATATATATGTGTGTGTGTGTGTGTGTGTGTGTGTGTGTGTGTGTGTGTGTGTGTGTGTGTGTGTGTGTGTGTGTGTGTGTGTGTGTGTGTGTGTGTATGTGTGTGTGTGTGTGTGTGTGTGTGTCCGCATCTCTAGCCTGCTATTGTCGCATTTACCGCACTGTGAATGAATTAAAGGTACAAATATAAGTCATTAATCAGACAGAGGGCTGCTGTGCCTCCTGTCATCATTAATGGACGTCTCTTTAAAATGACCGCTCAGAGGAGAGGAGTTCTCATTTCTCTAACCGCCCGCTGCTTCCCCTCCTCTCTCCTCGGTTCCCCTCCTCGGCTCCTCCGCTCGCATCTCCTGTGGGCGGGACTCAAGCCCCCAGGAAGTGCGCCGGACTTGATTGATTGATTGATTGAAAAGTTTATTAACAGCTTGTATATTGGGTACAGTACAGTACAGCTCAAAACATACAATTATTAAGGGGATGCAGACCAGAGAAAGACTTTCGTCTTGTTTACATCAGGGTCCCCCATTTCCAATTCATCATATCATTTAAGACATACAAGACATATTTGACATACAGATGGCTTATTTACAATTTACATACAGGTGGTTTTTTACATACAGATGGCTTATTTACAAATTTCATTTTAGATTTCGTTCTAATACATCCTAACCGGACATTTAAGACATACCAAGTCTACAGATATACAGTTAGTAACAGAGTCTAAAATGCGAGTATATACATAGATGGGGGGGGAAACTGTCCATTGTACGACAGGTTGAGATTTGTACCATTACCGGAGCCAGTTTTGCAATGCTCTCCCCCGAAGGTGCTCTTTAAGAGAGGTTTTGAAGGTAAGTATAGTTTTACTTTCCTTTACAGTAGTGGGAAGAGCGTTCCACCTTGATGTGGCATAATTGCGAAACGTGTATTCCCCTTTTTTTGTGCCAAATCTGGGTTTTACATGATTTGTGGAGCTCCCTCTGGTGTTATGATCATGGTATTCCTTAACCTTTGGGAAGAATTTTGACATGTACATGGGTACCATAGAGGTGTAGTGGATCTTGTAGACCAGGCCCATTGCAAGTAGCTGTACTCTGTCGTCGACTCTAAGCCATCCTAGGTTGTCAAAGTGGGCAGAGGTGAGGTGGGTTCTAGATGAAAGGTCAAGCAGTAGTCTGACCAGTTTATTTTGTGATGTTTGAAGTTTTATTTTTAGAGCCTTGGAGGTGCTATGGTACCATGACGTGCAAGCATAGTCATAGTACCCTTGAATGAGTGCTCCTGCCAGAGTTTTCAGGGTGTTTTTGTTTACCAGAGAGGAGATCCGGTATAGGAATCTAGTTCTTTGATTGACTTTTTTAATTACATTGGATGCCATTTTGTCACAGGAGAGGTTTGCCTCAAGAATAGATCCTAGGTATGTAATTTCCTTCTTACTTGTGACAATAATGTCACCCACTGCAACTGAGAAGTCGTCGGATTTGCTGAGATTATGTTTCGAACCGAAGAGAATGGACTCTGTTTTACCCAGGTGTAATGATAATTTATTATCGGCGAGCCAGGTGCAGATTCTGCCGAGCTCGGAGCTGAGGGTTTTTTCAACCTGCAATCTGCTCCTGTCAGAGACCAGCAGGGCTGAGTCGTCCGCGAACAGGAACAAGTTGCAGTCACATGCTGATGACATGTCATTTGCATAAATTAGGAACAGTAACGGACCTAATATGCATCCTTGTGGAACACCACAGCTCACTGGGAGGGGGGGGGACAGAGTACCGTTTACCTCCACCATCTGTTCTCTCCCCTCCAGGTAGGATTGCATCCAGCTCACCGATAGTTTATCAAAACCAATTGCTTTTAGCTTGTCAATCAGAATGGGGTGATTGACAGTGTCGAAAGCCTTTTGCAGGTCCAGCATCACCATGCCGCAGTATTTGCCCTCGTCCACCTCTTGTTTGATGTGGTCGTTTAAATAAAGAAGGCATGTGTCAGTGGAGTGGGATGTTCTAAAGCCAGATTGAAATTCATAGATTAGTTTCTTGTCCGCGAGGTACTTTTCGACCTGTTCATATACTATTTTTTCCATGACTTTCGAGATGGAGGTAAGTATAGAAACAAGGCGGTAGTTGCCTGGGTCCAATTTGCTGCCCTTTTTGTGCAGGGGGGTTACTCTTGCAATTTTGAAGTCTTTGGGTACTTTTCCCTGTTTTATGTAGAGGTTAATTATGTGAGCTATGACTGGTGAGATGGCGGTTGCTGTGTCTCTGAGGAATTTGGAGGGGATATTGTCGTGGCCAGTGGCCTTGTTGGAGGGCGCTCAGTTTAATGAGTACCTCTGCTGATGTTACCCTTGCTAGACTGAAATCATCTTTGCGTACCCCTAGGTTTTTGTAGTAGGTCATTATGTGATCTACTCCAAAAAGCCCTGAGTGGGAGGGTAATTTATTTACAAGAGTTGTGGCTATGTTTGTGAAAAAAAAATTCAAGTACTTGGCCACGTCCAGTTTGTCTGTGATGAGCCTGTTATCTGTCTTTATGTTTAAGTTCGAAAATCTCGTTTTGAGTTTTTTACTGCAGCCAAGCTGGTTATTGAGTAATTTCCAAAGTTCACAGGGTTTATTTTTGTTTTCCTCAGTTTTGACATTGATGAAATTCTTTTTGGCAGTTTTGATCATGGAGCTTACGTCATTTCTTAGTCTGTTTCTTTCAATTTTTAGTTCAGTCACGTGGGCCAGGAGTTCACTGCTCGTGCTTTTGGCTCAGATGAAAATATTCCAAACGGCGGTACTACACTTCCGTTTGGTTGCCAGGCCTGGAAACACTTTATCCCATTGACTTACATGGGGAAAGAGTGGTCTGTAAATCGTTGGATAATCTTTTTTAAACTAAATAAACCACCCAGTATGAACACTTGTATAGCCCTTATTAAAAAAATTCGTTCCTCAAGTTGTAAACATTTGCTAATAACGTTATTCTGAGAGTTATATCCCTCTGCATTATGAACGCGCATCTAACCCACGGGACCGCGCCGCCCGGCACGTTCATGTTACGTGTTCAGCAGGTTCAGTACTACATGTGTTTATCTTTACCCATGGATGCACAATAAGAACGCTCCCATATCGTCTCACTGCCATCCCACGGAGCTGTAATAATGGATATATTGCACATGTTTGCTGTAATTCATAATTTGTAAAATATTATAGGCCTACTACATGGGCTGTATGATTAAATCTTGTACCGTAAATGTTGTATTAAATAAAGTTAATATTACCAACGTTAGATTAACTTCTCTGTAGCTTCTTATTGCACTAAGAAGCTTATTGCACTGTATATATATACAATGCAATAATTATTTCATGCTAAATGAAGCTCTGTTGCTTGGATATCACTAGATCCTGTTACAGCGTAATATAAATTGGCGAAATGTCGCTCCTCTGTTTTCATTGAAACAGCTCCTTATATCCGTTAGCGCAGCTAGCTAGCACCAGATGCTAACAACAACAATACACGTAAGGTGTGCCCGTTCTCTCTCGCTCGCTCGCTAACTCCACACATACACACACCCCCCCGGTCCTCCCGATGGCCAGTCGGTGCCTGCCGGTGAACGTGGAAGTGTGGTCTGCCGCAAGGGGACGGCAGGAGTGGGGCTGTCAGCATCAGCTTGTAGATGGTATTTTAAACTCCATCTATACTATAGCCTACTATACTTGCACTGCTTACCGTTTTCATACTTTATATATCTTAGCATAACTCCAAAAATAATTAGTGGCATTAATTTTGTTTTGCGTTAACGCATTATTAACGCGTTAACTTGACAGCCCTAATATATATATATATATATATATATATATATAGCAATCCCAACAGGCCACCTTGTTTATGGTTTGATTCAGTTTTAATAGAATATAAAATACATGAATGATGAAATGAGCACATAAAGTGCAGACATACTATAAAATCACATAGAACTGCATCTGATTATTGCAGTACAGAGCTGGCCTCTCCTGGATCAAGGTGATGAGCAGAGGCCTGTACTACGAAGCAGGATTTTCGTTTAGCCGGGCTAACTTCAGGGAAAATTGGGGTTTCCGGTCCTACGATGCTGGTTCTCTTTTTAGCAGGAAAGGAAATACAGAAAAACTGCAGTTGCAGGAAAGACGGCCGGCAAAAATCACCGACTGTGTGAACGTGAATATTAATAGAATATCACCTCCCATCTTCAGAGCAATCTGACTATTATAACATTAGCGTTAAGAAAGTTTAATTAAATATCTGCCATGACATAAGTAACCAGATCAAAGTAACAGTACAGCATATCACATCATAATGTATATATTTCCTTACCTGAGTCAGCTTCTTGAGCCGTATCTGGCCGTGCAACACTCACAGTGTCCCATAGGCTACTGTATGCAGAAGTATTATTTTAAGCAACACATTAAGTTGACGAAACACTCGAGTCAAATGTAATTAAAGTCAAATCGTGTCTAAGACACGACAGTGATATCATAAACCTGTTAATGTACGCATTCAAAAACTTTTTCTGTTACCAGCTGTATTCACCTTGCAAGTACAACTATGTGGATAACGTTTTTAAGTCATGGATGTTTAAAGTTTAATGTCTTCATATGTCTAATATTATAGTTGACTTTTCAATCAGGAAGTATGACGCGCTGCGCTGTCAGTACGCTTGTCCATGTTTGTGATTGGTCGAATGCTCCAAATACCACCCCTTTCATGTGAACGCGCACCTAACTATGTAGGACACGGCTGGCTTAAGCGATCCACTTGATAACCCGCGTTGTAGTACAGTTTAGCGAGAGCGCGTATGTTTTGGATTAGGCCAACCGGCTAACTCAAACATATCCAGGTTAGGTTGAACCAGCTTCGTAGTACAGGCTTCTGGTCTTCGTTTCCGTCATTCCAGATCGACATGATGACAAATAAACCGATGAGATGAAAATGAATAGCCGTCTGTGTGTGTGCCTTCTTAAATCGTTTGTTTACGTCCCTCACTTCCGTTTCGCTTCTCATGCACTGATTCGCTAGCCGAACAGCCAATCAGAGTGATTGCTTTGTCCGAATGCCTGTGCCCGACGCACGGCCGATTCAACCTGTTGAATCGGCCGTGCGTCGGCCATGAAAGGCCAAATAAGGCGTGTCACGGCCGACGGTGCTGGACACACCAAATTGAGTTTGGGCTACAGGGCATGCTTCGTCGTTCGACTAACGAAAATGGCCGATTTCGGCCTGGTGTGTCAGGGCCTTTAGACATCAAAGAGTGCTTCAATTACTGGTTAGTTTAATGCAGACTTGATCACATGTTAGCGTATTATCGTATCGTAGACTAGACAATCAAATAAATAGGGTGAAAACATGATAACCTTTCCCAATTTGATCATTTACTTACAAGTTTTCTGAAAAGTTATGTTTAGGGCCCGTCTTGTTTAATTTTCTTGACATATTAGAGTAAAATATTTTTACAGAGGAAATGTTTGATATCTTTTAGTATTACTTATTATAAAATGAATCAGAAAATACTGTGGATTTCCCCCTTGTATTTAGATTAGATTAAATATACTATATTCATCCCAATCTGGGACATTTTGTTTGTATGAAATATACAGAATTAATTAGAATAGCCTATAATTGACCAATCTACTGCAAAACCGACACATTAAAGACATATACTAGGAATAAAATGTAATATAAATCATGCTATGAATGACACATAAACAAACTCCTCGAAATATTCTTTAGAATGAAGAGTCTAACTGCAATGTTAGTGGAGATTAGTGGCAAATGACAAAAATAATAATTTTAATATAATAGCATTTAAAATATGTATTGTGAAATTCCATATATTCATCAAGACACAACAGGTAATTAGTGTAACTATTAGATATCACCATGACACCTTGGAGACGTGTTGGGCTTTAAGAGTGTTTATTTGTTGTGGATTTTAGCTGTTCTCAACACATTTTTTGTCAATGCATGAGGCTTCATAAAAGACCCCCGTCACCCAGCAACAAACTGTTCTGTCTGCTGCATCAGGACTAAAACCACCAGACTCAGAGACAGTTTCATCCCACAGGCCATAAGACTATTTAACACCTGAGCTTGCACTGTTTTAAATGGTATTGTTGTTTTTCATACTGTTGAGCTAAAGGATGGCAGCTTCCTCATACGTTACACTCGGAGATAAATAGTTGAGACGGAAACGATGAACTGTGTAGCCCTTGTGCATGGTTAATTTTCCTTTCGCTCAGCCGAGCTAACTTAGAATACAACACACACAGAGGCCGTTTCTCAATCTCGAGGTTGCTGGATTGGTAGTTGCGTACTTCCAAGTCACTTCCTTCAGAAACGAAGCAAGTATGCTTCCAAGCCACGGCTTCGGAAAACGAAGAAGAATGGAAAAGGCTAACAAGTGTGCCACTCTCTCTAACGGTTTCAACATAAACTGTACCGAAAATAAATACCTCACGATGTCTATCTAATTTTGAACTTGCTTTACTTTCACGGAACACATTTTTGGTGATAACAAATGTAATAAAGTAACATATTTACCAACACATGTTCTACGCCACTACATACGTACATTTCAATGTGTGCTGCGTCGGTTCAGCCATTTTCTGCAAGGGTTTTTGAAATTGGTCCGTGCGCAAAGCATTGTGGGGATTTTAAGGATGCGAAAAAAATTATATGTCTTGAGAACACGGCGTGCGGAAATATACGGGTCGTGCTGCAGCTAGATGTGCCTGTCCTCTGTAAGAAGGTGTCGGCGACTGACATGCAAGGAAGAACGGCTGTCCACAGGCTGTTCCAACTTTAACAACTGTATTAACTTCCAGGGTAGTGAATTGAACATGCAATTGTAATTGGGTGTGTGGTATATTTTCATGCACGGACACGCATGTTCCACAACACACAAACTGAACAACACTCAATTTTCCGATCGCTACCAGCGTCCTTGCGATCTTGTTATAATAACAAGTGCACGTTACTGATGCAATATGGTTGAGACCATTCGGGCTTATTCTAGAGGGGTGCAAAGAATAGTCCAAGTAGTGGGGGAGTTTTATACAATATGTTTAAAACATAAAAATAAAAAGGTTTTAAAAAGTTATTGTTTAATGTTTTAAGGAGGTGACGCTAATCAGCCAATCAAATCGGTGCAGTCAGCACGATAGATTCAAACACACACAGAGACACGACAAGAGGAGAGAAACAGTCGGAGTAATTTCAAATGGCGGAAGGTAGACAGCGAAAACAGAGCATTTAATTACCTTTTCTCTTACTGGACCTCTTTGAAATGCAATTGAATACCCCTGCATTATAGCAACAACAACAATAATAATAATAATAATAATAATAATAATAATAATAATAATAACAGCAATAATAATTGGGAGGGGGGGCGCGGCTGTTCTTATGTTCTCTGAGGGGAGGCTCACCTACCCACACTTTGAAAACCCCTGATCTAGAGAATTCAAACGACATTTATCATGGCTGCCACTGAGGGACTTCTGGGTCATTTCACTCCGTTAGGAAGGATCCTAAGCTAAATGGACTATTCGACTTCAGCCCCAGTATCCTCGAGATTGAGAAACGGCCACAGATCTGGCCATGTGCGCCATCAGGTGAACACCCCCTCATTAACATATGACGCAAGCCTGCGTCCTTACGTAGCACGTAACACTTCAGTGCCTCACAGTGGTACAATAATAATAATATTACATCCCTTTGTGAGCTTGAGTACAGAATAGACATCATCTATGGCAGGGATCACCAACTACATTTGTCCAAGGGCCAACATGTATCCAATAGACACTACCGCGGGCCTGCGATTTTGATATAGCACAGAATTTTGAAGTTGTTGACCGGGGGGTGCTAGTGGAGCACGCTCAGGTAGGCTACTGCGGACTGCATAAAGCTTAGCAGGCTCTTCACGCTATCAAAGGATCACTTCTAGGCAGGGTTTGGACTGGAGGGTTACCTTGTAAATGTAATCAGTTACTGAATACTGAATACATGCTCTGAAAGTAATCAGAATACAGTTTAGAATACTTTATTTTTCAATAATAGATGGGTATGTTTTGGTGAACAGGAGACACTTATTTCACTGTTTTAATGGCTTATCAAGAACTCAAACACAACATCTTGGTGTCATTCTGGACAGCTCCCTCTCATCTACAGCCCACATAAAAAAACATCACCCGGACTGCATTCTTTGTACTGTCTTAAACCTTTCCTTGGTATATGTTATGAATTGTAAGGTGTCCTTGGGTGTTTTGAAAGGCGCCCCTAAATAGAATGAATTATCATTATTATTTATTATCTGAAACGATGTAATAACTTTTAAAACTTTTTCCAGTCACTTGCCCCATGCATTCAGCAGCAGAAGGCCATTCACTTTGATTTGATCCCGTTATGAAATGTCATAATTTCGACAATAAATAAATGCAAACGTTATCTTGCACATTTTATCCAACCATCTCCGTTTCTAACTTTCAATATATTTTAAAAGAGATCTCTCTCTCATCTGCATGCGGGGGCGGGGCCTCATATACACGCTGCATCTCTCTCTCGCTCAGACATGCTGCAGCGCTGTGCAGTGTGCACACAGTTCTGCCGGTAATGAATATTACATTTTGTGAGGAAAATTTTCCACCAAAAATTCCAATAAGTATTCCAAAATGTATTCACTTCAGGTTTACGAAAGTAACTGTAATCAGATTACTCGTTTTTGAAATGTAACGCCAGCTGAATACAGTTAGCCTACTTGATTTTTGTATTCTGATTACGTAACACCGTTACATGTATTCCGTTACAACCTTACAACCCAACCTAGGCTACTGTCCCGCAGCTCCTGCCTCTCTGTTGGACTCTGTCGCAGCGGAGCTACTGCTTTGCTGCGGAGTGCTCTTCACAACGAAGGATCACTTCTTCTTCAAGGCAGGGAAGGTTTCGCAGTACTCAATCTACTGTCCCGCAGCTGCTGCCTCTCTGTTGGACTCCGGTACTGCACCTTACTCACGAGACGATTTTAAAAAGAAAATGGGTGGGGGGCGAACGCAGTCACCCCGGTCGTGCGGGCCGGATGAGAATGTCTGGCGGGCCGGATGTGGCCCGCGGGCCGCCAGTTGGTGGTCACTGATCTATGGCATCTATTGCACGTCTTTCGGTCCTGTTGCTCTCCCTGAGGTTTCTCCCATGTTCCCCTTTAAACTGTGGGATTTCTCCGGGAAGTTTTTCCTTGTACGATGTGAGGGTCTAAGGACAGAGCGTGTTGTTTTGTCATACTGATATTCTGTACAAACTGGGAAGTCCACTGAGACAAATGTAACATTTGTGATAGGCTATTGGGCTATATAAATAAACATTGATTGATTGATTGATTGATTGATTGATTGATTGATTGATTGATTGATTGATTGATTGATAGATATATATAACAACTGAGGACATATGTAAACATTTCCTTTAACACATATACTGTATATATATATAGATATTTGTTTGGTATGTCTTGTAAATTGCACTGTTGAGGAACCTGCGATCTACGTTTTTCATACATTACACAATTACACTGTAGCTGTATGTTATGACAATAAAACCTTTGAACCTTGAATGTTTCCTTCTTCACATGCTGTTCTCATTTTCACCACAGGGTGGCGCAATCCCTCCACCTGTCAGATCAGATTCAGAAACTGGTTTATTGCCAAGTAGGTTTACACATGCAATAATTTTCTGAATGGTGCACACATAAAACACAGTAAGAGAAGAACAACATGTAAGAAAAGGACCACAAATAATGATAAAAATGACACCAAATATAAATATACAAAAAACTAAGTACAGTTTAATATATCAGATTATTATGAGACTTAAAATAAGATATATGCAGTGTCCATACAGTTTTTTTTTTTAAAGATGGATGAGAGCCACACCAGTTTTCAGTCTTTTATGTATTATAAATCCATAATGATCAAAACTTTGAAATGTGTTTTTATGTCAGGGATTGTTTTACTATCCTATGACATGAGTTATGATAAAACAAATGTTTTACAACATGCAGAGAAACAAATGCTGCCCTCGGAGAGAAAGGTCTTTCGTGAAACTGCGTTACAGTAATTCATGTTTGAGGACAGATATATTGGCTGGGTAATTTGCCCTCTGCCTCTCTCTTTTGGTTCGGAATACTAAATATTTGGGGGGTGGGATTTAAAAAACCATTAAGTGGGCCACATAAAAGAGAGCCCGGCACAGTGATGGTCATTTCACCCTCAGACAGAAATGGTAATTGGCTAATTTCTGTTCAAACGTGTGCCATAAAAGCCTCGCCAGCCCTTTTAATTACGCTTCTGTGAAAAGAGTTGCTTTGCACAATAAAAAACGGTGTCAATTAGTATGCAGAACAATGTTTAACATATCAGAAAATTAATCTACACAGCACTTTGAATGAAAAGTTTCTTTCTGGAGAAACTAGGGCAGGCCAGCTGAGAACGCCATTGTATGTGGTCCAAATGACTCCTTTGTTAGCACTGTTGAAAAGCAATTAAAACAGGGATTCGAGTGTGGTCGTATTCTCCACAAACCCGTCACTGTTATATTCTGGAAATGAAAAAGCTCTATGTCTAATATGTGTGCTACTCAGGCTCATTTATGTCGAGTCTTGAAGTGAATTGGATTTTGAAAGGGTAAAGTATGGAGAAATTGGAAGTTGGGGGATGAATCTTGCCAAAGGAAGTCCTGTTTACTCGTGTTATTGTTACAGAAGAGATGAGCTTATCTGATACCTCGTTCCCATTAATGATGAAGGACTGTACGCCTTGAATTTAAAAGCTGCCTCAGGCCATGTTTCTATATTTCCCCTGCATACATCCCCCAGTTGCTTCACGTTGTCATGTTAAAGATGTTTCTTATAAAAGAATAACAACTTGGAATTATTTTTATTACAGTATTTCGTCTCCTACATAGAAGACAAATAATGAGGTGTATCTCAGGTCCTAAATGCAAGCAGCCCACTCCTGGTGGGACGCACCCCAGAGGCGGTGGACAGCAGCCCATTTCCCTAAAACACAGTCTTTTAATTAAACAAACGAGCATAATAAAGGAGAGAAGGAGAAAAGGATAGTTCCCGCTATTCCCGTGTGAGGAGAAGTTCATTAAAATGTAGAGACCCTGTGGGCTTCCAGAACATTTCCTGCCGCTCGGCTCGGTAATAAGGCGGCAAAGCACAGGCTGGTACTGCACTGCTCCTGAATGTCTGCACACTTAGTCTGGTTAGAGGCAGAATTACTGCACACATGATGAGGGTACGGATCATACTGACTGCAACTACCATGTTATCCATGTGGAATGACCTTTGGGGAAGTATGCTTGTTTTTTTGCCCAAACTGGTATGGTAAGCACGCTCACAGTTTTTGGTAAAATTGAAAAATTGCAGAGACAAGTTTGTTTGCTTGATCTTAGCATAAAGACTAGAAAGAATGGAGAAAATGTCATAAAAAAATTCATACAACCGGCAACCTCATATTGATGGCAAGACCCCTGACCAATGTACTGCCCAACACAACAACCCTAGTAAAAAATAACATTAAGGCGTTTGTATGAAGAAAAAAAATACGGACCCAAGAAGGGTTGGTTATATTAACACAAAACAAAACAATTTGGCAGAAAAAACTCAAAAGTTTGAGAGAAAAATAAAGATGCCGATGATCACAAGTTGATTCTGGGATCTGGGCTAAAATCACAAGTATAAAACAACATGGCCAGGTCGCCCTTGAAAAAGGGATTTTAATCTCAATGAGACCTTTTACCTGGTTAAATAAAGGATATATGTATAACATTTAAATTTGATTAGGTCAGTCACTGCCGACCTAATACACGGCTAGCAGCGCTGTCAGTGGTGATGAGGGTGAGCCTACTTTGCAAAGTAAGGCAATGTGGTTCCTTCACAAAAATTAAATACTACGTTTTGTCTCTTATGATACCTTTTTGGTGTTTTGGAGCCAGAAGTGCTAAATTACCAGCTAACACTGGTTCAAGAGAGCTAGATTATTCAGTCAGCTCAGCTGTGTCCAAGTTAGATGTGATATTATCTGGGAGAAAAGCCTATTGGAAAAACAGCCGACTCCTTTGTGTCTGTTTCCTGGAAAGTAAACAATGCCATGGTAGCGAAGTTGTGGTGGCAAGCTAGCCACAGGCTGCTTTATAGTCTTTTTCATTCTGAATTGGACCAGCATTTACAAAATGAACATAATTCTTCACTGATGAAGATTTAAAACTAGCGTACATTATTAGGAAATGTTATTAGGGCAAAACTTTGATAATCTTTTTCATTGACTTCTACACAATTGGACTTCTTTTGGCATCCTGTAGTGTTGTCGGCCATTAGACAGGATGCAGGTTTAAGGAACACATCGGCTTCACTATTTACACCCAGAGGCTGCCGCTTGCTTTGGAAGCTATTCTGGGAGACTCAGTTTCACACATAGAGCAAGTTTACAGAGTGTAGCTATGTAAAACACTCATTTTTGTGTTCCCTGAAGTAGTTTAAGTACATAATAGTGAAATATTCAGGGGAAGGTTTCTCAAAATAACACTGCCACTTCTGTTTCTAGAGAATTATTTTGATATCTCCTTTGGGGCAATGCAACTTTTGAAAAGCTCTGCAGTAAACCTGACTTTGAAATCAAAGAAAAGTACTGGTTGTGTTGAGCGGGCGTTCCGTACTGTAGGCTTGTTGTTGCCTTTGTAGTCATGTGGTTGCTTGTCTCTTAATTGACAGCGATAGTAGACCAACATGTTGTGGATTGTGGGTGTTATCTCCAGTCTAGCATCCCCTCAGTGCACCGTGCAACTCATTTCTCACTTTGGTTGCAGGGGCATGGAGCGCGTCTCTTTCTTACAGCCATCAGAAGTCAGGTGGCCTTCAGCCATTCCAGCTGTCTGTCCGGTGTCACAGTGAATCAGCATCAGGCAGGGGTGTAAAAGAAAATCACACAGTTTTACATGCTACATTTGCCTTTAATCGAGAGGAAATTGTGCGCAGAGCCGAGCCCCAAATAGAAATCTCCAGCAACACTTCGGTGCATGTGTAATTAGCGCTGTAAATCTTCTAATTAGCTTGTTGCGTTGTCACTGGTTAGAGCAGCATCCGGATGCATGCAGGGTGGGGCGTTTGGGTGTGGTGGGGTTGGTGGGGGTCCAGCAGATGGCTGTGTGCTGTCTTGCAGGCACACAGCGGTGGAGCGAAGAGGCTGTGTCAGACATCAGGCCACTGCCAGGAGCCCCACGACCCCCCCATACCCAGACTCCTCCAGCCCGGCAGCTACCGAGGTTAAGAATAGAGGAAGTCTTGTCACATTGCATGTAAAGGCATCCTGTGTTCTGAGGGGCGATACACTCTGGAAATAACCCATCGCCGCTCGCTGTGCAGCCCTGATGTTTGTTGTTTTCCGCTAGTTATTAGTCCCTTTTGGTCTCATACTGTCACAGATCTGCACGGCCTACAGTTGAGTTTAGACCTCAAGTTGACATTCTCCAATGTGGGCCCTACTGTTGGCTCATTTTATTGGGACTCTGAATACGCCACTGTATTACAGTACCTACAGTATGTTGATATCATTAAGAATTCTATGCTGACAAAATCTTCTCTTTTCAGTTTTTTTTTACTGTATCCGTCAGGACAGTGTGGACGAATTTTTTTTTAATGAGATGACAACAATAGTTTGTGTAGGGTTGTTTGATGTATTCCAAAACTTAACACACCAAAGATTTGGTTATTTAAATCTGTGCTCTGAGACAGAAGCTGTAAAAGTCGTCCTCAGTTGCTCACTGCTAAGAAAACAGTCCCTATTTAGAACGAATCATTGCAACTGCCCAAAGTCGTGCCTCAGTCTGTCTAAAATCTGTTCTGACGCAGAGAACAAAAGCAGTTTCGGGGACTTCTTCATCCTCCAGATGTTGAACTTGATTCGAAAGGAAAAGGTGATTTTGAGGGGGTTGGGAAGAATGGGAGGAGAGAAAGGGGGGGGGGGGACACAGTGGCAGCTGCTGCAAGAAAGAGCAGACAGCAATGGAGCATTGAAGTGCGATGCCAAAAAGGTGAGACAAAAAAAGAATTCGGGGCACAGCCACGTCGGGCAAAGTGTGCTCTTTGTGTGTCAGATGTTGTTGTGGTTGGTGGATTTCATGCTGCACCTTCTTGTTTTTCTCTCCTAAAATTACATTTCATACATACTAAGAGAACATCCCCCAAGGATCACTGCCTATTGTTTGCCATTGAAAACCAAAATACCAGATTGTTAATGAAGTATGTATTAAAATGTTAAATGGCGCAATATTTTCCCTGGTCACCATATGTGCCATATCATGGTCCAAGTACTGCCCCTCTTTTTCACAGCTTCAGTCTCTGAGCTGACTGCATATAATATAATTACCTTTATTTGTCCCACATAGGGAACATGTACAATTGTTACAACAAAGAACCAAAGAATGATGAAACTAAGATAAGATAAGATAAAATGGACCTTTATTAACCCCTGTGGTGAAATTCAGTAGTTTAGCAGCGACAGGGTAAGGGTGAAAAACATAACAGATTCACACAGATTATTACAATTAAGGATAAAATCAAAGACACAAATTTAAAATGGTAAATAACTATAAAATAAGAAATGAATTCAAATGAACATATATACATATTTAGTCATGTGTACACATTTATTTACATGTATGTGTGAAAACAATGTGTATTTTATGTCCAGTTTGTGTCACATTGTTGAGGAGGTTGTAAAAGTCTAAATGGTGATCCATCATCATTTGCTCTAAATCTGGGTTTCGTTGTAATTCGACAACCATGAATCAAGGTTTCCAAAAGAAATGTCACAGTAACAAAACTTGACAGAGTTGTCCGTGCCTTTGTTTCCCCGCGCTTGGACTACTGTAATCCTCTTTACACATCTCTCTCATTCCTGTGTCATTGCACTGGCTCACAATGATTTTTGGAAATGATTTCAAGATTTTGCTAATAACCTTAGAAGCATTTTTTTAAAATATTATATCTCCATCTCCTGTAAGCTTCATAAAAAAAATAGGATTGGGTGACCCTCCGAGCAAAACTCTGATAGTTTGTTCCACCCTTTACTATTTTGAATTTATAGCAATAGTATAAATGTATAAATATATTATAATATAACTGGATATTTCCTGTAACATCCCTATTTTACTGCAATTAAAAGTTTAATGACAAGTTTGATCAAAATATTATTTTGTCAGATGTCAGTTTGCCAGAGGCCCAAATATTCCAAAAGTTCACAAAATGAATACAATTTGAGGAGCGGAGTGTCCCATATATATCTCATATAGTTTAATTAAATGACATCCAGTGATTGAAAAAGATATACTTTCAATTAAAGAGCTTTAATTGAAAAAGGTCATTTCAGAAACTAAATGTTCTATTAGAAATTCAATTACCTCCCAGAGAAAAGGAATATAATATAATTCTTCATAATGGACTCTGGAATGTAATAAGTCGGCCAATTAACTATTTTTTATTTGATTTAGGTAGATTTTATGATCTTTGTTCACAATATCAATTACACGCAGAGCTTTGTGTAGGCAATGTTCATAATGGCTGCAAATGGCAGAGGAGGAAAGAACCCTTGACTAATTAATGCATCCCTAACCAGCTTTCAATTATAACACAAATCATGCACTAACACACATCTAGGTCAGGATTCTCTGCCTTTGTTCAACATGGAATTTGAATACAGGAAAATTGCCTTTTGCAAACTAAAACGGATCTTTTTTTTAAATATCAACAATACCCCCTACAAACATTATATTATTGGATGTGTGCTTGTTGGAGGTTAGAGAGGTGCTTTGAACATTGTCAGGTGAATCTTTGCTCCGTCTGGCTGCTTTTACACGTCTGACAGATATCAATCAATCCGCACATGAGGTCAGCTGTTTTAATTCGCTCACGCTGCATCCTGGGAAATGAATATTCAGCACTCTGATGATGAAGCTTTGCTGTTTATGCACACTCAAGACATTCATTCGCTTGCACGTTACTTTTCTCCACAGCACATCTACTGCAACGTAGTGTAGAGGCGGTAACAGGTAGGTGTGCTGAGAACAATCCAATAAAGCAGTAAATATTCATTTCTAGTGTTGCTCTGCAGGACATTTTCCATATTTACCATGGGTAAGTATGGATCGTCTCTGTTCCATACTGGAACGAGAGACATTAGAACAAATTCAGAACCAGTTTGAACAGTTTGAATTCCTCGTGGTCTTTTGACAACAACAACAAATAACGTCCTAGTTAACAATGTAAATAGATAAACAGCGACTGCAAGGCATATGTTTAAATACCATATACTAATAATCAATCAATTAAAATGTAACTACATTTACTCAAGTAAGTTTCCTATCCGATTTCTGCTCCACTTCTGACAAAAAAAGATTTAACTTAAAACAAACTACATTTATTTAAGAGCATATACATACTGGTTAACTTTCATAATAAATGAATATAATGTTTATTTGTGTGTCATGCATGAGCCTGTGCAGCCTGAGCTGCACAGGCTCATGAGCTTAAAGACACATTAGATTCACAAGAGCCAGAAACATTTCATATCTAAGAAAGAAGTACAAATATTGGGGTTTTAACCTATTTTAAAGCGCTGAACTTATTCGAACAATTCCCTCCTGCCTCAATTTTTTATTATTTGGATTTATTGTATTGTTTTAATTAGTTGAATACATCTTTACTATTCGGTCTAAATACTGTTTCACAGCGAATTAAGGAACTCATACAAATATACTTTTTAAATCATTTGCTTTCACATAGATGAAATTGCCAGACAATTAGTTGAAGTAATTTTTTTTAGCTAAAATGTCATGCCAAATTGGGGAAAACAATCTCTGTTTTTAGGTTGTAACAAAACAAAACAAGAACCTTGAAGACATTAGCCAGACTGTTCAAATTCATTTTCTTACATTGGATAAAACATTTAGTTGGTTAAATAAATAAACACTTCTGCACCTATTTAGGCATTGTTTTCACTACTGTTGCTTTAAATATCCAATATTGGATTTTTATTCAAAATCCGAATGGAGAAAACAAATATTTTGTATATCATTTTTGACCAGCACAAAATACTCTTTTGGAATTGTTGCACATGTATTCGACCCGCCCTACTGTATACTAAAGCTGTATCATGTTTGGTTTCAATTATAATAAAAAGTCCAGACTATTAGTATACATCATTGCAGCCCCACTTCCCCCTGTTTTCTGGAGATGGATCTACTGTGGGTCCAGAGCCAAACAATGGCAATATGAAATAGTTCCAGCAGGGGGCAATATTAACCAGGGAGGACAGGGAATCAGGGAGAAGAATATTTTTACCACAAAGCAAAACACACCAAACCAAAACCAAATGAAATGTTGTACCATATCCATTAAACCCTGCTCCAGTAAATGAAAGAGATAAACTATAATGTGGGACGCTGACAACTAGCCTACAAGCATCACGTCCCTGATTACAGAGGCACAAGTGATATACACAGTGTAATACATGCTTAAATGATCACTTCCTCTTTGTGAGAGGCACCAAGTGAACAAACAGGAAACATATTCTTTGATACCAGATAAACAAAAACAGCATTATTACATGTTTTATCACAAATCCCCAACGTTAGATAGATAAGACACACACATTTGAATACTTTATTTGGTTCCACAAATTACACACACACACACACACACACACACACACACACACACACACACACACACACACACACACACACACACACACACACACACATACACACACACACACACACACACACACACACACACACACACACACACACACACACACACACACACACACAGTTGAATAATTCCACAGCGCTTCCTGAGGCAGATGTGAGTGAGACTACATGAGCAGTGGATTATTATCACTGCATAATGTATTTTGGAGTGGATGTGCCATGCATTTATTCTGAATTGTTACCAAAAACAAAACAGTGAGGGAGATAGAGGAGAGGATAAGGGCTGGCAACAGAAATAACTGTTCCTAATATATTTTACATACATATTTATCATTCTTATGGTCTTATACTTTGGCTCCCGAAATATTGTTACTGCCATAGCCTTTTGCAAATAGCACACTTACAAAAGGTAATGTAATTAAGTGTGATTTTGGGCTATACATTTTAGTGGGAAATATTTTATGTATTATTTGAGAGCCATTACCCTTTAAGGGTTAAAATGTTCATAAATAACATACATACATATGAAATGGAGGCAAATTAGAAGCGCTTTATTAATTAGTTCAATTATCTCAAGCTTGACCGACTACATAATTAAAATGTTACTCCTGTTAATGTATAAAAATATATATATGTAACATATATTACCAGGAACATGATGCACAAACTGTTTTACTTTTGATACCTTGAGTATCACAATTTGGATTGTATTAAAGGATCTCAATGCTTCTTTCACCACTTTGTGTCCCCTTAAATAGATGTATATTGTCACAAAGATGAATAGCAATAAAACACTAATTAAATAACATTTCTAAAATTAGGAAATGGTATAAAATATGTCATAAAATTCACATTTCTACTGTAAATGTGTATTGTTCCTTCTTCTTTGTTCAGCATCTCAAGCATCTCTGCTTCAGCTGGGCCACCGTGTGTATCACAGTTAAGTTGTTGAGGGAGATTAAGCCTCTATGTGTGTGTGTGTGTGTGTGTGTGTGTGTGTGTGTGTGTGTGTGTGTGTGTGTGTGTGTGTGTGTGTGTGTGTGTGTGTGTGTGTGTGTGTGTGTGTGTGTGTGTGTGTGTGTGTGTGTGTGTGTGTGTGTGTGTGTGTGTGTGTGTGTGTGTGTGTGTGTGTGTGTGTGTGTGTGTGTGTGTGTGTGAGTGAAGGGTTGGGGCGGCAGCTGGCCGAGGGTTTTTTCCGTGCTCCGCCCTGGGGAGCCCCCCCTCCAGCTGTGATTGATGCGCTCCTGTTGCTGACCGTGCAGAGGCCAGAGCACGGGCCCCGCTGAGGCTGATGTTTATTTGTGGTCAGAAAGCGCCTTGGTCAGGGGGCCCCTCTCGTCAAACATCTTAATCCTCACAAACAGAGCTCTGGCTCTCATTTTCTCCTCAGAAAAAGACCCGTCAGGTCTCACAATGAGCTGTTCATTGTAGTGTTAGATGTTGTTTCTCACCATTATATGAGCGGCTAAAAAGAGTATATTCTTAAGGACGTATTGACATGAGAAAGCATGTGTGTTTCGCTGTCGCAGCCATATAGTAGTAGACAGTTGAGTCTAACATGTTTCTGGAAGAGTACACACACACACACACACACACACACACACACACACACACACACACACACACACACACACACACACACACACACACACACACACACACACACACACACACACACACACACACACACACACACACACACACACACACACACACACACACACACACACACACACACACACACACACACACACACACACACACACAAACACACACACACACACACACACACACACACACACACACTATAATGAAGGGAATAATAGCATATGGACTATCCAACTACTAACAAGGAGTTTCAAATGGTTATGGTAGTCTAAGTGATGCCTCGATATTACAGAAGCAAACAGACCATCATTGATAATGTGGCTATTTCTATGAATGCCCGTCCCTGGCTCAGATTCCTACAGTAAAAGTCACAGTTAATAGTACAGTATGTTAGCGGAAGCAAATCTTTATTTAGAGCATTTCGTTTTGTAGGTATTGTTTTGAGGTTGTTGCTGATACAAAGGCAGGATCAGCAAAGAGAAAAAGAAAATAATAGACAGAAAAAAAAGAAAAAGGCTAAAAGGACAGTAATGGGAGGGTTACTATAAAAACGTTGTTTTAAGTGACTTAATCTGTGTATTACAACATGCAAGTAATGTAACTTTGCTTTGGATTATCTTGGAATTTCAATAAAAGAGAACAAAATAATAACAATAAGATGTTTAAATTAAGAGTATTATGTAAGACAACAGAACAATGTGACCCACAAAAGAAGAAACCAAGATATTTAGGATCAGAAAGGATTGTATTGATAGGAAAAGCTGCCTTTCACTCAGCATATCCAGGCAGCAGCCTACACACCAAAACTGAAACACATGAGCACACACTACAGTTTAAAAAACAGGAATAAAATCTGAGCTGACAGAAAATGCTTAGCTTTAGTTTAATACACACAGTTCAGCTCACACACACTATTTTATGAACATAGGTTCACACTTAAAGTATTATCCTACAGAACAGTACAGTTTACAGAGAAGAGATAACATCTGATCCTTTACAACAAACACTATATGCCTGTTTTTCGGTTTTACAACATTGTAATCCTGCTAGTAATCCCTTATTATTAAACATGTAACAGTAATCTGATTACATCTTTAAGGGATTACGATTACCTTTCTTTTGTAGCCTGATTACATTATCCGGTTACATGTAATCTGCTATTCCCCAAGCCTGGTCATGGAGCATAAGCAAAACACCATTCAACCTCTGCCGCTCATTCAAGAGAGTTATTGTTTTTTACCACTACATGAGAAGTGAAACATCTACCAGAAAGCTTTAGAACGTTATATTTTAAGAGAGATCATATTGGTATGAGACACTTTGTGTGTTTTGCCTTGGCAGCCACATTTAGTGGTAGACAGTGCAGTGTAAACACTCAGGACTTATGTTTCTGGAGAGTACACACACACACTCATGTGTCTTTGATCACATGGACGTCGAGGACTCGCCGCTGGATGAAGAATGCCTTTTGTATGTGACATTCCGGAGCACTTAGAGGAAATGATCGGTCAAAGTGCAATCAACAGGCGAGCCAGAGCTTCATAGCTGACTCCCAGCGGGGTCCACTGGGGGGGGGGGGGGGGGGGGGGGGTGCAGTTTGTTTTTGTCTGAGTCCAGTTGTGTTCGGCACAGGGGAGAGCCTTGATCATTATTGTTCTGTTTTCAAAAGTAATTGCTACTTAAGAAATGAGTCAGGTGTTTGCATGCGGCCCATATTACTAAATTATTTTATAATGAGAATTGTATAGAACGAAACTGGCGTTAAAGTCATTGCACAGCTTATTGGACTTTGTTCTAATATAAAATATGTTTACAAATCTCACAGAGTAAAAATTATCCCTCAAATTAATTAGACAGGATTTACATTTTTTATTTTATTTTACAGATAGGAAAGTCCATGAGGGGCTTTGTCTCTCTGTTTCAGTGACAGTAAATAACTAGTGAGTACATTTACTCAGTATTGCATTTCGCTATTACGACGTATTTTTCTTTCATATTACAATTTGACACTGAAAACATATAAAACACACATTTAGGTGTTTATTTTACTCAATTTGATAGTTGTATCTTTACATTTCATTAAAAAGTTAGCATTAGCTAATGTCTCATTTGCATATTTACCTCTTATAAAACATTTCTTAATGTAGATAATCAGCTTGGGAAGTTTCCTTATGATACTTATTATTTAAACATTGAAACATGTCATGTTGTGTCTTGCAAAATATTGATGGGATTTTAAGCGTACATATTATTTAATGACGCTCTTACTGTACTTACTTAACAAACTTCACTATTTTATTTATTTATTTATTCATTTATAGAATATTTTAGAAAAAACATGCTGAAAATCTATATTTTAAAGGCTCTTGACAATATGTTCTGATATATTGAGTTATACAAAGAAATATCAAAGTTAACTTTGTATAAATGAAATAACATAATGCATCATTTGCACACACAAATGTAAAAAACTGGTAATGTTTTATGGTGATATCTATTTGTTACATTTTTACCCTATTCACTTGTAGTGTCTCGCCTTCAGTTAAATAATATATACAAATCTGTGACCTTTTAATGATGTGAAATAGTGTTAGAGTGTAATTAAATCACACATCATTACATAAAACAGCTACATTGAAATGCACCTCATAAGTAATGGTAAAAGGATAATGTCTACATGATAAGTACTTGGATCGAAGGGTGTAATAGAGTATTAATTTTATTATAAGATCCGGGCACATATCTCAGCGTAGTATGCAGAGTGTCTGTTTGTTTTTTATAGAGATCAGCTTTACCTCTCTCATTCCACATTACAACGTAGGTTAATGGTTGACTTTAAAATTAACGAGCCCACAGGCTCCTGGGGTTAAAGGCGTGATGTATAATTCCATGTCATCATTACTGTTGCCCACAATCTCCAATCTCATCTCATAGCAAACAAGAACACATTTCATTATTATTATTTTTATTTTTATTTATTTTTTATTCAAGCGTCTTTGAGCACCTGTAAAAGCGCTAACAAATTAAATCTATTATTATTATTTATGAAGTTATGCTACACTGAAAAAACTGAAAGATTGACTGTAATTATATGAATTCAACAAATGTCACATAACTGTATTATGTTAGTTGCAAGCAATAATATTAAGTTGAACATAGTCATTTTGTATTTAATGTAATATTTTTACTTTCAACTAACCTTATACAGTTATATGAAATCTGTTGACTAGTACCTACATTTAATTAAAGTCAACATTTCAGTTTTTCTGGGTAGAACAGAATAAATGCATAGCTTGTGTTATTTCCCAAATTGTTATCTAAATTGACTGAATCCTTAATAAATAATGGGCCGGTGTGATGTCTAAAATGAATGCAAAGTGATTTCAGCAGCGTTTTATTGATTAAGATCAAGGTGGGTCGCTGCTGACAGCAGATGCTATACATCCTCCAGGTTTAGATGAAGCCCCCCCCCTCTCTGCGCCTCAGTGACAGTGATGCTCTCGCTACACTGTCCAAAACATTCAGTGGATTACCAGGAATAATAAAACCTACAGCCAGCACTTTAAACTGGATGTGCCTATCTGATGCAAGGGGGGGAGATTGATCTCCCATAATGCTTTGTCTTGATGAGACAATGAAAAATGGCCCTAGCCGGCGACATGTCAATATCAGGGCTGCAGATGCACCCACGGTCCTGGGTTCTTATTTAATCCGCTTTTCTTTAAAATGATAGCTCTTGTTACATTTTCACTGCCTGTCTGTCAGCTTGACATCGCAATATTCCCCCTCTCCTCACTTTCCTGCTCGGTTTCATTTATTTTAAAACGCCATTTCACACACGGCTGACTTTAACAAGGCATTATACAGCACTGAAGGAAGGTCTTGGAGATAGAATTGTGACAGATACAACATTTTTTATGGTGAAAATACGGAATATTGTAAACAGCAGAGTGTATAAATGTGGAGAGAAGAGCTGCTGGTGTATGTTTGGACATCATTCACTCTCCTCTCCCCTGTGGAAATGATGTCCACTGCCAATATCCACTCACTTAGGCTTTATTTATTCAAATGCAAACATTATAATTCAAAAAATATTGATTATGAGTATTGGCTATGTGTCTTTTAGTTACAAGGTGTTATTGGAAAAAGATAAACTATGTAACACGGGCCAATATAGGCAATTTCACCAGCAAATAATCCGTGACATATATTCTTGTTTTTCTACCCTAAGAAATTGAGAATTGTTGTGCATATATCCATACACAATTCACAAAATGTGTTATTGTATGTGCCTTCATTTTAAAGGCAAATGGGCAAAACACATATAACTGTGTGTTCATTGGTGTTGTAGTATATTTCCAAGGAAAAAAATGCAGTGATATTCAGGTTTAGTATTTCCCCTGCTCTGGATGTATCCACCACGCGTTTCACTGAGTGCAGTGACAGTAGGGTGTAGTTGCTCGCTGCACCCTCCACGTTGCAGCTGTGGGTGAAACATGCCGTGGCTGACATATCAGTGATGTTTATTAAGAGACGAGTCTATCAGGTCTCATAAGCCAGTCCTCGCAGGCGGCAGATCTTTTGTTTCTTCCGGAGGGTGTCATCAATCTTGCGTGGCTGCGCTCTCCTGAGCGCCTGATGGGAGATCACGGTTTCCTCCCTCCCATTGCAATGGGTTCAGTGGTGGAGGCAGGCAGGTAGATGGCAGGTAGATAGCACACACACACACACACACACACACACACACACACACACACACACACACACACACACACACACACACACACACACACACACACACACACACACACACACACACACACGCCTGCTTGCTCTGCAGAGTACCCCCATTCTGAGATGGAAACAGAGAGGCTGCTGTATAACACTGTAATTCTCTGTGCTATTGAGAAGGATAGCTTTGCTGAGAACAGCATAAAATAAATACAGTATAATATAACATGTTTGTTTTGACACACCTTTAGGACATTGAATATCTGCTCTTATTAGTATCCCTAACGAGAGATGTAATACTAAAATAAGATTTTATACGTCTTATACATGGCTCATGTCTGTCTGCAGGACATTCCTTCCACCACGTTACCAGGTTTACCGCTACCAGTTTGGACAGCCATCTTTGATGAAAATGTATCCTTCGAACCTAGGAATTAAGGTTTTGCGTTGAAGTGTCTCCGTCCTAATGACCTGTAACCTCTGTTACATTGGTCTACACATCATTAGATTTGATGACATATCTTTTGTTTCACATGGTGTGTATCTGTTTCAAGGAGCAAAGGTCATAACACATATTAGATCATACCAGCACATAACATTGGCCTGTCCAACTACTAAGTGTAACAAGGAGTTTTTTAAATGGTTATGGTTCAGTCTTAATAATACTGAAGTGGTCATGAATTAGTCCTCTTCCTCCTAGACTGGTATGTAACAATTATTTGTGAAATGTATTGCAAGATGTGGAATTATATGAATAGGCCCACATACATTAGCATTGGCTTTAGCCACCAATGCACATTTACATTGGTGGCTAAAACACATCAGCAAACACTTTGGCTAACATTAGTTGAATGTAGCTAACTCTAGCTGTATTTGTTGAGAAAGCAAGCACCATGATAACCAACGTGAAGGCAATCAACAGTCATTGCTATGCATACTGCAAACAGCTGTGGTTGAAAATGAAAAATATAATTCATTTTCATTCCACTCTCTTCCAAAACAATGACTTTAGCCAGGTTGAGATATTAATGGCATGAGGTGGTGATGCTATAGGAAATGCCTTTATTTTCAGGGAAAACACTACCTTTTCTTTTCACAGGATGTGTAGATCTGTGACAATTTTGAAGTCATCCGATAGAAAAAGGTCCATTAATAGCCCCAGTAATAATCAATATTTACAGATCTGAATAGGAACAGATGGAAGCGAAAAGAAAAAAAATTATATATCATTTGATATATCATATAAAAACATATTAATGTCAGATATTATTATGTGAGCATTATAACAATGATGGCAGTTGTTTAAGTACAAGTTAAAAACAAAGTAAATCCACCAAAGGTAAGTACCCGTTGAAATGTTTTTAAGGTGTGGCCTTGCAGCGTGCAGTGTCACTTGCCTGTAATATGAAATTGATGTACTTGGCATGTAGAGACTTTGATAAAAAGTGCCCTCTGCACCAGCTAAAACCAAATGAAAGTAGATAACGGCATCGACTCGGAGCCTTCTGCGATGTCATAACTTGTATGTAAATCTCCGCGGCTGGGATCGTAGACCTTCATTAAGTGCGCTTTAGTAGATTTATGAAGTGATCTGTGCAGAAGTCGTTTGTAGACGCTGTTCTCTTTAGACCTGGACATGATGAATATACTCCACTTGGCTCTGGCTGGACTGCTGAATCTAAAATTGGTGCTGCAAAGAGAGCGCTGCTTGTTTTCGGGGCTGGATGGAGCTCTCCTGTTTATGCTCTGACTCTCCACCATGTTGACCTTTAACAAAATATGCCAGCCCTCTTGCAAAGGGCATTCATTCCTTTAAGTATTTCTTGCCATTATGATTATTTTACAGTCCCTGCTGCTACAACATGGTTACCTTTGTCAAGAATATTAACGGTGTAACATTAGGCAGCTCTCACTGCTTCGGTTCTTATTACAAATGATATTCAGGCCATATAGAAAGGCTAGCGTGTTCGGCCACGATCCCTCACCGCTCTCACAAAGCTAATGAATTGAAGGGATCATTTCATACTAATTTCTTCTTCAGGATGATAATCCAAGCAATAAACGGCGAAGAGGCGTGACATGTCTGTGGGGAAATACGCCCAAATGAAATAAACAACCGCTCACTTTCTGATTTCAATGCCTCAGAACAGAATACACGCCGGTGCCTGGAAAGAAAGAAGGCGAGGAAGTTTGAATCAATATTTCCTATTAGAGACGCTGATGCTCAAACCAACAATGACCCACGTTGAATGAGGTCCAAAGCTTTGTGTGTTCAGGTGTGTGCAGTAATTGCATTCTCCATTGAAAAGGCTCCTCTGATTAAACTGAAGAATAAAAGGAAAAGGCAATCAAAGAGACGGTTGCTTGGGACAAAGAGTTACCTTCAGAGTTTGTCATCAAAGTTATTTTGATTAATGTGGGACTCTATGAGTCGCTATATGAGAGGGTAATACTAACGCATATTATTTTGCAGGGAAGGATGTTCACAGTACAATTTGCAGAACATACACGAAAACGCTATGTTCTCTTTCATGTGTGTTTATAGCTGCCAGGTGGTGTATTGTGTTAATAGACGGATAAAAATCAGTGAGGAAATGGCCCTCCCAGAGCTGACCCTTCCACCACCCCGGCTCTATCTGTCAAGTTGTCCTCCCTCTGACTTTTCACCCTCTGATCCCCATCTCCTGCTCTGGAGTAAGAGAAAACAGACCAGCACTCCCAGAGCACATTGCAAGCCGCTTTAAGAATGCGCCAGAAATACCTCGAAATGCAGGCCCAACCTGGTGGGCAAACAGAGAGAGATATGTATATTTAGAAACAATTGGATTTGTTCTTTTTTGTTGGGGAAAGAAAACGTCACTTTTTGTGAAATGGACTATACACTGCTGTTGTGCATATTTGTCCATTGTTTGAAATAAGGCTGCAGCGTATTTGGACATATTTGTTGGAACCGTGTCTGAATTCAAGCAGCTGGGTTTCTTACAGCAGTGATTGACGGACAGAGTTCGGTGTAACGCGTTAATAATATTACTTTTGTCGGTAACGGATTAGTGTAACGCGCTACTTTTATAATTCAGTAATCACACTACAGTTACTAACATTGCCCCGACACGCGTTACTTCGTTACTTACTAAAATAATAATCAGTCATAATCACACTGACAAGACAAGAGAGGTTTCCGCCGCAGGTTTATATGTACGTAATCTGCGCGATTTGCACATCTCCACGTGCAGTGCTGCATAAACATGGCTGAGTCAGCGATGACTTTCGAGGGGTGGAGGCAGGGGCGTCGCCTGGACCTGGAAACATTCGGGGCTTAGCCCACAGTGGCGGCGCTACAGTCAAATGTTCTACTGCAAGACTCCCCACACGCACATACACAATTGCGCCATCTGGTGTCACAAACGTGTGCCTGCATTAGCTTTGTTACGGCAATGAATTGTGGGAGATTCTCATAGCACGTGAGGATCTCTTGAGGGTAAGGTGCCTGTATTATCTCGGTGGACAAAATGTATGTTTTTATTTTATAAGGACAATAACGTACTGTTGTGTTTCTTTAGTTTAATGTTAATTGTTTAATGCTCACACTCACAGCAAAATGTTTTTTGTGTGATTGGCTATTTGTTTTATATGATTTATTAACGTGATCATCAATAGCTAATCTGAGCAACAGAACCCAGCTCACGTGTCCTTTTATGCTGTCCATTGAAATGCAGGCATGTGAGTTTTGTACACCAGTTTATTTATGTTTAATGTTTCACATTGCTCCACATGATGCCTCGACTACAAAGTCTTCCATGTTTCTACGCTTCTTCCTCTGTGTCACAGTTTTGGGAATATCAAGATCATTGCACAGGGCCATGGTCTTGTCATAGACCTCATGTGCTTTCTCGTTACTTCGGTAACTTTTCAGTGTGTTCTCAACTGCTGTTTTGTAATCTACTGCCTGCACCAAGTCAATTGTTTCTTTCTGCAGGTATTTGTGCAGGCCCTGAGTGGTTGAGAGCAGTGTCTGGAACATGACAAGCATGTAGATGGTACTGAATTTTCAAAGCATGCTTTCCAGTCCCCTTGCTAGAGGAGCTGAAAGGCTCCCTAAAGTCTTGATCAAAGCAGGGAGGTTTTTGACATGCCCAGTGAACAAGTTGTTTGTCCTCTACCTCTAGCTGTTTCTGAAATATATGCAATCTCTGATGGCGGACAAGAGATGCAATGCAGCTCATGTGTCCTTTTTATATGCTGCCCATTGAAATGCAGGAAAGTAATCACCAGCTCTGAGTGATCTGTTGCCGAGGGGACACTACACCGGAGTTACATAAGCAGAGATAAAGTGCCATTTTGGTTGGAAACTCACCTCCTCTGGGGTCCCCCAGGAAAACATTTTTTAAATATTGAAGTTAAAAGCATCAATCTTGTGCACTTTCATAGCAACATTAAGAGATATGGATACATCTCTCAACACCCACATGTCAAAAACAATCAAAGCGTGTCGCTGTTGTACGGGGGAGGATCTGCCACGGCTGTTTCTGCTTCTGCTGGTGCGGAGGCCTGATCTGGGGATACCGCGGAGAAACCGGAGCGCTGCCACACTGCTGCCTCGCCTGTTCCTTGCTGCTGTCCTGACGTGGATTTTGCCCCAGGAACATCGCGGATACTGTGTGCTGGACCGGGAAAATGACCCATATCGTGATTCTGCTGTACCTATTGACTGTATTGGACAATGAGAAGATCGCTAGTCATCCTGAGAAGTCTACTGGATTCAGGTCTGTTCTACCGCCCGCAGTGGACATCCCCTGTACGGTTTCGGATGTGTTACACAAACAATTACTGGTTGCCTTGTCGCGGACATTCATTTCGACAAATGTTTGTCTTTCTCACTTGCCTGCTATGATGGTTCTTCAAACTGTTTTTTTTTAACTCTAATCTCACTTTCGCGGAGTTTGCTGGTGACTCTAAAACAGTTGACAATGTATGTGTGTTGGTTAAGAGAAAAAGGTGCGTGGTATTTTTATTATTGTTACTATCAGGGAATGTGCAACCAAACCCTGGTCCACCCAGTAGTAGCAGTAGTCAGATAGCTACTCCTGCTGATTTTATTTCTAGGTCTGGGTTGGGATTAATTCACTTAAATGTGCGCAGTCTGTTACCTAAATTAGATTTTGTCCGTATTTGGGCGAGCTCGACTGATGCTGATGTCATTGTCTTATCAGAAACGTGGCTAGTTAAATCCATTTCGGCCTCTGACATTTACATAAATGGTTATAGTGTATATCGCACCGACCGTCCTAAAAAAGGTGGTGGCGTTGCCATTTATGTGAAAAATAAGTTTTGTGTAACCGAGATGGTTTCCAAATCTATTAGTAAACAACTAGAATTTTTAGCCGTGAATATCGAAGTAACAAAGGGTCAACAGGTCATGGTGGTGGGCTGTTACAGATCCCCCTCAGCTGTCAAGGACTCTTTATCTTCATTGGCAAAACTTTTATCTCAACTTTCCTACAAGGAAATAGTGCTGCTTGGTGATTTTAATTTGGACTGGTTAACTTCTGTGTCAGAGGATTTAAAAAACCTGTGTACCTCTTTGAATATTAATCAGATTATAGATAGTCCTACTCGCCCAAATATTAAGTCCCCAAATAAATCCTCCTTAATTGATCTCATTTTAACAAATGTTCCACATAAATACTCATCTGTGGGAGTATTTGATAATGATGTGAGTGACCACTGTGTTGTAGCCACAATTAGGGACACTAAGGTCCAAAAAGTTAAACCACGCATCATCACAAAGAGATAAAAAACACTTAGTGGAGCAGGGTTTTTTACATGATCTGTTTGATTTTGATTGGGGTAAAATCGATCTGTGTGCTGATATAGAAACTGCATGGTCTTATTTTTATCTTGGTTTTATGGAAATTATAGATAGACATGCACCTCTGCGTAAATTTAGAGTGAAGAGACGAGACAATCCTTGGTTTTCTGCTGAACTGTCCAGTCTCCTTCATGAGAGAAACAATGCCTGGGCAAAGGCTAGGAAATCAGGCTCAGAGGTAGAATGGCTACGCTTTAGGCAGCTAAGAAATAGCTTCACATCGCAAATAAAAAGTGCTAAGTCAAAGTACTATTTGTCAGTTACCACAGAAAACCTAAATAATCCTAGGAAATTTTGGAAAGCCATAAAATCGATTTCCACTGGTGATATCGCAAATGAGCTACCTCCGTGCCTCACCACAGTATCTGGCATTATATCAGACAGGGCTACTATGCTAAATTGCTTTAATAGGCATTTTGTGTCTTGTGGCTCTCTGTTTGATTCTGTCACTGACTGTGCTTCTGCTTCTGTGAACGCTCCAGTCCTTGACTCTGAACAATGTGGTCTGGAAAACCCTTTCAGTTTTACTCCTTTTACTGTTGGTGTTGTTCATGAAGCATTATCCAAGTTAGATCCTAGGAAACCGGCTGGCCCGGACAACGTAGAACCCTTCTTTTTAAAGATAGCTGCAGATTTTATTGCTCCATCTCTTACTTCTCTTTTTAACCTCTCCCTCAGCACAAATACAATTCCAAAAGTATGGAAGTCTGCTTATGTCTTGCCTCTACTGAAAGGAGGGGAGGCAACTATTTTAAATAACTATAGGCCAATCTCTAAATTGTCAGTTCTGGCTAAAGTACTCGAACGACGAGTGAGTGAGCAAGTAAAGGAGTTTTTATGTAAAAATGATATCCTGTCTAAACATCAGTCAGGCTTCAGAAAGAAACATAGCACCATCACTGCGACAATGAAAGTGGTGAATGACATTACTAGTATTTTAGATAATAAGCAGAGTTGTGCAGCTCTGTTTATTGACCTTTTCCAAAGCGTTTGACACCGTTGATCATCGCATCTTAAAGCAGAGGCTACTCAGTATTGGCATGTCCAGCCATGCAGTGGGGTGGTTTGTGAACTACCTCTCTGGAAGGTCCCAATGTGTTCATTTTGATGGGCTGTCTTCTGAGTGGTTAAACATTTCTAATGGTGTACCACAAGGTTCTGTTTTAGGTCCACTTTTATTCTCCATATATATCAACAGCTTAGGCGAAAATGTGGATGAAGCTACTTTACATTTGTATGCGGATGATACCGTGATGTATTGTGCAGGTACCTCAATTAAGGAGGCGGTTGTTAAATTACAGGTTCTTTTTAACACTGTTCAGAGTCAGCTCTCTGAACTAAAGCTTCTTTTAAATGTGGATAAAACCAAGGTAATGCTTTTTTCAAAAGCTAAAAAGACACCAGAGCCTGTTTTAGATATTGTAACTACGCAAGGGAAAAAACTTGAAGTTGTAACCTGTTACAAATACCTTGGTATCTGGCTTGATGACTGTCTCTCTTTTAAACTGCATGTTAAAATAACCTGCTAAAAAAACTGAGGGTTAGGCTAGGTTTGTTTTACAGAAAGAAGTCCTGTTTCTCACTTGAGGCCAGGAAAAGGCTAGTCACTGTGAGCTTTTTACCTGTGCTGGACTATGGTGATCTGTTTTATATGAATGCACCGGCCAATTACCTGATCAAGTTAGATGCCGCCTATCACAGTGCACTGATATTTGTGACAAACTGTAAAGCATTAACCCATCATTGTACCCTGTATGCAAGGGCAGGTTTGCTTTCATTAACTGTACGGCGGCTCAATCACTGGTATCTTTTTATTTACAAAGCAATGTTAGGGAAACTTCCATCCTACATCTGCTCCCTGATCTCACGGCGTATTGTAAATGGCTACTGCCTGAGATCGAATGCTGTAGTTGTATTAAATGTGCCAACTGCTAGGACTGTCTTAGGGAATACAGCTTTTAGATGCGCAGCTCCGCTAATTTGGAACAGTCTGCAAAAGGAATGGAAGTTGAGCAGTTTGGTTCCATTACATGTTTTTAAAGCAAGTTTAGATGTTATCCAATCGGAAACTGTTGGTATCTGTAAATGCTACTAGCTATACAAACTGTAGTCAATGTAAATATGCCATATGATGTCCTCTTTGTTTTTCTGTCATATTTGTATTCATGTTGGAACCTACTTGCAGCAGGTCACCATTGAAAAAGAGGTCAATGATCTCAATGGGTTTTCACCTGAATGAATAAAGGTTTTGAATTGAATTGAATTGAAAGAATCAGAATCAGAAACGGGTTTATTATTTTAAAACACCTCATTTTCCAATTAAATCATAAACTGTCAAATTATTAGAAGTTGTTAGTAATCAGATTAAACTGAAAAAAGGGATGGAAGGAGGAAATAATAATCCCTCCTTACTTGCTGCTTCCTTCATCTCTTGCGGTTTCCCTCATCTCTTGCAGTTTCCCTCATCACTTGCTGCTTCCCTCATCACTTGCTGTTTGCGGTTGAAATGATCTCTTTTGCTGGCCAAACATGCTGGATGGAAAGCAGTGATGTCTCACTTGCCTTGGCCCTGTAGCTGCAGTCCCTAAATCAGTCATGTTACCCATTGACTCTTGTCTGTTCTGGTGTTCCTGTTCATTGTTGTCTCCATTGTCGTTCTTGTCTGTTGTATCTCCTTCTTGTGTGTCCCTTTCTCCTGTTCTCCTTTCTTCATCCTCTACTCTGTTTGGCTCATCTGTGATGACTGTGTAGGTAAACACAAACAAGTATGTAAGTCAATCAGTTTCCAGCTCTGTCAAATAAATGAATTTCAAGATACACAAATTTGTCTTCATTAAAATGAGTGTCACCACACTGTCACAAAATGTAACACTAACCAATTGAAAATAGTTAAATTTACATTGGAAACCTTTTAAAAACCTGTTAAGAGTAGTTATCTGCCAATAGGACAGAATCATTCCTATTCAAAAATGTTGAGTAATTCACTTAATATATTCACTTAACACTTTAAGGCTCTCGACTAACTTTTTTCACCATCCTCCCGGAACCGTCCCGAAATACAATCTAAGCCATCCCGAAATTAATGTGGACCGTCCCGAATTTAAAATATTAGTTTTTCTACATTATCATTAGTTAAAATCATTCAAAGTGACCTTTAACATAAGTAAAACATCATACAAATCATTAGATGATAATTCATCAACCTTTTTATTTGAGTAAATCAGTCAATCACATGAACAAAGGCCAAATATATTTAAACAAACACACAAACGAGAAAATTACTCTAATATTGAATCAAATCAAGTCCCATCCAATTAACAAAAAAATCTAACAATCTGTCCTGAAGACAGAACCCAGAGTAACCACTAACCAGGATACACTGTAACACAGTCAGGAGACCTTTACAAACTGCCCCGCCCCCTTGCTCACAGACGAGAGAGAGATCTCGTCTGGATTGGAAAGCTCAAAAATACATCATAGACGCATGTTGCATATTATTGCATATTAGAAACGGAGTTGGCTAAACTAAAACTGCGATATAATGTTTATGTAGCAATAATACATATGACATATTTTTTAAATGTCTCCAGTACCGATAAAAAGTCAGATAACGTCGGAGCTTAACGATACTACTGTCTTTAATAATTCTGGCCCGGGCGGAGCCCGTTTAATACCGGGGCTCGGTACCCATCCATACATGGGGAGAGGCGCAGCATATAAATGCACTAAATACGATGGAGGGTTCTCCTCTCAGCCTTATTACAGGGGATGAAGAGGAGTAAGTAAATAAAGAGGCCGGCGCTCCAGGGTCTGGTTCTGCTGTGCATTTTTGTGATGTAACGGTAAAACATTTCAGAATTCCTCCACGGGATACCATTGTCATTTTACATCACTCAATCCGCGAAATACACACACTCAGTACATAGCTAGACTCGCGAATTTGCGGGCCAGAATTCACGGGCACAGCCAGCGGCACAGCTGTAGCTACGTACTGTGTGTGTGTGCGTGTGTGTGTGTGTGTGTGTGTTAGAAATGTTAAGATTCACCGATTCGCATCGGTGCACCGGCATAAACGTTCAAGATGCGAGTGCACCGGTTGAAAGAGTGCACATCGGCTACAGTTTGGGTTGAACCGGGTTGAACTCGCGATGCATCGATTGCGTAGCGTCTTTGCATCGGTAAAAAACCGATTCATTCATATAAAATCCCCTTATCTTGTCAACGCTCAGCAGAGACGATCTTTGATATTTGCTTCGCCACTACGGAGAACGAGAGTCTCAGTTATCAACACACACGGAAGTTGAGGAGAAAGAGAAACACAGCGCACCGAAAAATACCTACAAATCAAACGTTTGGCAACACTTCGGATTGTTCAAGAAAGACGGTGTAATAGTCATTTATGCTATATAGTTGACCGCAGGTCATGGAGAGTAATAAGGTATCCGTAGACCTTTGTATGAGGTATCTTTATTACTTAACAGGTCTACAGCCATGATACATAGATCCGTCCTAGATGCGTACTTGCATACACACAGTATCACTCCGCAGCCGCACCCCATCAGTAACGTCCTGATGGTATATGTGCGCGGCACTATTACTACAGACGGTCAACTTGAAAAATCACTCGCAAATTGTTAACGATGCCGAGCCGCTTTAAAGTACACAAGTAGTACGAGGAACTTAGCGACGCACATAAAGAGGCGACGTGGGGTCTGCGTCTGAAAAGAGAAACCTGAAAGTGAGACATATGAGTTAAATCACTCAGTGAGGTGTTCTGTCAGAGAGAGGTGTTTAGCTTACAGCAGCCTGTGACTGCCAATAATAATTTAAATGTCTTCCTTACTGTAAGCAGTTATGAAATACCTGTTTGTGAAATGTTATTTGTTTTCTTTATTGTTCAGATAGAAACCACTGCTTTCTGCTCATTGGTGAGTTAGCCTCTGAGTGTTAAGCACATCAGGCTGGCAGCTGTATGGGCATTGCTGTGAGGTGTTATACAATTGTACTCTGGAGAGCTTTTAAAGGTAAAAAAATAAACGGCATGATGGGATGTGCAGTACCAAATATGTAAAGCACTTTTTTGTTAATGTATGATTTGCTGCATATAAGGAATAAAACAAAAATCCTCTGTCGTACCATATTGAAGTATCATTATTTTTGCATCGCATTGAATCGCATCGTATCGCATAATGTTGAATCAAATCGTATCGAACTGTATCGCAACAGGGGTGAATCGTATCGTATCGCATCGCCTGGTGTTTCAAAGGTATCGTTAATGTATCGTATCGTGGCAACGTATCGAGATGCGCATCGCATCGGCCTCAGTGATGGAGATGCACATCCCTAGTGTGTGTGTGTGTGTATATTTCGCGGGTTGCTAAATGTTTTGTGCGTGTGTGTTTATGTTGACAAGGAGGTTTAATAACTGTCTGCTACGCAAAACGTGCAGTCGGTTTCATTTTCAACACCGTTTGTAGTAGAGTTAGCAGGGTATTTTTATTTCAACTCTCGTCCCAAAATTATTTTTTATCCTCCCCGACACTATTTTTTTCGGCCCCGGGACGACGGGACGTCCTTAAGCTCGAGCCATATAGTCATTTTCACTTAATACTCTAATATAGTCATCTTTCTGCATTCAAAACTAAGGAAAGCTGTACAATTTGACATGATAATGAGGAAAAAAGGCCTCTGACAATGCAGATCATTTTTTGATCATATCAATTTTAAGATGGGGTCAAGGCTTTATATTCGGGAGCATAGTGTCCCTTGCCCCCTTTCAGGAGCCCCACTGGATTAGCTTTGATCTGAAATATTTGTATAAAAAATTGTTAGCTGGCTGTCCATCTCATAATGTATTGTTCACATAGAAACTAGCTGTCAACAGGAAATATCAATCAGAAGAATTATAATTTCATGCAAAATTCTCTCACAAAAAGAGGTTGTAGTTACATTTAAATTCAGGTGTTGTTATGGCCACGTCAGTGGCCAAACAGCCACATTTACTGCTGCAAATATGTTCAAACATGCTGTTGACATGCAGTGGCAACTATGCCACCATTTCAGCTGACTTTTCCTCAGAAATACAGTCACATAACATCCATATATGTCAGTGCTAGGTTGATGCTTAGCTAAGCTAACTATGAAACACTTTAACTGACAGGACTCAGGGTCAACTGTGTACTGTAACGGTAGCTTCTAGCTTCATGTCGAACACTGACAGTAAGTCAACATTCCCCAGAGAACTTTTTTGAAATCACCAGGTAACGCAAAAAAACACAATATTTAGATTGTATGACAAAGTGCTTATTTAATATATCTGGCTAGCTATAGCTACTTGCTAACGGTTTAGCTTACCCGCGTGATTCAAAGTAATTTCAACGTAACTATAATTTATGCTTTGCTTACATGTTTGCATAACTTGTAAGTTTACTGACATTTACATACCTTGTTCACCTGGCTCAGGTGGTGGCTCTGGGGTTGTTGTGTGAGCCACCATTGAGAATGGCCGTCTTTTTTATTTAAAAAATGTCTATGTCCATCTTCAGAAACTCCGCGTCCCCGGCTGACAGTTTAAAGTTTAAACACTCACAGAGGAGAGGTACGTACCTGTCAGCCAATAAAACACGTTTATTTCCATGCAACTCTCTGGTCTGGTGATGTCTTGCCTCTGTTGCATTCACTGAACACGGGAAATTACAATTCTGCCGTCCTCTAGGTAAAGTACGGTTAATGTATTATATTATTGAGGGAGAATTTGTCAGGGGCTAAAGAAAAAAAAATTATAAAATAAAATAAAGCCCCGGATGCCTACCCCAGGCGACGCCCATGGGTGGAGGTATGCCCATTATTTTGAGTTCGTCTGAAGAAAAGACAGGAATGTGACGGTGAGGTGCAAACTGTGTCCATGCCAAAAGCTGTTATCCGCTGCTGTAAACACCTCGTCAAACCTCAACAAACACCTGCAAAGAACACATGCTAAGGTTAAGCTAACGCACACGCTATTTGTTGTTTGTTTATATCACGTAGTCTGTTCTTCTTCTCTGTTTTCCGGTTGTTGCCTGTTTTGAATGACGAATACACACTACCGCCGCCTGCTGGTAAGGAGAGTTATTGCCACTCACGCATGCGCAGCTCGTACGTGCTCGGCGAGTAAAGTAACGAGTCACTTAATGTAGAGAGTAACGAAGTAGTGTATATTATATTAGTAATATTAGTAATATGTAATATGTAATATATATTACATTTTTTTAGTAATTTCCCCATCTCTGTTGACGGATATGGACAAATGGAGTTGTTAGGGGACATGTTGTCAATGTTGACATGTTGTCTCTGAAAAAAAAAAGGGTATTCTGATTCAAACATGGCAAGTTAGCCTAGCTGCTTGATAATGTCAGCAGTGATGTCCACTACAAATGTTACCTTGTAGTTTTCAGTCAATGATATCAACACTACGTACCGTACACACGGTTCCGTTGCGTGCTTCAACGGAGACGCTTCCCATTCACTTTGAATGGGTTGACGTGACGCTTTGCCGAACTGCATTGTGGTTCCGTTGCTTCGCTTTGCCTCCGTTGCTCGCGCTGAAAGTTGATAAAATGTCAACTTTTCAAGCGTCGACGGAAGCCCCAGCCAACCAAATCATACGCCAGTACAAGCGCTATCCAATCAAATCGCGTGCTTGTGTGTCCGGGGCGGGAGATTAATGTGATTGGCTGTTGGTCGCGCGCCAAACAAGCCTACCGGCAAGCTTCAACGCGACGGAACCGTGTGGACGAGCTGAAACTCACAGCCAAATTCAAAAGAATGGTTTGTGGGTGCTGATAGCAAAATTAATTGTTGCTTTCTGCATTGTCTCAAGTTCTGAATCACAAAATATATTGTGCTAATAATATAATTGCAACAATGCCCATAGGGTTTTCTAGCCGAGTACGTTGCCTTTATAGCATTTGATTGGAATGATCCATGTTGCAAAGTCTAAATGTTATAAATGTGCCTAGAACACAATAGGTAGAACAATGACAGAGAAAATAAAATGTTAAAGTCTCCTATCATGCTATTTTAAAGGTCCCATGTCATGGCCATTTCCACTGATCATAATTCCATTGTTGAGGTAGAATAGATTTATATTGTGCAATTTTCCAAACTTTTTTTTCCAAGTATCTCTGTAAACTACGTGTATTCACTGAATTTCACTCTCTGCCTTTAACGGCTCGTTGTAGCTCCAGTAGCTCCAGCCCCCACCCTCCCTGTGAGCACAGTATGCTCTGATTGGTTGGGACGTTGTGAATCGCGCTGAGCTCCGTGGAGGTGTGGTTTCCTTGTTTAGCGATACACATCGAAACACAGCCAAACTCATCCTGAGCACACACAAAGTCACAGCCGAAGTAAAAACAATAAGTGTGGCTTGATATTGAGTAAGACAAAGGTTGATAAACGCTGTGAGAATGGGTCTGCAGAGAGAATTTCGCCGCGATCCCAACTGTCTGTTATCAGCCTGCAGCCAGGGAGGAGAAATCAACTGAGCTGCCTGCACTGAGTGTGTGTGTGTGTGTGTGAGGAAGTCCGTGGATTGGTCAATTTGGACCAATAAGCGGGGGCTTAACGTAACGGCTCCGCGGACGTAACGTAACGGCTCCACGGATTGGTCCATTTGGTTCCGGGTAACACATGACCGTATCACGTCATAGCTCTGGGCGCGGCTACTGGCCATTCCTACGTCACAATACCCAGGAAGTAAACAATGGGCAATGACGTATCTTCAACGAGACGTTTTGGGGAGGTATTTTCTGTGTAGGGTGTACTTTGAGGGTTTTGACTCTGCACACCGTTTACATGCAGAAAAACCTTCATAACACAGAAGGGGACGGGTAATAACCGGAAAAGCATGACATGGGACCTTTAAAGAGCCTGTGACACGATTTTCGCCCATCATCCAAACCCATCAATTTGAGTAAATATTGTCCCCTTGAAACCGTTACTGAACTCATTTTGGATATTTGTACTTTGATAACCATTCATCTGCCCTTCAATGTTGACCATATTCTGGATCTTCTCAGGGATTCTTCAAATCCCGCCAAATTATGTGTGACGTCATTGCGGGCCAAGCGCTCTGGCTGCACTGTTCAGGATCCCAGCATCTGCATGTAAACGCACGATAGCGCACACAGCAGCAAGCTCAGACAGCGATGACAGTTTAATTTTGAACGTGTCTGAGAGCTCATATGAGGCTGAAGGATCGGTTTATGTTGTATCTGTTAGAAGTTTAGGAATTAGGTGCGTCAATATGGGCGATAATAAGGTCATGTAGCCAGTGGTGGACTGGGACTAAAAATCATCCCGGGACTCTCGACCGGCCCACTTCGGTAACGCTAGTAAATTGTCAACGGGGGGAGTGAGGGATGTGCTAGTGACTTATCCGACCGGCCCACTTCGGTACCGGCCCATCCGGATTCGTCCCGATGGCCAGTCCGCCACTACACCCAGCCCAGCCCACGTAAACTGTCAATGGGGGGAGCCTCGCTGCGGGGAAACGGTGGACCTAGTGTCCCGATCGGAGTGGGAATTAATAATAATCCGTGCATTTTATCCATTGATTTCCCCAACATTGTTGTGTGTACTACAACTACAAAAAGCATCGGTTTGTTTTTTCATCAGGAGATGCAGACCGGCTCAAACAAACAATTTTTAAATCAACATCCTCACGATCATTTAATGTATCATATGTTCACCGAATTGACATGAAAGCACTAATAAATGTAGTTTCATCCACTTGAGTTTACAACTACAAAAATAATCGATTTGTTTTTATATCACATCCGACGGGAGGAAATTCAGCAGCTCTCACTACCGATTTTTAATCCTAATTTAATCATCATCTTCACCACGATCATTTATGTTTATGTTCACCGAATTGACATTAAAGCACTGACAAATATGAATATACTGTAATCAACTTCATTAAAACGTTATTAACATGCCTAAACTCAGTAATTCACCATTTCTACGCATGACAACACACTTTGTCCGTGTTTGGCTCTCTCGCCGCACACAGTCAAGCATTCCCGCATTGAAGTCACTTCCGACTTCCCCCAAAACTTCAAATGTCACAGGCTCTTTAAGGCATATATTATGGGTCTCAGATACACATGTATAGAAAAACATGTCTATGATGGGTTTTTCTCAAAATACAAACAGATCATGCATTTCAGACATCCCTCATATCCAACCCAGTCTCACAAAAAAACGTGTAATAACTACGTTGGTCCACAACTTGGGACGTAATATTTCTACAACAACGCCTCTGAAATTGTAAGATCCCTACTTTTTTTTTCACCATTCATTCCAATGGCTGGCGTCTATGTCACGTGATCTTCAAATTTCTCCCTGCAGAAAAAAAAAACATGGCCGACCTTCGTTTTATTCTCGGTGGGAAATGCCTATTTTAAGGTTAGTTTGGCCATTAAATTGCGTTTTGATGTCATTTGATGCGAGAAATATGAGTTGTTATTTCAGATTATGTGTGCAGTGGATGCACATGATCTTTAGTTTGCTAGTTATTACGAAGATGGTTGCTAAGGACGCTGCTATCGATATTATTTATGTTATGTTGTGTCTCCTTTCAATATCAACACTAATTCGGCTGACTTTTATATTTGATCCAATTGGTAGATAAGCTGTATTTACACTATAACGGTGCACAGCTGATATAAAGGGACACCTAGTGGTTAAAGCATGTTATTGAATTTCATTATTTGTATTGTTAGATATTAATAGGATCCCTATAAAGTATATTCATTACTCGTTATTCTCTACTAATAGTTAATTAAAGACTGTATATAATGACTATTTTGCACATCCCTTTCAAGATTTCAAGATCTTCTAAGGTTTATTGACATATCATACAGTATACACAAACGGTGTAGTTATGCATTGAATGAAACACCACTAAACACCACTGCATATTTACAACTGTTACACATGCTGATGTAACACAAATGTTTCCAACTTGGGATCAATAAAGTATATCTTATCTTAAGATGATCGATGGCTACTGCCATATTTGCAAAATCTGCCTCTGATCCTTGACAAGTGCATGTTTCAGGCTTATCAATTAACAACAGGAGGGGTCACAGACATAAGACCAGCTGTTAAATAAAGCTCTTCTGACCTTAGCTGGCATGTGGGTATATATTAAAGCTGCCCATTATGGGCACAAGCAATTTTCACCCATTTATTAATCATATGTTTTATATTTGAGTGTTCCTATCCCCTAAACCTCCAGGGATGTACACAGTTTAATACTGGCAACTTCTTATTATGGGAAATACGAAAACGTCTTTTAAAACTACAATTCCCAGTAGAGACGTGCCATAGATAGAGAACATGTTGCGAAACACAATAGCCAGCATGTGTAGTTCTGGGGACGGGGTGTGGGAGGGGGGGACCCGTTCAAATCCAGTTTTGGACAGTCTGCCGTGGTTCGATCCCATTTCAAGTGCTCGGAGCACACTCAAACATCCAGAGTTTGAGGACTATCATGGGTTTGTCAAGCGAAGCGGAGAGAATACTTACTTCCGGGTGTAATATTCTCTAAAGCAAATGATCTGCTCCGACCCTCGGTCCTGACGGACTCCAACTTGTGTTTATTAATCAAACAAATAAGTAAACAAAAGGATAATTATGTGTTATTGTTGAGTAAATGGAGAATTGCACAGGGGAAAATAACGTAGATCTATGCCACAATTTCAGATTCGGATTTTGTTAAACTAATACGTTTGTGCTGTGGACCAACACTATACATTGACGGGGAAGGGGGTAGCAATAAAGATAACACCATTAAACAGTTACACAACATAACAGAAATAATATCAATAGCAGCGTCCATAGCAACCACCTTGGTAACAATGAAAACGTTGAATGGACACAATTTCCTGAAGTAATCTTCGTAATAACTAGCAAACTAAAGATCATGTGCATCCAATGCACACATAATCTGAAATAACAACTCATATTTCTCGCATCAAATGACATCAAAACGCAATTTAATGGCCAAACTAACCTTAAAATAGGCATTTTCCACCGAGAATAAAACGAAGGTCGGACATGTTTTTTTTTTCTGCAGGGAGAAATAGACGCCAGCCATTGGAATGAATGGTGAAAAAAAACGTAGGGATCTTACAATTTCAGAGGCGTTTTTGTAGAAATACTACGTCCCAAGTTGTGGACCAACGTAGTTATTACACGTTTTTTGTGAGACTTGGTTGTCATATCCCTCTATTCCAGCCCTGTTTAGAGAAACGCGGATTTTGGGTCCTTAGCTTGAAAAAAAAAAGAGGAGGCGGAGTTAATGCCTGATCAGAATTCTACCGGAGATAAAGTTAAATTCTGCTGTGATAAAACGCCATCCTGTTCTAAACCACATCAAGGATTATTTTTTAAACAGTACGGAGCTAAAATGCTTTTTCTCTTGCGGGTTTATCACAAGGTGAGTTCCTTTTTTATTTCCTGCTTTTTAAACACATGTGCTCTCCAGTACAGGTTAGCTCTGAGTGTTAGCGAGGCTTGCTAATGCAAACAAAGACGAGATTGCATCCAAAACTTCGTCAGGCATTGTTTCTGATAGCAACTTTTCTGTGGGTCCACCATCCGAAATTACGTCATATCGGCAGCAAATCTGTATCCGCTCATTGTGCCCCCGTTTTTTTAAAGAGTTGGGTACGGAGGAAAAGAGAAAGGGTTAATTTGCTGACGCTGCGTGAGTTCCCCGACGCACATATTTATGTATAAAAGACATCAAAAAGTGCATTTTGCATGATAGGTCCCCTTTAATGTTCATAGCATGAGCTATAGATCCTGGCCACAGGGGTGCAAAATGTCAAGCAATTAATTTAAACATCACAGACAAAACACCAGTCTCTCAATATATTTCAGTTCCCACCTCTAAAGGTGCTAATAATTTCACTGTTAATGCTAGTAATTTTGATGATTGGACTGCTTTTTCAGTGAGGCTTGTTTGCATAGAAAGGGACACATGTGTGCCAAATATATGCACAGTACCTCATGTATTAAGATAAGTGTCACTCTTGGTGAAAATCACCAAAATCTTTAAATTTTTAGCAGATCCAAAAGCTGCACAATCCATTTGTAAATGTGCAAATGTTTGCGCCATTTGTCCCACATTTATTGTAAGGGGGTTTAGCTTGCATTAGCTTAGCATACACTTTATTTCTAATGAGCCAGTTGAGATGGTTACTGACCAGCCTGACAAAATGCAGCATCAGGTAGAAGTAGAGCAGGGGTGGGGAACCTTTTTCCTCTCAAGGGCCATTTCAATTTTTTCAACATCCTCCGAGGGCCGTACAAATTATTGACCTCTGCTTAAAAATACTAAAATCTTTCTTTCATGCTGTGCAAAGAAAAAGCAACCTCTTAATCCAGATATCTTACCATGACTCGCGCATGCATGCACGTGCACGGTTGTGGCGTGACCACCAAAACAGAAAGATATTGGACACAAGATGTGTGCAAATGTATTTAGTTTCCTATGTGGACATGATTTAAGTGGGGGGGGACCTAACCTCCTCTAGGGGATGCTCCCCCAGGAAGATTTTTTTTTTAAATGTTGAAGTTAAAAGCATCAATCTGTTGCACTTTGAGAGCAACATTAGGAGCTCATCTCTCAACACCCATATGAAACAGAACTGTAAGCAGATTTCTTTTTCTTTATGGATATTTTACAAATCACTTCCCTTTCAAACTGTATTCTTGTTTATTTATAACAACTTTTTTTTACTGTCATATAGTATTTTATACCTGTTTACTTTATTCTCTTATTTTTTTATAACTATAATGATCATATAAAGATGTGCCTTTACCTCACTGGTTGGAGAAAAAGCTTCTTATATTTGTTAGCAAAGCTAGCTAACCAAATGCTAATAACAACAAAGTTATTGACTGGGCTTTCAACTAAAGACACAGCCACGCAAAAACTGTGGCATGTGTGCTCCTTATGGGTACTGCAATTTTCTAGATTTCTTTAATTTTTCTGTTTTTTGCGTGTTTATAAATTACTTCGAGGGCCGTACCAAATTTTGAATACATGAAACCGCTGTTTTTTTTCATGATAAAAACAGAGAAAATTAGTTATTTTCCAAAAGATACATATCTGGGGACTGGCTCTTTTTTTTTATAACAGTCTTGGATATGTCAAAGATTAGCAACAAAATTGATTTTTTTGCATTATTAGTTTTTGCACAATATCAGATTGAATAAAAAAGTCACACATTAGTCATTCGGGACAAAAATGTCCACTTCCAAAAACTGCTCTAAAATGACAACAGATTAATAACTTAATAAATTAAAACTTTTTGGGGTTAAATCTTTCAATCAACACGTGGTCTGAAAAAGTGAAAAAAGTGTAAAGTGAACCATGGGCCTTGGGGTAAGTTGAGCCAGTTTTTCAATGGAGAAATTAATGAAAGTAGGCCAAGTTGATAATAAGAGTGTGAGGATTTGCGGTACCTCCTTCTCCTTTTTTCTGTTTGTTTGTCTATCTGTTAGTCTGTCTTCCTGGCTGGGCGTGGTTGACCTACTTTCCGTTTTCCACCAACTCACCTCCGCTTCTATTTCTCATCATCACTGATTACCACCACTCACCTGCTGCTGCTTAAAACCCCGGTTCGAACATCAGACTTGGCCAGTTCTTCGTATACTCACACTGGTAAACTCCAGTTCCGGCTGACTAGATTTTCTAGTACTTTTGTATACTCTTCCTGTTGGATTTTTTCGTATGCTAATCCTGTTTTGTTTTTTGCCTGTTCCAGAAACCCCACATTCCATTCCGTCCTGCCTGCCACGTCCAGCCCAACCTCCGTCTCAGCCCTGCTCCACGTTCTCCCCACTCTGTTCAGAGTTTGCTTTGTCCCCTGCCTGGTTTTTGTGGACTTATTAAATCCAGTCTTTTTGACACTTCACCTAAGTCTCCATCCCAGTGTTCTTGCATAGCGGGTTCTAGTTTTGTGTCTCTTTACGAGGAGCCTAACAAAGAGCTCATTGTAGGCTACATTTAAAGTTTAATTTACTCTGTGTTTGATTGGTAAGATGTATGAAATTGTATCACCATTTGTATGATTACTTTTCCTTTTAACATGTTAAAAACATGTTGAAAAACTAAGCTTGTATTTGGTTTGTTATCTATTGTTTATAGTTACCTTTAAGATGTGTTGTAGGTATGCCCAGGTTTGAACAGGTATGCCCAGGTTTGAACAGTGGTTCAATTTACCCCCTGACCTGGATCTACCCCTACACTGGGGCAAGTTGAGCCACAAGACTTTTTTTTTTAAGAAGTAATATTTTCACCGCCCTTGATCAAATATTAATTATTATCATTGCCATTGATAGGAGACATCCTGAATTATAGGTGTGTGTTTTCATTTTTACTATGTGTCATTTCTCCTTGCTTAGAGGACAGCATAACTAAAAAAGTGGCTCAACTTACCCCACTCCCCCCTACCCTGGTATTAGTTACATTACAGGATGTACGATGTCAAGTAATTGTGAATGAATGCAAACACGCCATGCTAACATTTGTTGCTGCTTGATACAAGGAAGAAAAAGTGTACGGTTTCCATATTCTATGACTAAGCAAGCTAGAATTCTGTCTGATTGAACATCGATTATTGAAAACAAATTAAAGGTCAGTGGATACACAGATTGTGTTACTAGTGAGTGACATGTTGGGTCCGGAAGCACAGAAAAACAGAAAGAACATGTTGTGAAAAAGTTGAATGTAAAGATTTTGGCTATAGACAGAATGATGTTGATTAAAAAAAAAAGGTACATTGACATAACCATGAGAATATCCCTGTATCTTTTCATTTTTTGTAAAGGTTAGTTTGTTCCAATATCATGCAGCCCTAGAGAATGATTGTATTTGCACATGAATTAGGCCCAATAATTACCAAAGAATCATAAATGCTCTCTGTGTGACTGAAGGGAGGCTTGACTGCTCAGCGCCTGTTGGCAAAAAGAGAAACTTCCACACAACTTGGCACAGCTCCTTCGAGACCTCTGAAAACCCCTGGCAGTGCGTGAGTCACACACACACACACACACACACACACACACATACACACACACACACACACACACACACACACACACACACACACACACACACACACACACACACACACACACACACACACACACACACACACACTTCATAAGGATAACTTCCACTTCAGCTGGTTAGGTGGACTGCCTGGTCTCTCTCTTCTCACACTCTTTTTTCCCCCCACACTCTTTCTTTTTCTCACTGCCTATCTCACGGACATCCCCGAGGCACCAGTAGTTGTTAGTGTCTCGCAGTGGAGGTGGCGGTGGGGGCCGAGGAGCGCCATGGTCTCATTACCTCCACACACTCACCCTGCAGCCCGCAGTGGGGGCCTAAGATGAGGGGTGGTGGATGGAGCCTGATTCGTTTTGAAGTTGCGCACATAACGAGGCTCCCTCGTGTTGCTCCCCTTCCCCGAGCCCCGAGGAGCCTGACACGCGTCCGACGGCGGGCTGCATGAACGCCTTGCCGCCGCGTCCCCAGCAAACCCCACAAAGGTCAGGGAGTAATGTCTGCTGAATTTCTGTATCCTCAGGGCTTTTCTCATTAGCAACCCGGAGTGGGTGGATCTCCAGCGTCAATCAAGAAACATTCTAAGGATCTCCCAGTAGGATAAAGAGAACAAAACCACGCTGCACACCCTCCGTAACAAAGTAGGAATAATACAGATGGGACTCTTCTGCAACCAAACCTCAGGAAGTTGCAGCTAACCCTTCCATCCTCTCACACAATTCCTCCCAGCGCAATCCCCGACCACATGCATCGCACCGTCACACATATCCCACACTTAATCTCCCAGGCGCGGCCTCAAGCCTGACAGTTGAGCTTGATAAGGTATCTGGTTTTCCATTATTGTGTCTGGGATGATGGCGGAGAGTATGTACACATGTAGGGCTAACACTGTGCCTCCCTCACTGAGGCTTCTAACTGGTGGAGCCTAATACCACCTGATTGCCAGCGCTCAGAGAGGCTTGGCTCCCAGTCTGCCACCCTATCCCTGCTCTGTTGTTTGGTCTCCAGAATAATCTAATAGGCACTTCACGCCTGAGAGGTTTCGGCCTAATATTTCCTCTCATGCGGCTGTGAGTGAGCCCCAGTATTCAGTCACGACAGTGTGCTAGAAATCCTGATTTGTTTTTTGTTTGAATCCTAATCTGAAAAAGTTATTACACCATAAAGCATTTTTTTTTATTACAGAACCACCATTTCTACAGTATGTGTATCTGCTATCACTACTACTAACACTGCTGTTACTGTAACTACTACTTGCTATAACATGTTATCTCTAAACCTTTGGTGGTATTTAGCTATGGGGAATACGCAGAAATACCTTTTTGAGATTCCCATTTATCCTTTATAAGGGTCTCTGCCTCCATTCCAATTACAGATGCAAGCTTTTGAGTGTTAATTATTCTGACTTTTACGTAGATAATACATGACAATAACCACTCTAAATCTATTCCAAAGTTACTCAGAAAAATTGGGTTATTTGTCTTTGATCTGATTTTCAATTCCCGTCGGTTATCCAAGATGACTTCAAAAATGGCCGCAAAAAGGATCCATTTGGGGAGATGAAAATGTGTATAATAAGAAATTAAATTAGAAAAATATTCTAGTGGGCTGCATGGAGAACCCACCTTTCTACTAGACTAATGGAGGACTTACTGTACTCACAGTACCAAAAATAACCATTTCTAAAATTCAACTATGACATGTCTTTCCATAAACATGTCACTATTCCACAGACCAAATACCCATGGGTAATTTAGTAACCCGAGCAAATAGACCCTTTACCATTACATCATCTTTAATTATATAATGTATACAGTACATTACACACAAGAGCTGTCATATAAAAGGAACATAATGTTCCATTGTATTTGTTGTTCTTTAAATATTTGAATATAAGGAGAGGAATATTTAAATGGATCCTCCTGTATGTTAGACACTCCTACAGAATTACCCATAATCCACTACAGTTGTCTGAAACAGGGAACAGTAAAGGTCAGTCAGACACTGCAGAGACACTAATGATGTAACTAACAGTAATGTGAAGGGAAAAAAGGCTGTGAATGGAGATGTCAGTGCTCTTTCAGCAGGGCACAGAAAGTTATTTTCAACTCTCACTGCCTCATCAAGGGCAGAAGCTGGGAGGAAGAAAATAATCTTAACTGCCGGTCAGTTTGAGTTTATAGGAACTAAAGAAGCCAAATTACCGGGAAGGCTTACTGTCTAATTCCTCACGTTTACTTTCTCTCCTGTAATGTACGTGTCTCCAATACACCGACTTCAGCAGAAGTTCCCTATCAGATGGGAGTTTCAAAAGAGAGGTCTCCCTCAGCCTTTAAGACATCCATTCAGTCGGCTCTCTCCTCTCTGCACTGCCAGGCCGACAGAATAAGGAGACTGCAGACGGACATACGGACAGACGGACAGCAGCAGGTGGAGGCGGGATGAAGCACTTAAGTGTTTCTTGCTGGCCACTATCTGACACACCGGCGGGGGGAAAGCAATCAGCACAGCACCAATTCTTACTTTTCTCCTGCAGCAGCATTTTATCACAGCAAATGTGATCTGAAACTGATACAGAGATATCCAAGGAGCTGAGGACTAACAGCAGAGATGATATCAGAGTCTGCCTGCACAATATGAAGCGTATGAATATCAACCGTATGCTACATACGGTTTATTCCCCAGAGTCCAACACAGTCTCTCTCGTTTGAAGTGAAACTCAATTTAGTTATACGTATATATTTTCTGCATTTATTTAGCGATACTCCTGTTTTTGTGAGCACTCTGTGATTTTACAGAGGAGGCTGCCATACAAGGTGCCACCTGCTCAGGGAGACTCACATTCAAACACCGTTGGCAATGCCATCAGGAGAAATGTTGAATGAAATGGCTGGGTATTGAACCACCAACCTTGCGACTGGAATTCATGAGTGTTCTCCAGTGGTTGGGCGTTGTTGCTCTACTACAGGGGTGGGGAACATCCGACTCCCGGGCCGTTTCAATCAACTTCAGTCCTGATCAAAAATACCAAATGTTATTGGTGTGGCCTCTGGGTATCCCACGTCAGAGTACCCCTTGGTCTTGCCAGACCAAATACTACCGAGGTGTCCCTGAGCAAGGCACCGTTCCCTACACTGCTCCCCGGCGCCGTTCAAAATGGCAGCACACTGCTCCTAACACTAGGATGGGTCGAATGCAGAGAAACAATTTCCCCACAGGGATTAATAAAGTATATCAAAAATTTTAAATTAAAAAAAAAATAGAAATCTCCAACAAGGCGTTTTGGGGAGGTCTTTTCTGTGTTCCTGTGTTCTTTTCTGTGTTTTTCTGTGTTCTTTTAATGTTAATTGTATTAACTTTTTTTTTTAATGACTGATTTTAAATGCCATTTTCTAAATATCTTTCATTTTTTGTAAAGCACTTTGAATTGCCTTGTGTTGCCTTGTGTTGTATGTATTTTAGAATAATTGTTTGAATAATGGCAGTTTCATCATTGCCTTTTGAATGTGACTGTCCACATTTAAACATTATCTTTGACACCACTGGGTCTCTGTGTTCAAGTGGAATAATACCAAATGTTTTGCCTAGGCAACAAAGTTTGATGCACCAATAAAATGTAAGGTGGTTAACAGACACATGTCAACCTTGGCGCTGAAAATTCTGTCCAGTTATTATTTTTTCCCCAGTTGAAATAAATGTTTTGGAAATGCAGACTCCTGCCATATAACTGCTCATATCCTACTGATCAAAATGTGAAAAAATGCTGTCATAAACTTATATCAAGATAAATATTATCTACATTATGATGGGGAAAGATGTTTCCCTATTTAAAACAAGACACTGCTTCAGTAGGTGTTTGCTTCTGCACCTCATTGAAACATGCTGATTATCATTTTTACGAGACACCTTCCTGGTAGGGTTAACTCATGTTTTTAGGGTCCGGTCGCTCATCGTGAACCTACTATATTTAGGCTGTACTCTAATATCAGCACAAATTAAAGTGGTGAACAGGAGGAGGTGTCTCCTGCAGCATGTGGCACAGCAGCTCAAGCTGTTAGCAGCTGAACAGCCGCAGCTGAGGAGCAGTCTCGGGGGTCTCAGGGGGCCGGCAGCAGTCTGCCTGTCCTTACCTATTTCACTTCTTCACTGCTCTCTTTGGGGACTTCTCCTGTTAGTGTGGTGTTTGCTGTAAGAGACGTGTCTGCCTTTCCATCTGTGCCCAGTTTGAGAGTGAGCTAAACTGCAGTCAATGTCAGACAAGAAGTTGCTAAATTATTAAGAGTTCCAGATTTGCTGTGCACTGCACATCTTTGATCCATCTGTTGGAGGAACATTCATATATGGCAAAGTGTACCTGCTGCATTTGCTGGCAATCTGTCGCCGATCAAAATGTGATGGCTCATACATTTGTTGTCACCAAAAAGAAGTTTGGATCTCAGCAATAAGCTCAACTCCCATTGCAGTGTAGGTAAAATCCTTTTAACTCTGAATATTTGGAGTAAATTAACGGAAACACCATTATGCCACCTCCAGCAGCACTTATTAAAAACTGTTTCCTGAAACAATGAGAAAGAGATAATAAGGCGGACACACAGAGAGACAGAAGTGTAAAAATAGCAGCCCACTAACACCTTCCTAATCGTATGGCCCATTTCCTCAAGGTGAGACCGTATAAAGGTTAGAGCTGTGTTTCCTCACTGAGAGTCAAACGACATTGTATCACCTCAGGTTTAATCATCACAGCTTCAATCAACAGGTTTTATTAAGAGAGCAGCCTTTGTAGGACAAGAGCTGCGGGGAAGGTCTCAGCTGTCTTAATGTCATCTTCTGACCTACATCTATTGTAAAGACAGTATGGAACATAATATAAGGAAAAGTACAGTATATAATATGTACGGTAGAAAACATTAAACCTGACTGTTAGTGCTTGCAGATATAATTGAATGATATCAAAGATACAAATATATTTAATATCATGCAATATTAATCATGATATTACTGTTAACGTATAATGTAATAATATAAAAAGAAATCAGAAAATCAAAATTAAATTATTGAGACAATTAAGACAGTATGACTACAAATGTAATACAAAAAAGAGTTTCTTAGTCTTGTAAAACCTTTTGCTATAAATAAGATTGAAATAAACTTTCTGTGTGAGGACGCTGTCAGTCATATTTTCTGTCTTCGACCTTAAGAAAGGTTGAGGCCTCTTCTCACTTCTGATAGATCTGACAAACGATGGAGTTGAGGAATGTCTGTAAAGTAAAAAAGTGAATACAGCAGCATGATTTACAGAACAGAACACCAGTAAACTGCCAGGGAACATTTTCTTCACCTTTGGAGGAGATCCCTTTTCTATCACTGACCTCAAAATGTGTCCTTTCTTGACCTCGGGATCAGGATATGTGAGAAAACTCATCGCAACTTAAGGTCTACCTTTTAATTAGATTACAGCTAAAAGTTAAGAAAAGCTTATAAGTGGACCAACCTTTAAACCCCACGGACCCACCGAAGGGGCCAAAATCACAACATCTGCAAGCAAAAGCGTCTGAGGGCTTCTTAAGATGTAATAAACTATGAATGTTTTATGTCCATGTAATGGGAAGAAACTCAGTTAACTGATCTTTTTTTTAATCCCACAATGCTAACTGAAGGCCTCTGAATTAGCAAAGAGCGAAAAATGCTAACAGATTACTGCACAGAAAATCACTCATAAAACCCTTATTATTTATCTTTTCTGCACATCCAACCCATCGTTTCGCATCGTGAGATGACACAGAATCGTTTGGTACATACATCACTCTACATGTCACTTATGATAAGAACTCGCGACTTTATGAACAAAAACAGACATCAGAACATGTGGCGCTAGGTAGCTAAAAACGCTAACATGGCTCACCTGTGTCGTAGTCCGGTCAAAAGTGGTCTTCAATGGCATTACAATTATAAAAACGCTGCTGAATTCATAGGTTAATCCAATGTGTCTGTGTCCCTTTGAAATGATTTCTGATCATCCATAATCAATAAACCTGCTTTTCCATTTCCAGATGTCAGAGCAAGAGATAGCTTCACTCTCATGCAAAACTAAATGCGCAAAGCCCCCAACTTTTTGTGTTAACTAGACCCTTCAGAAAAACGCGGGCCAAAATCCTTAATTATGCGGGCTAAAATCATTGATTATGCGGGCTAAAATCCTTGATTATGTGATAAAAATGCAGGGTTTTTATGTGATTTTATGCGGGAAAATTGCGGGAAGTTGCGTAATATGCGGAAAGTTGCGAAATATGCGGAAAGTTGCGAAATATGCGAACAGTTGTGAAATATGCGGGAAGCGGAAAAAAGGTGATTATTCTCCCGCACCCTGTTACTAGGCTACTACTGAATGAAAGGGAGCACTTTTAAAGAGTTGCTATGATAAACAAGCATACTAGAAGCAAGCTACATCACAGAAAGACACACACACACACACACACACACACACACACACACACACACACACACACACACACACACACACACACACACACACACACACACACACACACACACACACACACACACACACACACACACACACACACCTACCTCCTCCTCATTCAGTTTTCATTTACTCGTTCGTTATCTGACCAGCTTCAATATTGTAGGCTACTCACCTCGTTTCTTGCAACCCTCGAAAGGGTTTTGGAGGTTGAAGCCTCTGAGTTGCTTGGCTTTCTTGTCCGCAGCAGAAACCATTTTTGAATGTTTGAGCGAATCAAAGTGGGTATTCACAGTCGATTTCCTTTTATGCTCCAACACACAGTTGCACGGGGTACAGAACAGTTTCCCCCCACTTTCGTGCAAGACATTGGGGCACTGCTTTGCCCGGTCTTTAGCTGAAATGTTCGTGGGTAAATGTGATGGATTCGATTTGTTCATCTTGGTGTGTGAATTCCACACCTTCACACGACGGTGTTTGCCTTCTGTGATGCGCGGGCTGATGACGTTGCGTCATCATCACTACTCGTCAAGACGAGTTAACTTTTTTATTTTTTTTCTCAACTTTGTGTGGAAAAATGCGGGGATTATGCGGCCTTTTGATAAATATGCGGACTTTTAAAAATCTGCGGCATTTTGCTGATTATGCGGGAAATTCTGCGATCGCAGAATCGCGTTTTTCTGGAGGGTCTAGTTAACGTTGGTGTCTATGTGAAAACTCCCCTTCGATTCCATTGGGTCTAGCGGTTATAAAGAGATTTCATTCGTCAACATCGACCAAGGGGGGCCAGAGATATGTAAAATCCACCCAAATGACCCCAGAAGTGGGTTTTATTTGCTAAATCTCTCTAAAAAGGTCACATTTTACTTGTTTTGTATCAATCTTGATACAGGGTACTTATTATATGTTGTACTTTGGATTCTTAAAGCTTTTAGTCTACCTTACCATCATCCAAGGGTAGTTTTCACTATAAGTACGGACACTATAATTTACAGTTTTTTACTACGTTCAATCTGAATTTTCTTTAAAATAAAAAACATCTATATTGATTCTGACTCTTCTACAGTACATCCAACTCACAGGTTTATCATTACTTTGAGAACAAATATTATTAATGTTCCCCTTTTAGAAGTGTAGTTATGGTCATTTTCGAGCCTGAGACCTGAAAAACAGGCTTGGGGTCTAACAGGTTAAATTGAGAATATTTGCTGTTACACATTTTCTTTGCCTATTGAATAATTATCTGGTTCCAATCCTGTCCATATAACACTTGTTTAAAGCAGAAAATATCATTTGCAAAAATGTAATACAAATTACTTTCTATCATAAAAATTATGAGAAAACCCTTACAAAAACAAAACACGTAAAATGTCATGTTTTTAGAATATTAAAATGAAGTAACAGACAGGACACGGTTCCAACATTTAACAATTAACTAACCTTTCCCTAAGCGTTTAAAACCCTTGATCTGCCACCATGCAGTGTGACCACATCTCCACTGCTTGGTTGCTGTCCCAAGTGTTGACAACATCATTTTCTAATGATTTACGGTATAATACAAACACTTTGTCTAACTGTTTAGGTACCACACAATCTGGGGATATCAGTTTTAGCCTCTAATGAGCAATGGCCAATATTTGGGGGTTTCTGTTTTTTTCAATGTCGAGTAAAGCTGCTCCAGAGCCACTATTTCAAGCATACTACGTCATCGAGTGCCGCCCAAGGACTGTTCCAATGTCCAGCATACTTGGAATTCTACCGAGCCCGGCGTACTTCGTAGCGAGAAATTTTGAGGCTGTACATGCATGTGTAGACTCTGCGGTCTTAAAATCCCCACAATGCTTTGCGCACGGACCAATTTCCCCAAATCTGTGGTGGAAATTGTAGGGCGGGGCCTCTCATATGAAGCACACCTGCACACTTGCTAGCCTGTTCCACTCTTTGTTTTCCGAATGTCAAGAAGTATTCTTGCCTCGCCTCTGAAGCAAGTGACTCGGAAGACATGTGCTACCAAGCAAGCGTACTCGACATTGAGAAACACCCTCTGTGTAGCCTGTGGGTATCCACAAAGATAAAATTATGATCTGCCGATAGATTGGATTTCGGCAAATGTGTTCGGACTATTTTAGAGTCCACATCAACATCTTACCTGCATCCAACAAAAGCCAACTTAAACTTGCTCAAAAGTAAAATTAGAACACACAAAAATCTTCACAATACCTACATATTCAATGCATTCTTTTGCGGATATCTGTCTATAGTTTACACCATAACTATAAGGAACCTGGTTTGATTACATTACATTACATGTCACTTGTTAGACACTTTTATCCATAGCGACTAGGGGTGTAACGGTACACGTACCGAAATTATTAAATTATTCGGCTCACATTGGGTTCATTACATTACATTGCATTTAGCTGACGCTTTATCCAAAGTGACTTTCAGTAAGTACATTCGACCAGGAAGATACAACCTTGAAGAAAACAGAATCATATAAGTACATCAGGTTTCATAGAGCCAAACATTTCAAGTGCTACTCAACTGGCTATAGATAAGCCAGTCCTTTATTAGTATATAAGTGCTTTGTTAGCAGTTCTTTGTTCGTAATTCTATTGCTCGAAGTGGAGTCGAAATAGATGAGTTTTCAGTCTGCGCTGGAAGATGTGCAAGCTATCTGCTGTCCTGATTTCAATGGGGAGCTCATTTCACAATTTTGGAGCAAGGATAGCAAACCCACGTGTTTTTGCTGATGAGAACAACGCGTCATAGAGCGACCAAGTCATTTCATTGGACGAGAGGCATACTATGAGAGCTGGTCACAGAGATGCGTTCAAATTTAGTCAGTAATTTGAGGAACTGTCGAAATGGCGAACGCAGATAAAGTTGAGCTCGAAAATCCTCAAGCTTCATTGAAGTCTCCGGTTTGGGAACATTTTGGTTTCGCAGTTACGTAAAAAGATGAAGGACAAAGACAGGTGGACCGAACCAGAGCTATTTGTTGGCATTGTTCAACTAAAATTGGTTACGCGGCTGGCAATACATCAAACTTGCACACTCATTTGAAAAGGCATCACCCGAACGTGAATATCACCGGTAGCCTACCAAAAGAAAAAAGACTGAAGTACAAACCCAACTCCCACTAACATTTAAGCCTCCACCACTCGCAAAAGTTCAGACCGAGCCAGAGCTATTACAAACGCCAAATATCTTTATGTTGCCATGTTAGCAAAGCGCTACCTGGCTGTATCTGCTACCTCTGTCCCTAGCGAGAGGGTGTTCTCCACAGCAGTAGACATTGTTAGTGCCAGCAGATCTGCCCTTTCGACAAGCAATGTGGACAAGTACATTTTTCTTTAAAAAAACATGAAAATACAATGACAAGCAAGTCATAATGTCAAACTGGCTGCTTATGTACTAGTGCAGTACAGTTCAAATACAGATTATTTCAGTTCATCGAAATGCTGCACCTTAATGTTTATTTTATTATATTTTGTATTTATTTGAGTGAATACATTATTCACAGTTTAATAATAATAAAAAAATATATACATATATTTTATGTTTTGTGATATTTTTTTCTGCTGTACCGAAAACGTACCGAACCGTGACCTAAAAACGGAGGTACGTACCGAACCGAAATGTTTGTGAACCGTTACACACCTAATAGCGACTTACATACTCAATACCCACAGGAGCAATTATATAACAAAAATATCAAACTGATTATATTTGTCATGAAGAAAAGCAAAAAGGATGACTATTGGAGCAGCTCTCCTGCTGCTGTCTCTGCTGCGGTGCTCAGTGTGTTGTGGTCGGTGCCTCCCAGGACCAGCTCCTCATTGTGTTCTGTGGCAGACTTTGTACTTGACATTTCCATGATTCATGCCATGGTGTGATGGCTGGCCTGGAGGCTCGCAGAACCTTTACTGAGACAGAACCAGGCTGCGTGTGTCTGCCTGGCCAGAGAGCTTCATCAAACCCCAGCACACTGCTTCATCAAACCCAGCACACTGTGTGCATGCACATATTACGACCACTGTGGTAAGAAATCTGCCTTTTGATGCTCATCAATGTTTAAAACCCAATTACGAAGGATATGTTTTGATCCATGGGTAAATCCTGGAATGTATTGCTTGATTCTGGTGTCACTGTTAAAGTTGCACTTCCAGCTCATAGTGAACTCTTTTCCTTTTTCTTTCCAGAACTTGTGTTCAGAGTGGTATTCACTACTTTTGAGAAGCCCACACAGCGAATGCTCTCTTTTCATGTTTTTGAGAAATCATGAAGTTAGCTCCGCATGCATATGTTTCAGTGCTTTGGGGAAATGATAGTGGCTATGAATGACAAATAGATGTGAGTCAGTGTGGTTGAAAAGCCTTGGCTTTGTTGCCGATTTATTAAAGCAGTGGTAGCTGGAGAAATGGATCCAAAGTATGCTGTTGATCTTGCACGCGAATATATCAAAGCCTGGACAGCAAACGAGTGGTAACTACTGGGGGACAGGGGGGATCCCTGGAGCAAACCAAGGGTAAAGATAAAGGGATATGGAGGAGATGAAAGAGGGAGAGGCAGTGAGAAAACCTAGGAAGGGAGGGAGAGAGCCTGTGTGCCTTTGTGTGTGTCTGTGTACCAGTGTCTGCGAGAGGAAGGACTTCAAAGACCCAGCAGAGCAAAGGCTGCTTCGCTTTTTTCTTCTTCACCAAAGCTCCTCTCGCGTTGGATCCCCCCTCCTTCCCTTTCTGGTTATTCATCTGCCTCTGCTCAAAGGCAGCCAGGCCCATTGGATTCTGTAGGGCACCGCTGACATGAATATTTCTGCTGCATCAGAGGCGCTCGCTTTCGTTGCCTCGCAGTGCTCCAGCCGTAATTGAGTGCATGTTACCACCAAGTTTATTGACTGCAATATTGGCTGCATTATACACTGCAATGCTGATGTCTGTTGCCACTAAAAGTGGAGCCTCTGCTAAAAAGGATTTTACCCCCATATTGGAAGTATTTTTGGGACTGTCACTTTTGCAGGGAATATTCTCCACAGCAAAAATGGGATTAACAAGAGCTTTAAAAATAATGATATTGAACATGCATTAAATAAAAGCTTCTATAAAAGAAAATCTGAGTATTATAAACTAAATTGTTAGTTTGTATGTGTTGTAATGAAAATACTTTTAATTTCTGCTTATATTTGACTTCAACAGGTCATCTATGTTACATAAACTGAAGTGGGTTTTTGTTTTCAGAATAACAGGCTTTCTGTTTAATACGACTTTTTTTACTATCTTATTTTTGGAATATGGGCCGTTGTAGCTAGTTAGCATACGACAATCAACAGCTAATGATAGTTGATTGTTTTTGTTTAATACATCACAATAAAAATGAATCAACCTTATTCCGTCTTCCGACTTTCAGACCTACTATAAGCAGCTTGTCTGATCACTCTGCGAAACCCAAGCATTAGTTAGCATTAGCTCAGCAGCCAAGGGGGACACCTTTTTTAAATTGGCTCTTCAGTAAAAAACGAGTGTGTCAATGGGACCACTTTCTCCTACAGTTTTCCATCTATACTGTACAGCAGGGGTGGCCAACCAGTCAGAGGTGAAGAGCCAACATTTTGAGTATGTTACTGCAAAGAGCCACATCAAACACACAGTCACAGATGCACCCCCCCACCATCCCTCATTCTCTCTTTTGTTCTCAGCCTTTCTCTGTGCTCCTTCACTTTCTTCCTCCACTCTTTCTCTCACAGATAAAATGAAAATCTAAAACTTTACACACCCCCCCCCCCCACACACACACACACACACACACACACACACACACACACACACACACGCACACACACACACACACACACACACACACACACACACACACACACACACTCTCAAAGACCCTCCCCACACAGAGAGACACACATAGCTCTGCTCAGACAGATTTATTGTAAATGTCACACACCATAATATTGACAGAAATGAAATTAAACCTCTCCTACCAGTATTCAGAGGCCAGTTATAACAACATAACAATGAAGATTGTGTGCACTCAAACACAAACTCTCAGTAAACAAAATTGAAAAGTTTTTGATCTCACTTTAAATTAGTGGGACTTCTGACATTCCTTGCTTTGAACAATCCTCCTCAAATCTGGCTTGTATTCCGTTGTGGCCACTCGAAGCAATTCTCTCACATTTGTGTCAGTCAGAACAGATCGAATGCTTGGATTTCACGTGTTTCAGGGTAGAAAACACAGACTCACAGACGTGTGTTGACCCAAACATTGAAAGTAGCTTGAGCGCAGCCCGTTTGACATTTGGGTATTTTTCGATCGGCACAGTTTTCCAGAACTCAAGGGTCCCTTCCCTCAGAACAGGTTTCCGTCGGTCATCCTCTGAAAGTTCGATCATCTCCAACTTGGCCACCGCCTCATCCTTGACTAGCGGGGCTTTCAAACAGTCCGTCTCAGCATTAAAAGGATTGACGAGGAACGTAATCTGTGGCCTTTTCACATGTAGATCATGCAACCGGGTCGCAAAGTTTTCCTGCAGGGTTTCAACCAATGTTGCATAACGGGCTGTTTGCTTTTTCCGGGTGGCACCGGTGGCTTGTGCGCTTGCTTTTAGCAGAGAGGGGAAATGCTCTAATTCTCCCTTTTGAAGATGTGTCTTAAACAGTTTCAGTCGTAGATCCAGGTTCAGTCTGTCCAGATGACACAGCATGTCGACCAAAAGGGCCAGATCCATAATCCACTTGGGGTCTGAGAGCTCCGGATAATCCTTGTCCTTCTGTTCCATGAACAGTTTCAAAGCATCCAACAGCTCAAAGAAGCGAGACAGCACTTTGCCTTTAGAAAGCCACCTCACAGTGCAGTGCAGTGGCAGGTCTCCTGGAAGCCCTTGGTCGAGTTCAGCAATGAGATTCTTAAATTGCCTGTGGGTAAGAGCATGCGGGTGCGGATGTAGTTCACGATTTCCATCACAGGCTTCATGACGTTGTCTAAATTCAGTGATTTGGACACAAGTTGCTCCCGGTGAATGATGCAGTGGAAATTCCAAAACTCTGGAAATGTGTTGTCAGCTTTGCACAGCCCCACAAGCCCGTTCATAGATCCGACCATTGATGGCGCTCCATCCGTGGCTATTGCAGTTAGTTTCTGCTTGGGCACATTTGCTTTCACAAACACATTTATCATTGTTTCTTTTACATCGATGCCACGGGTTCTGTCTTTTAATGGCACAATATCAAGGAGTTCTTCTTTTATAACACAATCCTTTGAGACTGATCGTGCAAATATAACCAACTGAGGCTTGTCTTGAATGTCACAAGACTCATCCAATGCCACACTGAAAAACTCACATGTTTGAAGATCAGAGTGTAACTGCGCTTCAATGGTGGTGTTAATGTCCGATATTCTGCGTTCAAGAATGTGGCGGGACAGTTGGACGTCTGATACCGCTTGTTTCAGTTTCTTGTTTTCTGGAGACAAGATTTCAACCACGTCACTGAGGCATTTTTGAACAAACTCCCCTTCATTGTACGGCTTTTTAGCTGGTGCTATGTTCCAAGCAACTTGATAAGATGCAAGCGTTACGGTCTCCGAGTGCTTCGTTATGTTTTTGAAAAACTGTGTCTGCTTTGCTGACTGACTTTTCAAGGTGTTTATCTTCTGCTTGCGAAGTTCCGTACCTTTTGGGAAGTCATGGTCGATGTTAGCATGGAGTGAGGTGAAATGGCGGCGAAGATTTGAAGCCTTGAAATGCTGTCTGGCATATAAGGCAAAATGGCTTGCAATTGCGTTCGATAAAAAAATATGAACTCTCCCACTCTACTAAAAACGTCCTATGTTCGTCTTCATATTTTCGTTTAGCTGTGCATTTCTTCCCTGCCATGTTAGGATCAAACTCAATAGAGAACCGCAGTGACGCGTCGTAAAACCCGGAAGTAAACTTCTTCCGGTTCCTTTGTCAAAAACCAATGCAAATTCTCCATAGGATTTTGGAAAATAGCTCGAAATAAGGTCTGTGGTTGACACACATTTAAGAGAGGGATCACGTTTTGTTCAGACGGATAATCTCTACATGTCAACCCTACTTTTATAATTTTTGAATCATAAATCTAGTCGCCAGAAGCAAAATGCTAACCTTATGCTATAAACGAACTACAAGCCAGTACAGCAGCAGGGTCGCACGACTTCAACGTCACGCCAACTTAAGATCACTTCAACTGACTTGCACTGAAACTGCACTTTGAACACTTTAAATATATTAACATTTTAAACTGTATACCCCGGTTATCTAGGCCCTTTTTTCGTTTTGTTTAATGTATACCACGTTTATCTAGGCCCTTTTTGTTTTGTTTTATGTATACATGTCACACTGTGGGAAACGATATTTCGATATTTCTGGATGTATAACACATGTCGAATTTTTCACAATAAAGCTGAATTTGACTTTTGCGTGCTTGCATATTTTAACAAAGCTTTTCATTTTAGCCACACTGAATTTAACTAGAAGTCATGGCTGTGTCAATTACCAGTCTGATATCGTTTTACAAAGATGACAAGAAGAGTGTAGATAGAGGCGAGAACCACTACAAGTCAGGACACTTAACAGTGCAGCCTAGATGAAGGTGTGCTTACCGGTGTTGTCAGGGCTAGCATGAGGGACAAGGTTTATAGTGCCGGTGAGTAGTGATAGCAAGAGTACCGTTAACCTAGAGTTAATTTATTCACATTAATTCCCATCAACAAATCAATTGTATGTGTCACATGAAATCTTTATTAGGCAAGGCAAGTTTATTTATATAGCACTTTTCAACACAAGGCAATTCAAAGTGCTTCACAAGAAATGAAAGACATTAAGAAAATGGCATTTAAAATCAGTCATTAAAAAGAAAAGCTCATAAAATAAACATTAAAAGAAAAAATACATGGATAAAAGTTACAGTGCAGTCTAAGATATGAATAGTTCAATTAAAAGCAGCGACAAAAAGAAAAGTCTTCAGCCTGGATTTAAAAGTAATAAGAGTTTTAGCAGACCTGCAAGTTTCTGGGAATTTGTTCCAGATATTTGGAGCATAATAACTGAGCGCTGCTTCTCCATGTTTAGTTCTGACTCTGGGGACAGAAAGCTGAGCCGTCCCTGAAGACCTGAGAGACTTGGATGGTTCATAATTTAGCAGGAGGTCAGAAAGGTATTTTGGGCCTAAACCATTCAGTGCTTTATAAACAGCAGCAGTATTTTGAAATCTATTCTTTGACACACAGGAAGCCAGTGTAAAGACTTCAGAACAGGAGTGATGTGATCCTCTTTCTTAGTGTTAGTGAGGACTCGAACAGCGGTGTTCTGAATCAGCTGCAGCTTTCTAATAGATTTTTTAGTGAGACCTGTGAAGACACCATTGCAGTAGTCCAGTCTACTGAAGATAAAAGCATGGACACGTTTTTCCAAATCCTGCTGTGACATTAGTCTTTTAATCCTAGATATGTTCTTTAGGTGATAGTAAGCTGATTTGGTAACTGTTTTAATGTGACTGTTGAAACCAATAACTAATTTAACCCGCTCACAAGAGAGCCCACCTCCGAAGATCGTGACTGGCTGAGGGACAGACTCGGGGGCAGGTTTTCAGGAATTTCTTGGCTTCTCTCCCCCGAGCCAGAAGAGGAACACTGCAGCTTGGAAACACTTACTGTTCCTGAAATTATCAAATCTGTTGGGCATCAGGGACCTGAGGCAATTGTGGCAAGCATGGCATTGTCTGAAGAGCAACAGAGGGCAATTCAGGTGGCTACCACTGGTCAGCGAAACAACCCAAACCGGCATTTGTTCAGGAAAGGAAGGTTGACTGCCAGCAACTTTGGAGCTGTCCTGAGGTCAAAGCGTGTGACTGCTTCCTTTATTGCCAGGGTGCTAGGGCAACAACAGGCCCTTGATGGTGTTTTGTCTGTACAATGGGGGACTATGAATGAATGTGAGGGCGTCAAGGCATTCACCACTGCAACCCAGATGCAGGTCCATGAGTCGGATTTGTGGCTCTCCCTATCAGGATTGTTGGGGGCAACTCCAGATGGTCTGGTAGGGTCTTCCGCTGTGCTGGAGGTAAAGTGTCCCTACGGAGCAAGGGAAATGACAATTAGTGAAGCATTGCAAATCAAGGGCTTCTGTGTCAGTAAGGAAGGAGAAACATTCAGCCTGCGTGAGGAACATCCTTACTGGCACCAAGTGCAAGGTCAGCTTCACCTCACTGCAAGAAAGAAGAAGAAATAAAAAAATTGTGATTTTTTAAAAATGTACATTTACTCGCCTTTGCAATGTTGTGGTTGTTAGAGTATTAGGTTTCCTGTCAGCTCGTCTGTTGGAAAGATATAAAATATAGTTTCATGGAAGTCACACCGTCACATATACTGTAAGAGCATTAAGACATACAGTACATAGGCTAAAACAAAACATCTAAAGATATAACCTTGCACTTCGATAAGTCTCGGGAACATTTTCACTATTTTGACATTTTTATAGATGAAAATTGAACTAAAGAAATAAATGGTAGATTAATCCATATTGAAAATAGGTGTCAGCTGCTACACTAATTATAATAGTTATATTTCTTAATTAATTAAGATAAGATATTACTGTATTGATCCCAATTTGGGAAATGTTTGTGTTGCAGCAGCATAACAAGAAAAACAAAATATAAGTTATTATATATACAAAAGTATGTGAGGGATGGAATATTAAATTGAATATAAATGTAAAATGTACATGTGATTTTACGTCCAAGAGAAGCTATGGAGCAGAGAGTTCTCTGCCAGCCAGAGGTGATTTGTTATTAGTTCAATATGTCAAACTGATTTCCCTGACTACAATCTTTAGTTACATGGTGAAACGTTATATTATGCTGCTTGTACTAATTAGACTTATCATATAAGCCACGCAGGTTTTAATAGGATGTATTCATTATCTTTACTTATGTTGCGGCCTTTTCAGCAGCGCCATCTCTAAAACGGCAATACAGTCACTTCCCATCATTTACATTTCACCGTGACATGGACAAAAATGTAACAGCTTACCTCATGACACGAATCCAGACTCTCCTTTGGAAAACATCGGCCGATAGAAGAAGCACGTTTCATGCGAAGACCTGTGGCTGCAACCCGGAGCAAAGCAACAAACCATTGCGTAGCTAACTGGTAGCGCTAGCTTTAGCTAACGTTAGCAAACGAAACGAACTGCTGAGTAAAATTGGAAAACACTGGTAATTAATTATTCTATAATTTGTAAAACTACGGTGTTAAAAACGACAATTTCAAAAATGCAGATTCTAATGGTCAGATATAGATATACAGATACTAAAGATAGGCAGGTACTTGCTTTCAAGCAGAACACAGGGGAAAACAAACTTAGCGGGAGTGTTAACGTGTTCGGCGTAATGACCTAAAACGTTTTTCAGACATGTAAACTCTTCAAAAATCCCCAGTGGGGTCACTGCTGATGTATTTAATGTCGTAGAACAAAACGTGATTCATCTCTTAAATTTGTGTCAACCACAGACCTTATTTCGAGCTATTTTCCAAAACCCTATGGAAAAAATGCATTGCTTTTTGAGGATGGAACCGGAAGTGCTAAAAATGCTACTTCCGGGTTTTACGCCGCGTCACTGCGCTTCTCTATAGAGAGGCGAAGTCACGCCCATCTACTTCCGGTCCATGGGACCCCGGAAGCGAAAAATTATACATTGAATTCAATGGAGAGAGAAAACGTATCTTTTGATCCCGTTTGAATTGTGCCACGAACTACACATATGATGTTTGTCAATCTTAAACAATCATCTCCATGTCAAAAAAGTCACATTTTGTCGTAAAACTGTTGAAATATAAGACTAAAAAAATACGCGACTACAAAGACTACAAATCCCAAAATCCCATTCTGGGTCGCGCATGTGATGTCACAGGCGATAATGCTCCAAGTGGTTGCGACTCGTAATTAAAGCAAAGAAGAAGATTTCATAACTGATTTATTCCCTCCAATAAATATAAGAGATTGCTCCAATAAATTCACTTTTACAAGATGCCTGTGTGCTTTGTACCATGTTGCAATCACAAGAGTGATCATACCACTTGCTCGTTCTATCGCTTCCCCTCTTATGAAAGGACCAGGAGTCGCTGGATCAGACATATCAGGTAATATCATAGGTAATATACATGTTGTGCATGGAACATAGTCACGTTAGCTACCTAGCTAGTAGCGACAAGTAGCGAGCACGTTAGTTAGCATTACATTACTTAGCCTTGTCATTTTTAGTAGCCTTACCATTAAGTTATTATTTTATTACATGAAGTACACCAAAATGTTAAACAGTAAGAGTAGTCATCATGGTAAGTATTTCGTGAAACATTTGAAGAGTGGCCTACTGCGCCCTCCACCGGGTGCTAAGGAAGCAGTTCAGGGAGAGTCGAAGGAAGGCAGGCAGGCAGGGAGCTTTGCATGACATTCTTCTGGACATGTGTCATTGTGATGACAGTGAGGGTGAGTCAATCTGTTGGTTGGAAAGACAGTAGTTGAGTGATTATTGAGAGAAAATTATTAAAATAGATAATTATTCAGTGTTGTTACTTTAAAGTGTTGTTACTGACCTTTTTCTCTTTTATTTTCTTTACCTCACCTGTAACTGCTGAGACCCTGAGGAACATGCACACTGGACTGACCTGCTCTGGCAACCTGATTTCCACTGTACGTAATAGTATTTGGTTATGGTATATTATTTATATACATCAAAGGCACAATGCACCCCCCAGAGAGACACATGTATTGAGTGTGATATTTTGCATAGGTCATGTGAAATCATCTTTACATACTAGAAAACTGTAGGAGCGGCAACTTGTTTTGAAATTGAATTTTTAATATCCGATAATAAAGTTGATCTGTTTTCTTTATTCTTCTCTCTTCCCAGCTCCATCCATCACCATTCTCTGTTCCTGCAGGTCCTGCTTGCTAATAAATGCTTTATTTTTTTTACAGTTACAAATAAAGTCAATGTATTGTATGCCATGAAGTTGTGCTTCATTCTGAGTCAATAATAAATTCATTCTGCCTTCAACTGCAAAATGATTGTGGACTGCACCGACATCCATGTAGCTGCCCCCAGTAAGATGAACCAAGCAAAGCTGACACTCAACATACAGCTGTGCTCTTAAGTTGACATGAAGAATTTGTGAAATATTGGTAATTATTTGGAAAAAATGACTGACGATGCAGAAAACTTTTTTTATTTAGGAACAGTGGTCAGGTGAAGCATTTATCACTACATGTGTGACACTCTTAAAAGGCCAAACACACTGGCCAAACACACCTCGTTTACAACTCCCCAGTTGACAGCCATGACTCCGTCTAAATTGTACCCCCCAAGCACCCTCTTCATGAGGAACGCGCATGGAGTGGATGAAAGTCCCGACCTCAGCACAGCACCAAAATTGCTGGCTGTCAACCTGCCCTGCCTGTGTAACTGCCACTGAGGATTTGTCCGCTGTCCTACGGTGGCTGTCTGGATGGCAGCTTGCTGGTCTCTGCTCAGTCGCATTGAGGCAAGAATTGCCTCAAGCCCCCGACCCCCACGCTCCTTCACCAGCTCCGGCACGTTGAAAATGGCCTGATGTTGAGGCTGCAGCTCTGGCTCAGGTGACAAAAGCCATGCCATGCCACGCTGCGCCCCTCAGTGCAGACCTGAACAAGTCTACTTCCTCAGTGGCGATGTCTCTGGCCAGTGGGTTGTATGTCTCCTCTTGCTGTTGGTAGAGTTGAGACACCGGCTGGACTACTTTTGAAGTGCCAGGCTTCCTCCACTGGCACTCAACTTCTGTGGAGCTGATCTGCCACATGGCAAATATTGCCAATGCTGCAGCGTGGCTGCATTTGTACATCCCCCGTGCACAACCACAGACAGCGCTCTGCATCACGCCATCCTCTCCCATGTAGATCTGTACAAATAAAGTAAGTACCATGTTTGTTAACATGCTATAATAGATTGAATGAGCAATACAAGGATGGTCCAGATCTGGGGGTGGGAGGGTTTATTTTTCCATAGTTTTGTCCTCTTGTCTGATTGTTGTTGTTTGTTTTTTCTGAATTTTTTGTAATTTGTGTTGTATTGGTTGTGATTGTACATTGTATTTTTTTAAATGTGTATTACATTTTTGAAAAACATTTGATCAACAAAAAAGGATTTGGTCAGGATCTAGACTCAGTGTGTAGTTTATGAATTAATCAATGCTCTCTACATTAGGAAAACATACCAGTGTACCAGAGGGAGTCACACACAGCTGTGCCTAGATAACCAAACAAATTGACAAGATAACCAAAATCCTTGAATCTACACACAGCAAATAAACTGAAATGACACAACGAGATGTAAAAAGGAGATCACACATATAGTCGATATAAAACTGGCCGCTTCAATCTGAAGAGCAACTAAAACAAAACACGGGAGTGTACCTTGTTCTTGTGAACACTAATGTTATCCACAGCATACACACCCGTATACAGTACACCCGTTCTAGGTTCTGATTGGCTCTCTAGGTTGGCATTCTAGCTCCTGACTGGCTGTCCAGGTTGTCAATCACAGCCGTGGTTCATATTATGCTAGTCGACTCGTAACATCGCTAAACTTTTTTTCTTGACGGTTTTTCTCAGTCAACTAATGCTATTGATAACAGTAACATAAATTAACACAGCCCTGCACACTGCATTCATTATATGCCGGGTCTGTGGTTCATCATCTTCTTTTTCATTCTCCTCCTTATTGACTGACATTAACCTTAAACATTGCACTCATATTACTCACCGAAACCTTGTAAAGCCGGTCCCGCATGCTGGCTCTTACAGAACCGACTAACTCCCCTTTCGTGTATGTACAGCTCTCAACGTGCCCAGACTTGTAGTGATTTTCACATCGTTTCATACTTTTATTCTCATTCTGAAAGAATGAGGTGAAATGTGCCAACGTGACGGTCATCTTTGTGTTGGTGACGCGTATTGTGCGGGACCAGAGACATGTAGTTCACTGAGCGGCTTAACACAAAAAAATGTGTTACTTCACAGTTTTACGACACATTTTAATTTTTTTGACTTGCAAAATGTTCTTTTAAATTGACAAACATCATATGTGTCATTCGTGGCACAATTCAAACGGGATCAAAAGATACGTTTTCTCTCTCCATTGAATTCAATGTATAATTTTCCGCTTCCGGGGTCCCATGGAGGCTCCCGGAAGGGGAGGGACTTCGCCTCTCTATTCATGGTCAGATAGTGTTTAATACTCAATTCTGATTGGTCAATTCAGAACACGTGACACGTTGTTAATCCAGAACAGACAGACAGCTGTCAAGCAGTTCCTGCCGTTGCTACATTCAAACAGTAACAACGGACTATTTCTCTTAGCGGATGCATGTCATGTTAAATAAATAATAGCGCACTATTTTTTAAATCAATAAAAACATTTCAATTAATATTGGGAGTCATATCGTTACTTTGTTGAGAATGTGGCCATGTAATAAGCGGGATAATGGGAAAATAACACCCTTCGCGTCGGGCTCCTGATCAAAATTAGACAGCGCTGTCATTCTCTCATACTGACACCTGACACCACACATACACACGTAGGGAGAGCCGGGACGAAAGTAACGGATCGATTTTATCCGAGCCCAAGCAACTTTCACCGGCCAAATTACGTCAGAATTATCAGCATTCAATACTTAACAGACCTACTAAATATCAGGTTTAACTGTCAGGAGTCCGTGTCTCTCCCCCACACTCACACATATAAAATTCGATATGAATTGAAGAGCCGCATGAAACTGGCCGCGGGTTGGCCACCCCTGCTGTACAGTGTACTCATTTCTTTAGTGGTATTGGAAACAAAATGTGTTAAATGTTTAACATCAATCTGATTATTTTGTAGCAGCATTTACAGTATTGTTTGGATGTATAGTGACCCCCCTAAAAAAGAATTGGTCTCCTTCCAGATAATCATGGTTAATCATTGGACAAACAGTAATTCTCATATATTTTAGCCAAAGTATTTTTTGTTTAAATACATTTGAACCGAACACATGATCACCTTAAGTTCTTTACTCTATGTAAAGAGTCACACATTTCTATGTTCATAATGGATTCATACAAAAAGGCTAATAGGTGACAACCTAGCCTTAAAAACAGGACAGAATGCATGTTCAAGTTCTTAAGGGGGTTTACAGTCTAGCTGTTGGTGTTGTCTTTTCCGAGTATGTCAGTCTTCAGCTATGTGACTGATTTACTTTCCTCGGTCATGGAGAGTCTTTCAGATGCCATAATACTGAACATGTTGCTCTTTGAAGAAGAAGAAGCCTCCCCGGAGGTACAGATGGCTACGCTCCTTCTTAGATTGTGTTCGGGGGGATGAGGGGCGACGGGGTGGAGTGTGTTCTCGTGGATGTGGTACACATAGAAAGAGAGGGGGGTTACTTTTGGGGGAATATGAGGGAAATTAAAGCTTTGTTTGTGCTTAGAGGCATAGGTGAGTGGGTACAACTAGTGCCTATTGCTGTCATGTAAGGAAAGGCTGTCAGGGCACTGATGGAGCTCATGGTTTTCTAATTCTGACTGGTTCTCCTTCACGACACACTCAATAAGTATTTGTGTCTCCCTGTCCCAAAGCTCGGTATCACTTTATGTGTCTCCTACTCTACTGGAGAGTCAAAGGGGTCTGCAAACCAGGACGTAAGTTGGACTAGAAAGGGTGTCACGGCCAATTAACTTTCGGAAAGCTTAAATTCATTCATATGGGTGTTCAAAGTATCTGTTTTTGGCACACTTTCACAATTCTTAAGATTGACATTGATTTTATGGTATAGCCTAATCCGTTATTTAAAAAATAGTTTCATGGCTGGAGAATTGACTGAACAATGTTCTTTTGGATATTTTACGGTTGCATCAAAAGTCAGTTTGTGTGGCAATAGTCACGCTTCCTACTAGTTCTTATTTGAGCAAATAATCAGCATTCCCGAGTTGCAAAGTTGCTGAAGAGACGATACATCAGAGCGCCTCATGGGCCTCTCAACACTGCCCTCGTTCAAAGAGTTTGACAGATAGATCCTCTCCCATATGTTTTTAGAGCACCCAAAGGACTTGGTTGACTTGTGAGTGCAGTATATTGGCCCTATGAATTTACTTTAGTTGTCAAGGTGAAACACTCGCACCTCGTTACATCGTACGGCCTCAGATTGTTATTATATTACAAATCCATGACGATGGGGCTCATCACGGTGGCGGATCAACAAAGGGGACGCGCTGTATAGCACGAGTGCACAGTTGTTAACATTTAGAGGGGGTGAAATAGTTACGAGCATATAACATTTGATTGCCCCCTTTAGAGAACTTAGCAGCAAGTGTAAAGTTTGCACTCTGCGGGATCAATGGCTCCCTTTTTCTATTGTACACTATATCTCAATATCCGTCTGCTACTTCTCTCCGGTGGGCTATAGATCTGAGTTTGTGTTGAAGTAATAGCTCCCTCTCTTAGAAATACTGTCTTCTGATGCCTCATGCTTTAGATCCACATTGTATTTATTATGGTGAGGATGCTGTAAAACATATATTGTGGGCGTAGACCTCTTCCGTGTTCCTCATATCAGCCCTACTCAAAACGTTAATATCAGTGTGTGAAATAACCATAATTCCCTCTCATTGTCTATAAAGTGATATCTATCGTATTTTATGGCATGTACGTGCCACAGTGGTGAAGTATATCATTGCACGATTGATAAACGAGGCCCTGGGGCTTTGTAAAACACACTTCCACATATTCAACCTTGGTGTGCCTGATTCCATATGTATACATGCCCCCCCTCACGTGGGGCTTGTTATGTTTTTTATTTGGAGAAGGTAGGACCGTAATTAGGAGTGAACACAAAGGCAGTTTGAGAGGGGGGCGACGTGTTAATGGGTTGATGTGTGGAGTGCTAATCACCGCTCGGCCGTTAACCACACGCCGGCACCACCGGGCTCGTTCCAGGGGTTAACTAAACTGAGCCGTGACACATGGCTGGGCTTTATGGGGTCCAGCCAGGGATAGGAGGCCCAAGGATGACGCTAAAGAGCCCATAATAATGACAGCAATTACCACAATCGGCTTAAACAAATGGGAGCACGCCGAAACCTCATCATACTCTGATCTGATTGGCCCTAATGAGATAAAGATGCCAATTAATCCTGTGTTAATTGCTGCGGCGCGTTCTTGGGAAAAACACTGAAATATGCACATGCAAATGCAAGACTGGGCCTGCTGCGCCGTCCAGGATCCAAATTGCAAAATGTTGGGAGCATATTTACATAATGATTATGATGATGATGGTCGTGTGGATAATGATGATCATGATGCAGATGAGCGTTCGTTTCTCGGCTGTATTTAGTGTGGATTTTGAATGATGACCTTCCTAAACTGATCACTAGCTGTTCCGCTAATCCGAAAGTCTCTATCACAAGAGACAGAGACAAACCCAAAGTCAGACTGACATTTGCATTAAGGTAATGTTTGGTGACTGATGCCATCTTCTAATGATTCAGAATGCCGGGTCGGGTAACCTCTCTCAACGCTGAGCCTGAACCCCAAAGTGCTGAGATGACACTGTACAGTTGGTGACCTCATTATCGCTATTACTGCAGTGTGGAAATTTATAACATACATGTCTGCGATGACAAATTCTATAAATCACTGCATTAAGTCCTGCTCAGAAGTCCTCTGCTGTAACATTCTCCTCAGCGCTGATGCCTCAGTGATCCATTTTCTTTCATGTTCTCTAATTGCCCCCCTCATAGTTTTGCTCTTTTTCTTGCCCGTGTTGACGTGCAGTAATAGTCAGTCCATCCAAAGTGGCTGCGTTGTCGCTTCTGCCATTATACGGGCCATTTTCATTTCATCTGCAGAGGTCCTGGCTCCTCACCACGGTGACAGCATCCCCCTAAATCATCCTCATGTGTAATTGCTCCCTACTTACCCAAATGGCTATGGCCTTCCCTATCTGCCTAAGAGCATTTACTCAGGCTTCTCAGGAATCCGTGCTCCTGGTTCAATGCTCTTTGACTAGTCCTTTATGCCGAACTCAGTGTCAGGAGCTTCATTACTATCACTCATTGTAATGTCAAACGTAATGGTTTGTTTTGCATGATGTGACTGTTGAGATGAAAACCTTAAAATGGTCATGTTTTACCTTGAAGGATTACAAGGTCCTCTATGGTTAAGTGACTTCTTTGTTGAACTTTAAGAAAAATAATCCTTTAGGGAAAAACTGTTTTAATTACAGTTTTATTTTTGTAACTGCAAAAATCCGTTCTATAAGTTGAAATACTCACCATAAAGGTCTAGTGAGCCAACAAGCATGGACCATAATGTCTCTAATAATGAACAAACACGAGTTACAGCAGCGGCAAGATGTCTGGAATATTTTTATTGGACAACTTGGTTTGTAATTTCACCATTGTTTTTCCCAATTCATTTGACGCCGCAGACGACTTGTTTTCAACTTGACTACTTGTTTCTGTTAACCTGTTCGACCTATTTTTGATGTTTTAGCTACGACAAATGAAAAACATGGTAACTCAACATTAGCAAATGTTTTCCCCAGCATTGTTCAAAATGCACACATGCACCATATTGTCTTTTGCATTTCGTCCAGTATGTGCATGCATTGTTTTTTTATTATCTCTTGTTCCTTGGGTGGTAGTCAGATGATCAACAAAAGATGTCCTTTATGTTTTCCTAGCCATTTTCTTTTATCCCGATGGAAGATGTCACGAGGACAAGGAAAGATATGTATTACAATTCTTAAGGATTTAGAAAAAGACAAAGGTGATGCTAAAAGAACTCAACTGCACTTTCATTGAAAATACGTAATCATGCGATGGTCAATGTTATTGATGCCATAATGCTGCATCTATAAGTGTTATATTCATATAGCTGTATATCTATACTACCGTAGCTAAGGTTTGGGACCACAAATTACCTGGTTCTCTGGTTTTGGTCACAGCCAACAGCAGCCTCTCACTTCAAAGCCCAACACTTGACCCACCCATCAAGCCACTCTCTGCATAAGGACCTTTTGGCGTGCTGTTGTTTTTCTGGCAGTATAGCCGCAGAGGAATGCAAATTCATTGAATGGCTATTGCGTAAAAAATGCCAGACATGAATAGCATCTAAAATTGGATTTGATGTAATGAAAATCTTAAGGACTATTTCTCCTGTCAAGCTGACATTTTGGAGATTTTGGCCTGACAGCAGTGACATTTCTCTTGTATTTGTATTTATTCATTCGATCAAAGGTGACACAAGGGAAGGGACAGAGATGACCCCAACACACAAACACACTCAGGACATGCACTCGCACACACAGCAGCTGGCAGATTGTGGCCACCCCATTACAATGATAATAGCTGTGACCATTGTGATGTCCCACTTTTTAATTTTGATTTCGGGGAGGTGATTGAAGTCATTACATTGCGGCCCTCGCTTGGTTTTTATGAACAATCCAATGCCCGAGAGACTTTCTCCTCTAAACACAAGCAAACACATGGACAATAAGCACACACACACACACACACACACACACACACACACACACACACACACACACACACACACACACACACACACACACACACACACACACACACACACACACACACACACACACACACACACACACACACACACACACACACACACACACACACACACACACACACACACACACACACACACACACACACACACACACACACACACACACAGCGAGTCAGTCCCCTTCCCCCCAGTGATTTGCCCTGCCATTAGGCCTGCGAGTTCCAGAGGGTGGCTGAGCGAATGGGGTGTCCCAGACCCACTCAGCGTCAGAAACACATCACTTAACCCTGACGCTCTGCCTCCACTCTGCTCGGCATGAAAAGCCAAAAGCCTCTCCAGTTAGGCCCTGCCTGTCTCGCCTCCATCGATTTTGTGACAATGGGAAAAGTCCAGCGTCAAATCAAGAAGCAAATCATTGAGAGAAAGTTTCAATTGGGTTTTCTTTTTCTTTCCACTCCTGAAATTAAAGGCCACAGAGGATTCGGCTCTGTCCTCCTGTCACCCGTAATAGGCTGATAGGCAAAGGCTACACAGGGAAAGGTAATAAGCCCACGGGCCAAAGCCTTTCCAAAAATATGGCTGAATATGTGAATATAAAACTTGTGTGTGCAATATACCCTTTATTTGTCTTTCAATTCATTTGCAATCTGTCTACATTAACACCTATTTCAATGTTTTTATGGTCCGATATTTTTTATAAATATACTTCTACTTAACTTTTTTTTACCATCTCTTATTTGTTTTTACTTATTGAGTTTTTGTATTATTAATACCGTATGCATCATTTTTAATATAATACGTAAGTCTACCCTTTTTACTCAATCTGCACTATACTCTTGCTGTTGAAATACCGTAAATGTCCCAGTTTCGGGACAAATAAAGGAATTCTGATTCTGAATAGTGTCCAAAACTCACAGCGTTCATCTGTGAAGCAGCCAACAGTCATTTGCACATAATTATAATTATATGTGTAATCTGTCACAAACAAAACAACCTAAAAATAAACGCAATAGGAACTCATGGCATTGAATATGAAAGAACAAGATAAGTAAAAAATAACCAGTTTAGATATGCCGTGTCTGCGATTCTAAACCTATTTGTGCACATTTGATTATGTGTCACACTCTGGTGTAACAGCACATAATGAGGAGTGTGGGTTCAGCCGTGATTGGATTAGTTGAGGTTCCACATCTTTTGACTTCTGCATACTTCTAATGGAGATGGAGCTGCCTTTAAAGTGATTAATGTCTTATTTAATCATTTCAGGAAAAATGTGTTCTAATCAATTCAGCGAGTGTGCATCCAGATGTTTGGAGTTTCTATAATTGAGTTATTTCAGTCAGACAAACAGAGACGTGTTTGGTCTAATTAGACTCCGTTGTCAGGGAAATCAAAAAATCTTCAAGCGGGAGCTGAATGCTTTTAATATGCTATTGAGTGATGTATCATTTTTAGAATTAATTTCTGATGCAATAAAAACTTGTCTGATCTTTGGATGTTCCTGTTCATCAAGAGCTGTCAGTTATTTCTGTCATGGTTCTCTCAGAACAAACTGTTTAGAAAGTACATTGTTTGTCTCCGTTTGATCTTCCCGGAGCAATCAGGCGGTCACGGATATTTATAGCACTCTTCCTCAATCTTGGATGGAATTAATATTCGTGCAAATGAACGGGCTCTCTACTTCTGTCAGCATATGTTGGGGGGTGGGGGGGGGGGGGGGGGGGGGGGGGGGTGCAGATGAGTTGTGTTGTTGTGATGTATCTGAGCATCTGATGGCGTTCCCTCAATTCATCCATCTATACATTCAAGGCTTTGAAGGGAAACCGTCTTTATTTGGATTGCAATAACGGCTGATTTTCTTCCTGGCAGCCCTTAGCCTGTGTGACTTCATTACCCCCCCCCCCCCCCCCCCCCCCGTCAGGCCTGCCGAGCGCATTGGCTAATTACTCAGTCAGTCCAGCATTGGCAGGTAGTTGCACACATATTGATCAAAGTGCTTCAGGCTGGACTCTCAAGCAGAAATTAATCAGGCATTATTTTTTGCTGAGGGAAAATGTTAAATCTCAACCACGTTTGATGCGAGGTGGATGATGTAGTGTTTACAAAGCAATATTTTCCGACTGGACCAATGTCCCGAAGATGAGATGACATCAAGGATTATGAATACAATGACATGGAACCTTGCAGGGCAAAGGTAGAAAACATACTCACAGTGTTGGGTAACTTCAATAAGTGGGTCTTAAATATACAGTTAATGTCATGATTTTTTTTGCAGTAAAACACTACTATGGGCATGTCTCTGTTTCTTGTGCCGCTAATAGTGCATGTTTAAGCCACAACCACTGTCGGACATACAAAGTGTAGGCCTAATTAAAAACATGAAGTTATAAACTGATAAACTGATTTCAACAAATCCAGCCTGTTGTCCTTCAAACTATATTCCCATTCAAGTGGCATTGGCAATTACTTTTAAAGAGAAATGAATTTTTGTCCTGGATCACAATTGTCTTTGACTTATCACAAATTAGTTTCTAAGAAGTCCAAACCCATGGATGTATAAAGAGAACTGGCCAGGCCTAGGTTCAGTCAAATGAATGGAGAGGTAAAATAACTCAGAATTCAACATTTAGCATTTAATTATTTTAGGCCCTGGTGATTTGAAGTGATGTTCAAGTGATCTTACTGGGTAGTTGATTCATCTCAAATGTAATTCAATGGGAAAAAGTATTTGTTGGGCCCAATGACGCCATGGACTGGCACGGAAGTTGTAGTACCACTTTTTCGCCACTACAAAACTTTGTTACAACGTCCGGAGCACTTCCTGGGGGCTTCCCCAAACCATGACGCAAGTAGTTTTGTTGTGTATTGTTCTGTTATGTCTAAATATACAACTATAACCTACAGTTAAACTGCATAATCCTGTACAAGATATGTTTCTGTGGGCAGCCGGATAACTCAATGGTTAGAGCTTTCGTCAAAACGTATTTGAGAATGTATTTCATTGGTATTGGAACGTAATTTGTAGGAGACAGCGTATTCATAAATCACATTTATGCTAAACAATACAGTTGGTCTAATTTCCATCCTTCCAGTACTGGTTTTAAAAAGAAACGTTGTTACCCGGTTGTCAAACCTGATAACATCTCCTCTAATAAGGGGAGGGGCTTTAGTTGTGGCAGGACTCAATGTAACTCAACTGAACATTATCAGCATCATAGACATGCGATTTATTGCAGGGCTGATCAATGGGATTGAGCTGGGAGGGTGTTCCTAATAACAACTGTAAATTATTTAATAGTTTACTGCCATGTTATCCTTCCTTTGTGGGATCCATAGAGAACACACAGAAAAAAACACATCTAATTATGACAGTTGTATACAATGTTATCTTAAATCACAAGAGTAATTTCATGTAATGTACAATAAAAGAAAAATAAATAAGCAAACCCTGTTTCCTAAACATATTCATTCCTTTACAGCTAACTTTATTCTCAATTACGTTTTCGGGAAACTTTTTTCCCAAGATTACAGTCGCAGTTTTAAACGCGTTGGTAGTGTTGTAAATTGGAACAAATACAAATAATGAAAAAAAAACTTTGTTTGGAACCAAAATATTGGCTTAGATCACCCTGTCATAATACAATTGGCACTAGCGGTCTGTTGTATCGGTATTGCATTTTGAGGAGTCCAGGCAGGAAATGCAATGATTCTTTTAATTAATTAACATTTTATTTTAGTGTCGTAAAATATGTGCAATATATTATTGTCCTCAATGTAAGAAAAATACCTAGTTTCCATATAGGCCTACTATCGACTTTTCGACTAATATTCCTATAATGCAATTTGTTTGTGTATGAATTACAGTCACGAAACACTAAACCATAAGTATGGTAATATGATCATTTGTTTAACAGATGAAAACTAAACTGAATTTCCCTTAAGGGGGCTGTTAAATTAAATATACTCACATTCCACATGTAGTTTATGGTCAGTATCATAATTTGTGTGCGATGTGCATCTGTCCTGATAAGCAGAATGATGAGTTTTAGTGCGTAAGTTTGCCTGGTATCTGGAGTTCGGATGGAAGAACCTGCTCTGTGGCCCCCGTGGATTTATCTGATGTCATTTATGTAGCTTGGTGGGCTGCCAAGAAGCCTGGATTGAAACGTACGTCAGCAGCATGATTAACGGATAATGACAGACCCAGGTGTCGATATGTTCTGCTCTCAGATTTGTAGTGTGGGCATTATCACAGGCTCAGGCCTAGTATATCATCGGAAGGGAGAGCAGCGAGGTGGGAGAGCTACAACTTTTTTAAAGAAGAAATGAAGAGAGAGGATTCAAGGCTGCCTTGCTTGGTGCCACGTTGGACTTTTTTCTCATTTCCGTGCACGGACAGTAAATACCTTGCTTTCTGCGCGCGCTCCTGACCTGAACCTGTGACCTGCCCTTGGTCTCTGATGATACTCCCATGGTCCCCTGCTCAAGGCTGCAGAGCTGCCTGGATCCAGGCCTTGTAATTCACAGGCTTCTAGATCGCCTGCCACAGTCTATTGATTTTTGTTTCCCCAATCTCCAGGAGAGAGGCAAAGAAAAGATTAAAAACACTGTCAGTTTGGAGTTGAATAAGAATCCTGCACAGGGAAGATACCTTGGAGAGCAAGGGGTCAACGCTGAGGTACGTATATCTGTTTAAAGGTTTAACCCTTCCTCGGCCTGCAATCCAATCACCAGAACACAACAACAGCATAGGGTCAAGAATGTTGACCACTATTATTATTACCTACATGTTGTACATGCAATCTAATCTAACTGTAATCTAATATTCTAAGGGCTATACAGCATTAGTTCATAAATTCTCATTACGCCAGTTATGATGGTTATCACGTGAATGTATTCATTAATCTATTTAGAGGAGCATGGCGGGAAAATTGAGATATGCTTAAAGTATTAGTATCAATCATAGAATTCGGTAACTTGTGAGTATATCAAGCACATGTTTTTAAAATTTCCCTGAAACACAATGCTGCTACATCCTTGCCACTTAGCGTCAAAAATCGGTGTTTTATTAAAGTCTTCTACAACCTACACGGTTGATAAGGATCCTTTTAGCTACCCTATGTAAAGAACCACACTTTCAAGTAACTGTAATGTTGAATGCTTAGTTAAGATTGTTTTGAACATCCTTTTTGTTTTCAACCAAAACCACAATCTTTTCCTTCCGTACTTTTGTGGCTAAATCTAGTGATGCCAAGGACCAAGTACATGTATCTATCTATGTGTCCGGTTGGGAATGACAACTGGTCGGAAAGCCTGAAACCTCCTGCTGTAATGTGGAGGTCTGCTCAGTGGCGTGTCACCAAATTTGACATGACTGCTGTGTTAAGGTAATCTTTTACTATTAAAAGGTCTAAAACAATTATCTTTAAGTATTTTTTTATCGAAAAATTATTTTACCAAATTGGCAAGGGGCTCTGTGTTATCTCTCAACATGATTCATGTGATAACATTGTATGGAAATCTTTAATTAATTAATCCAATCTTAATTCGCCCTGTCATTTTAACTTCTTAAACGGAAACCCAGTGGCAAAAGTCCATCTGATGACATTGGCACATACAGTACAACCCACAATGTAACAAAACAAAGCCATTTGAAAATCAGGGAGGTTTTAGGGAAGAAGGTTTTATAGTCACAGAAGTAAGTAACAACAACCTTTTACCATTATTCAACAAAATAAATAGTTAACAATAACACATCATTAATCTTTTACCAGAATCAGAATGGTCTATTCAAGTAGGTTCTCACATGCAATGAAATTGTCTTTGTGTATAAAAGAGAAAGATTTGTGCAGTTTTGAAAGTGGTAATATTGCTCAGAAATTAGCAAAATAGTCACGGCACATACCCACATACTAAACCCTAATGTGCGGGTTCCTTTTAATAGGTTGAAATTATTCCGAATATATATGGTAATTTAAATACTTTATATCTCAGCTATGACCTATATTTTGGAATTTAAATCAAACGCAGGCTTAAATAAAAGGTTAGATTACTCAAACAATCCCATAAAACAGAATAATTTCATTGATCCAGAGCACAGTGCCAACAGAGAGGTACCTATCACTCAAGTTACAGTATCACTATACACACAGTGTGTTACCATCTGAGTCAGTGTGTATGAGTGTGTGTGTTTTACATTCTCAGGACGGTGTGTGTGCTTGTGTGTCTGGCATTTTGATCAAGCAGTTGGGCCCCATTCATCTCTTTGGTGTTGAAAAGGCGCCTTATTGGCCCTGAACCTACATGAAATATTGTCTTATCAGCTGGGCATGAGTTGCCATAAGGCATTAGGGCTGGCACATTTCTCCGGCTTCCTCCCGAACAATCCCCGTCCGCTGGAAGGAGATCACAAACACAGCGCTGTCACTGTCTGTCCGCTCTGTTTACTTGATTTCTATCCATCTATGGTCACAGCAAGGATGTCAAATCAAGTCAGCGACAATAGATGTCTTTTAAATATTGAATATTTTAAGGCTTCCTTCTTTACAGATAAATTCTTCAATATCAAGAAAGTGAATCAAATGTATACCCACCCTGAGTTTTACAGTAACACACACTGTACTCGGGCATTACAATGCACAGGTGATAACTCTAATAAAAGATGACAGACGACATAAGAAAGCAAATTACCGGGTGCCAATTTCCTCAGATGCTGTCACCCAAGGTTCAAATGGCAGGCACTGTGTTCTATTATTTATTGAGTTAGTTGATGAAATGTCATCTTTGATGATGTGATGCTCACAGAGAAGGCTGACGTCAAAGAAGTTTAACTGACATGCATCGCCGTAGCCTTGCCAAAAACACGTACTCTTCTTTAAATATTGAAGGCCTACATAAGGAGGAACATGGAGTCCTTTGTGCTGCCTGTCATTATTATACACATGTCGGCTGGTGTAAATTAATTGGCTGGATGGCACTCTTTCTTTGTATGCTGATTGATTAAAGGAAACTGTTACCTCTAAGGAATGGCTCCTATGTATCTTCTAGGCACACGGAGATCCCCAGAAACACACTGATCAATATTGTGCACTGCTTTAAACTGTACTGATGTTAAGTTGTTGTTTAAAATGATTATTTTACTTCTATTTGCCAGTCCTTTTGGCTAGGTAATTGGCCTTTAATAACTCATACCACCAAATATCAGCTATTACATTACACCATCATTTTATGGATTTTGTAGTAAATGTTATAACAAATAGGCAGCAGAAGAGCTCAAAGGCAATTGACAGGATAAACAGCACCATAAAAACCCTACATGATATTGTATTATGTATGTTATTCATAGGAATTTGCCCTCAGGCAACTTCACAAGCTTAAAGTCTAGCACAATATGCAGGGCCTCCTCAAAAGGCATATTAGTGTTTGCTGTTGCATATTAATTTAGCCTCCAGAATGAGTGACTGGGTACAACCCACCAGGCTCCTTTATGCCTTCCTCTCTCACCCTGGAGGGCTTATATTGCAGGATTATGAGTCCTGTGTGTTATGTTTATACATCCCCCTCTTTCCACTCCTTTTTATCTCCAGCAATTATGCTTCTCACCCCATCAATCTGTCACTCAACATCTACTTATACCCACCACACTGTTTTGCCGGGAGACTTGTCTGTTCATTCACTTCTAAACACTCAACTTTTTGATCAATCCTCATTTACTTCCCTTTCCATGATCAGCTGTGGTTTGGAGAATGAAAAAGGAATTGTTAAAGCCACTGGAAACGTGGACTTGTTCTTATATTAGTAAGCTTCTGAAAATGAGGAACTAGTTTAAATCCAAATTTAAGTTTTTTATTTGAATTATTGAAAACTTTCCTGATTTGGGGTTTAAATTGAGGCATGGTTTTGCTTGGAAATTACGCAATTAATTTCGAGAACCTACTTCTTCTCTATGCCAAGCTTTTCACAATAAATCCATCCATCCATCCAACCAACCAACCAACCAACCAACCAACCAACCAACCAACCAACCAACCCTTTGTTTGTATAAATGAGATCACTTGACTTATTCTCTCTGCTCTTTTCCGATAATGTGTAGCTAAACTTACTAGCTAGACCCTCCAGAAAAATGCGGGCAAAAATCCTTGATTATGTGGGCTAAAATCCTTGATTATGTGGGCTAAAATCCATGATTATGCGGGCTAAAATCCTTGATTATGCGGGCTAAAATCCTTGATTATGTGGGATAAAATCCATGATTATGCGGGCTAAAATCCATGATTATGCGGGCTAAAATCCTTGATTATGTGGGCTAAAATCCTTGATTATGTGGGCTAAAATCCATGATTATTTCATTTCATTTCATTTCAAACCTTTATTTAGACAGATTAGTCCCTTGAGATCATCGATCTCATTTACAAGGGAGACCTGCATCATTTAGTTCCACATGAAACATAAAAACAACATACAAACAACAGAGGATATCATATTTACATATTCAACATTTACAAATACCCAGAGTGTCAGAAAGCATTTCATTTAGACATGCCTTAAATACATTCAAAGAAATAAAAATGCTCAATTTCAATTTTGCCTGTAGACTGTTCCAAGCAAGTGGAGCTGCGCACATAAAAGCTGTCTTACCTAAGACAGTCCTTACTCTTGGCACATCTAACAAGACTATATCCTGTGATCGCAGACAATAGCTGCTTGCAACTTTCTGCTTTATCAATGAACAGATATAATACGGGAGTTTGCCCAACATAGCTTTATAGATAAAAGTGTACCAGTGACTGAGCCTCCGTACAGTGAGTGATGGTAAACCTGCCTTGGTATACAATGTACAGTGATGAGTAAGTGCTTTACAGTTAGTGACAAATCTCAGAGCACTATGATACGCAGCATCTAGTTTGCTTAGGTAGTTGGCAGGTGCATTCATATACAGCAGATCACCATAGTCCAGCACAGGTAAAAAGGTCACAGTGACTAGCCTTTTCCTGGCCTCAAGCGAGAAACAGGACTTATTCCTGAAAAAGAAACCTAGCCTAACCCTCAGTTTTTTAAGCAGGTTATTGACATGAAGTTTAAAAGAGAGACAGTCATCAAGCAAGATACCAAGGTATTTGTAACAGGCAACAACTTCAAGTTTTGTTCCTTGCGTTGATACAATATCTAAAACAGGCTCTGGTGACTTTTTAGCTTTTGAAAAGAGCATTATCTTGGTTTTATCCACATTTAAAAGAAGCTTTAGTTCAGAGAGCTGAGTCTGAATAATGTTAAAAACAGCCTGTAATTTAACAACCGCCTCCTGAATGGAGGGACCTGCACAATACATCACGGTATCGTCCGCATAAAAATGTAAAGTAGCTTCATCCACATTTTCACCTAAACTGTTGATATATATGGAGAATAAAAGTGGACCTAAAACAGAACCTTGAGGAACACCATTAGCAATGTTTAACCACTCAGAAGACAGCCCATCAAAGTGAACACATTGGGACCTTTCAGAGAGGTAGTTCACAAACCACCCCACTGCATGGCTGGATATGCCAGTACTGAGTAGCCTCTGTTTTAAGACACGATGATCAACGGTGTCAAACGCTTTGGAAAGGTCAATAAACAGAGCTGCACAACTCTGTTTATTATCTAGCATACTAGTAATATCATTTACCACTTTCATTGTTGCAGTGATGGTGCTATGTTTCTTCCTGAAGCCTGACTGATGTTTAGACAGGATATCATTTATACATAAAAACTCCTTTACTTGTTCACTCACAAGTCGTTCGAGCACCTTAGCCAAAACTGACAATTTAGAGATTGGCCTATAGTTATTTAAAATAGTTGCCTCCCCTCCTTTCAGTAGAGGCAGGACATAAGCAGACTTCCATACTTTAGGAATTGTATTTGTGCTGAGGGAGAGGTTAAAAAGAGAAGTAAGAGGTGGAGCAATAAAATCTGCAGCTATCTTTAAAAAGAAAGGTTCTACGTTGTCCGGGCCAGCCGGTTTCTTAGGATCTAACTTGGATAAAGCTTCATGGACAATACCAACAGTTAAAGGAGTAAAACTGAAAGGGTTTTCCAGACCACATTGTTCAGAGTCAAGGACTGGAGCGTTCACAGAAGCAGAAGCACAGTCAGTGACAGAATCAAACAGAGAGCCACAAGAGACAAAATGCTTATTAAAGCAATTTAGCATGGTGGCCCTGTCTGATATAATGCCAGATGCTGTGGTGAGGTACGGAGGTAGCTCATTTGGGATATCACCAGTGGAAATCGATTTTATGGCTTTCCAAAATTTACTAGGATTATTCAGGTTCTCTGTGGTAACTGACAAATAGTACTTTGACTTAGCACTTTTGACATTTGAAGTAAAGCTATTCCTTAGCTGCCTAAAGCGTAGCCATTCTACCTCTGAGCCTGATTTCCTAGCCTTTGCCCAGGCATTGTTTCTCTCATGAAGGAGACTGGACATTTCAGCAGAAAACCAGGGATTGTTTCGTCCCTTCACTCTAAATTTACGCAGAGGTGCATGTTTATCTATAATTTTTATAAAACCAAGATAAAAATAAGACCATGCAGTTTCTACATCAGCACACAGATCGATTTTTCCCCAATCAAAATCAAACAGATCATGTAAAAAACCCTGCTCCACTAAGTGTTTTTTATCTCTCTTTGTGATGATGCGTGGTTTAACTTTTTGGACCTTAGTGTCCCTAATTGTGGCTACAACACAGTGGTCACTCACATCATTAGCAAATACTCCCACAGATGAGTATTTATATGGAACATTTGTTAAAATTAGATCAATTAAGGAGGATTTATTTGGGGACTTAATATTTGGGCGAGTAGGACTGTCTATAATCTGAGTAATGTTCAAAGAGGTACACAGGTTTTTAAAATCCTCTGACACAGAAGTTAACCAATCCCAATTAAAATCACCAAGCAGCACTATTTCCTTGTAGGAAAGTTGAGATAACAGTTTTGCCAATGAAGATAAGGAGTCCTTGACAGCCGAGGGGGCCCTGTAGCAACCCACCACCATGACCTGTTGACCCTTTGTTACTTCGACATTCACAGCTAAAAATTCTAGTTGTTTACTAACAGATTTGGAAACCATTTTTGTTACACAAAACTTATTTTTGACATAAATGGCAACGCCACCACCTTTTTTAGGACGGTCAGTGCGATATACATTGTAACCATTCATGTAAATGTCAGAGGCCAAGATCGATTTGTCTAGCCACGTTTCTGATAAGACAATGACATCAGCATCAGTTGAACTCGCCCAAATACGGACAAAATCTAATTTAGGTAACAGACTGCGCACATTTAAATGAATTAAACCTAACCCCGATCTAGAACTAAAATCAGCAGGAGTAGCTATTTGACTAAAACTACCAGGTGGACCCGGATTTGGCTGTACATTTCCTGATAGTAACAACAATAAAAATACCAAGCACCTTTTCCTCTTAATCAACACACATACATTTTCAGCTGTTCTAGAGTCACCAGCAAACTTCGCAAAAGTGAGATTAGAGTTCAAAAAACAATTCTGAAGGACCATTGTGGCAGGCATGTGAGAAAGACAGACATTTGACGAAATGAATGTCCGCGACAGTGCAACTAGCAATTGTTTGTGCAACCCATCCGAACCTGTACAGGGGATGTCCACTGCGGGCGGCAGAACGGACCCGCATCCAGCAGAATTGTCAGGATGACTAGCGAACTTCTCCTTGTCCAGCACAGTCAAAAAAAGGCACAGCAGAAACACGACATTTGCCATTTTCCCAGTCCAGCTCAACAGCATCCACGATGTTCCCGAAGCAAAACCACGTCAGGACAGCAGCAAGGAAATAGGCAATCAGCAGTGTGGCAACACTCCGGTTTCTCCGCGGTATCTCCAGACCAGGCCTCCCCCGCACAGTAGCACCCAACAGGTGGGAGTAGGCCTCTAACAGCAGGTGGATAGCGGCCTTCAGCCGTGGGAACCACCACCAGCAGAAGCAGAAATGGGTGGACGGCAGGCCCTCAAACCGCGGCAGATCCTCCACAGATCAATGGCGTTAAAGATGGAACATAGATGGACATAGATGGAGCCTAAGCCGGAGAGCTAGATCTATGCTAACAGATGCCAGATGCTAACAGGTAGTGGGAGCCTGTAAAAATTGCGACTGCCTCACGCAAACTGTCCCTGCCAAACAGAGCTTCATTATGCGGGCTAAAATCCTTGATTATGTGGGCTAAAATCCTTGATTATGTGGGCTAAAATCCTTGATTATGGGATTAAACATGCGGGGTTTTTATGTGATTTTATGCGGTGAAATTGCGGGAAGTTGCGAAATATGCGGAAAGTTGCGAAAAATAATAGATTTTTTTTTCAATATTGGGCTGTCTTATTTATTCTCTCTCACACACAACCTGCCACTAACGTTAAACCCCTTTCCTATTCAATTAAACACATTCAATGTTTATTTATTGTAAAAGCAATTGGGCTATTTTAATCACACTCTCTCTCTCTCACAGACACACACACTTCTCCGCCTCATTCTGTTTTCATTTACTCCTTCGTTATCTGACCAGCTTCAATCTTGTAGGCTACTCACTTCGTTTCTTGTAGCCCTCGAAAGGGTTTTGGAGGTTGATGCCTCGGTGAACGTGAGTTGATTGGCTTTCTTGTCCGCAGCAGCAGAAAGCATTTTCGAATGTTTGAATGAATCAAAGTGGGTCGTCACCGTCGACTTTCTCTTATGCTGCAACACACAGTTGCACGGGGTGCAGAATAGTTTCCCCCCACTTTCATGAAAGACATCGGGGTACTGCTTTGCCCGGTCATCTTGGTGTTTTCTCTCTTGTGTGAGTTCCACACGTTCACTCTACGGTGTTGTTTACCTTCTGTGATGCGCGAGCTGATTACGTCGCGTCATCATCATCACTACTTCACGTCAAGACGAGTTAACTTTTTTTTTTCTCAACTTTGTTTGGAAAAATGCGTGAATTATGCGGCCTTTTGATAAATATGCGGCCTTTTAAAAATCTGCGCCATTTTGCTGATTATGCGGTAAATTCTGCGATCGCAGAATCGCGTTTTTCTAGAGGTTCTAGCTAACATTTATTATTATGCTTCCTTATTGTATGGACACATTGACTGGACTTTTCTTTGTCCTCTCTTTTCTGATCATTTGGAGCTAACCTTACAAGCCGTAGTGTAATGCTACCTTAATGTGTAATGTAATTTACTTGGATTATCCTCTCTGTGCTCTTTTCCGATAATTTCTAATCAAACATCGTATACATTTGAACTGACCATTTTGAGTGGGGACACACATCTCCTTTGTCGCTAGCCAAAAGCTACCTTCAGCATTTACATCCAGCTCAACAGTCTCATTGAAGAGTTCTTTCTGCCATGTTGACGTGTCTCCATATGGCTAGGTGTGAGGGGAGAATATGTGAGGAGTCTATCACTACTGTACCGCGGCGGCGCTAGTTATTTCTGTTTGTCCCGTCCTCTTTGGTTGAACACGGGGGGCTCGGGGAGCGCTGAGCGGAAAACATACGTGTGGAGGATCAATGGAGAAAAAAATCATAAAATGTGCATGTGCATAACAGAAGACAAACCGCAAACAAAAACCACACCTACACATCACAGGTACACACACAAACACACACACACACACACACACACACACACACACACACACACACACACACACACACACACACACACACACACACACACACACACACACACACACACACACACACACGAACACATTATAAATACACAGCATAAGCCCAGGTGGATTTGGTGCAAGCTGTTTTCACTGGCAGCATCCACCCCCCCACACACCCCCATCCCAGCCCTGTTCAGCAATGCTGTCACAGCGGCAGCACTCATAATGAAGGATAAAATATTTTATTCAGATTTATTAATTTGAAAATGAAGCATGCCTGTCGACAGAGGGACAGTTCTTCTCAATCTGTCAGCCGGAGCCACTCGGCGCTGACACCGGGATTCATTTGTCTTGTCGGCTCTGACAGTCGGATTCTCCCAGTGCTCTACGGAGAGGGATCGCCCAGGGATTTTTTGAGCCGGATAAAACACATTCCGACAAGGAACAGCCTCTTTATTAATGCAAATTAGGCCAGAAAAATTCCAGCAACAGCTACTTGGCTCCAGAGCCCTGGCTCCATTCTCTGTTATTTTTGTTGGGGGGTGGTGCTGGGGGGGGGGGGGGGGGGGTAGTTTTAATAAAAGCAGCCTCGGAGTGTTTGTGAGGATAGGGCCTCCAGGAGGACCTGTCACACCGCAGCTGTGACACTCTCCACACACATGGGACCTAGACCACATTTTGGAGACTTTCCTGCACTTTTAGGTATTACATCTCACGTCACAATATTTCTACCAGAGTATGTTTTAGAGTTTAATATTCACATGCACATGAGCATTTATCAAGGTGAACCTATTGATTTGCTTATGCTTAGTCCATATTAGTTAAACCCATTGCCTTCTACACTATTGAAACTGAAACGTTGACGTTATTTGAATGTATTATGTCAACAGATTACACATGATTAGTTGAAAGCAATAATACTAGCATTAAATCAAACATTAGGTTCAACTTAATATTATTGCTTTCAACTAACCTAATACAGTGACGTGACATTTGTTGACAAAATACACTTAATTAAAGTCAATGTTTCAGTTTTTTCAGTGTTTTATTATTTGCATTTGGATTCCTTTCTTCTTCTTATGTTGTCTTTTTAGTCCAGAGGCCAGGAGACTCACGAACTGTGCCTGACTTGTGCCTGCCTGGATGAGTGCAGGCGAGTTGTTGTTTTATTTTGCCGAGAGTCCTTTGACATTTATCTCTCTTCACCTGCTCCGTGATGGTGATTCCAAGTGACAGGGTCTCCTCTCTCTTCTCCTTCTCTGTCTTTCTGTCTGTCCTTTTCTCCCCCTTACTCCATCCGTCCTTCTCTTTATTCCCTCCCCCTCCAAGCTTTCCTTATCCGATATATGCATCCTAACCCCGGCCACTATTGGCACTGCACACGGTAAATTGAAGCTGCTGTGCTGTGGGAGCCTTAAAAAGGAAATGCTGTCAGTCAGAGACATTTGACTGGAGACAGCACGAGATGGGACAGCCAGCGTGAAGACATGCATGATGGGATTGCTCCTTTATAATGTTGGAAATGGGACGACCTTTCCAATCCTTAAATTACTTAAATGGACGGGATAGGGAAGGAGTGCTTGCTGCCACTGTAGCTGCACTGTAGCGCTCAGATTAGTTAATTGCCTATCCTCTGGAACAAGGTTGTATTTCACTCAAGCAGACAGGAGGCGTCACTTATTCAGAGTCTTCCCACTGTCAATATATTGTAACAGAGACAGGCTTCTCTCCGGCCTCCTGCGGTATGGTTTACTCTTGCTGGAAGATGTATGTAGCACACATATAACCACAGACTAGCTATTTCTGTTGCGGCACACGTTGCTGCAAAAATCAGGAGAGGAGGCTGCTTTAATACGTTTTTATCCCAGGCAATGGGCATCTCTTATGGGAAAAGTCACCTTAATTGCAACTGGCTTCAATACTTGACCTCGCCATCAGTTCGTTAACCCGGCAATAAACGAAGCCCTCATTCTGCCGGAACTGCACCCGCTCTGCCCATTTGAAAACCATCTCACTTCCACAGCCCCGTTCCCCCCCAGAGTAAATGCCCGTGCTCCAGCCTCCTACTTCATCAATTGCCTTCATAATTTTAAAAGCCTTTTTTATGTTGTTGTTTTTCTCTCATATAGTAAATGGAGCCATAATTTAATATTTTAATGCATGTTAATGTGTTGTTTAACCTTCTAGCAACAATCAGGCTTCTCTAAAAGGTTAACCTTGAACGTGAGCCAGTGCAGACAGCAGCACAATAACGCGTCAATCTTTGAAAAACATCTCTGTCTAATGGATTAGTGGTTGATTGCACAGCCCCATCTCGAGGTAGATGCCGTATATATTGGATAGGCGTTAAAACGAGCATTTCTCAATTTTCTCGCTGCGGCCCTCAGGGTCAATGGATCGCTATAGGGCAACAGAACGCTGAGTCAACGCTTGCCTCTTAATTTATCTTGGGGTTTGATTATAGCTTCGGCAGCTTCGGCAGCCCACCAGCACAAACACTAAACAGGTTGGATTTAAAGGCAAGGAGGGGTCTGTTCAAAGTTCAGGTAAGAGATATTTTCCCTTCTATAATAGCTCACTGGCTGGGCTATAAGGGGCTGTGAAAATATGCCCAGCCTGCACTGACATGAGAGGTAAACAATGTTGTAAGAAATATGACAGGTGGCTGAAAAAAAAGTAGTGAATGGATGATAGAAAGGGCAAGCAGCTACTGGTGTGTGAAGGGTAACTAGACTGTCAGTAACCTTTATGTGATGACTTGACATTGTATCTGAGGATTGGTCAGGTGGAAAAGCAGTGATCAGGCACAACTTCATGCCGGAATTCTATTTCAGTTATTCCCAAGACCTGAGGTAGTTATTCTAAAATCTCTGCACTATATTTCTAATTAAATCATTTGAGACAAAGGTCTGCAAACTTTTTGATATGAAGCAGCATTTATTTGATGTTCTTGTATTCAGAGCGATATATCATTATTAAGGATAACGTCAACATTAGGACAGCAATCAACCATCAACTCTAATACAGTATGTTTGTACTAATTTGATCCATATAATTAACATACAAAGCACAATTTATATTAGAAAGAATATGCTGATTCTGCTGCAAAGTACACATGTTCGACATTCCTCTCCCTTTCAGCACTGTGTCGCTAATAAATCACCGCTAATGTGTCTGAAAAGACCATCATTTGTATCTATCATCTTCATCAGGTAGCTTAATAGGCCTTTACTTATTATAGAATGCATGAAACAAATTTGATAAGTTAATTTGGAGAATACTTAAGCCTTAATCTTCCTCTCAAGTAGATTCCTAGAAACAACTTTGGGAAAAGCTCATTGTAACTACTGTAACTACATAATCTGTAATTTTTCTTATTTGCAAATTTGATTATAGCTAAAACAAGTGTTGGGCAAGTCATTTAATATGATGATGACATTAACAGTCACATTCATTTCCAATACTCAGCCCAGCAGAATTGTGCAGAAGTAGAACACATGATTTGTATTTAAAGGAATAGTCTGATATTCGAGGAAATGCTCAAAATAACTTTTTTGCTGAGTTAAAGGAGAAGATCAATACAAGTCTCTAATGTCTGTATGGTGAAAATGAAGCTACCGCCAGCAGCTGGATTAGCATTAAGACTGCTAGCCTGCTCTGCCCAAGGATTACACTTCGATTACCAGAAGCTCTCAAGTATCTATTTACTGATTGACTGGGCAGCGTCACAGTGACATAGTTAATATTTCCCAAAATGTGAACTATTATATAGTTAGCATATTGTTTGGAGGAATTCTGATTAAAACCTGTCTCAACCAAATCCTGATTAGACAGAAAAACAGCAATTTTGCTGCAAATTTGTGAATTTCAACTGCATGGTATGGCTCGGGTCCATTTCACTACATTTCCGGTAACAGGTGCTTTTGTTGATACTGTTTTCAACTGCAGATAGTGCCCCTCAGGGGCTGCATCGCTGGCTGGATCCTTAGATTAGATCAGCAACCAAACAGAGGAATGTCTGTATGTGTTCACTTGACCATGGTGTTATTAGTTGGGATACCGTATTTCTAAAGTGAATAAAAAAAAAAAAGCATTGTAGGAGACCTTACCACAGCAATCTGGGTCCCATTCCTTTGGTGTCAGCTTGGTTGAGTTGGAACTTTGGCTGAGTTGGTACGAAGAAAAAAAAGGTACCAGATACCACTCAGGCTACAATTCACAACGTTTGCTAATGATAACACCAAATAAAAATATGTTAAGGGAGTCGAGTCGAGCCATGCAGTGACAATGCAACAACTGTACTGTATCATGTATCTACTGATACATGGTACAGTGCAGTGAACTCAATGCACTTGTGTAAGATGTACCTTCCCAACCTTTGCTTGAATAGACTTGCATTTTATTACAGTATAATGAAAAAAGACAGTTGTATGAGAACCGTGTTAGCCCAAGTAGCTCAGTTTGTCACAGGAGTAGTTTATGTGTCTATGTTGTGTCCCAAGTTGCTCCAGTTTATACACCTGTCCTCACATCCGTCTTTATCCTTGTTGTGTGAGATGCATGTGAGATGCCGGGGATCCACTGCTGTGACAGTGGCTGAGCAATGGGCCTGTCTTGTTCTGGGGCCCCTGCTGAAGCACATCCTCCTTGTTCTGTGATGTATTGATCCATTCAGACCTCCTCCCGAATGTACTCCACCAGTGCTTCTCTGCTCAAACCGTCCTACCATGGATCTTCGTGTAGCGCTCGCTCACACATGGCAGCAAGAAACTGAGTTTTCACCTTGACATTTTATTTTTGAAGCTGTCTCATGTAAAGCTTTCAAAGTTCTACATCATCTTCAATGTCAATTTTGCCAAATATTTTCATCTGCAAACAAACACAGGAATGTCGTAGTGCACAAGTCATTTTCGAGGCCATTTAAACAAATCTTGATCAAGAGAATTTAAAATGTGGTTGCTATTGACCCTAGCTTGGCTATACAAAATGTCGGGTTTGTGCGGGATCACCTATGTCTCGCAACGATTGACCTTCAGTAGGGCTGCACGATATTGGAAAAAACTGACGTTGCGATTCCCCCCCCCCTGCGATGTGAAAAAATACAGGAATTGAAGTTTTTTATCAATCAATCAATCAATCAATGTTTATTTATATAGCCCAATATCACAAATGTTACATTTGTCTCAGTGGACTTCCCAGTTTGTACAGAATATCAGTATGACAATACGACACCCTCTGTCTTTAGACCCTCACATCGTTTTTTATTACCGCAAACAATCCTTTCTTGAACTTTAATGCTATACAATTGTATTTTTCTAACTATATTTAACCAGATGAAGGATTTTAGTCACGGACGTCTGGATCTTAAGTTATCAGAGCAACAAGCTGAGCTAGCTCGGTTAGCAGCGCCGAACTGCCCTAGAGAAACACATGAAACTAATTTATTCAGTGTTTTTACCTTTAATGACCGGGTCCGTTTGCTTTGGAGATTTGATTGTGATTGGTGGTTTGCTGTGCATGCAGAGCCTGCATGTCATTCACTCAAGTACCCCTGACATGAGAGCCGCGCAAGTTTTACTTTTGTAGCAAGCAGCAAAAGAATTGTAACATGACGTGTTTGAGTTAATTTGCCTACTTAATACCGCACGTCCTAAAAAACTCAAAAAAGCAAATATATTAAAAAAGATTATAATTTAAAAATCGCACGTCCTGCGATATGAATATCGTGCTTGCGCATATCGCGATTATCGTCACGACACGATATATCGTGCAGCCCTAACCTTCAGTAGTCTACAGTGTTGTAACTCTTGTACAGGCTAAGCTAGCTTGGAACCTTATCTGAAGTGGAACTAAAAAGGTAGCAGGTACAATCCACAACTTTTGCTAATAGAAAAACCTAAAAAGAACAAGATTAGTAGAGTTGCACTGTAAATGTGGCATTAGTCTATTATAGAAAAAGCTTTAAGGGTTTATAAATTGTGGCCCAAGACATAAAAGGAAATATTGTGGATATTGGCAGGTCACTCATAGTTATCTTTGGCAGCCATAGTGAATCAAAGATTGTGTAAAACAGATTGCCATTTTTTAAATGTATAAAGTAAAACAGCAAATACTGTAGCTGAAGAGCTGTTTCCTGCTTTTTCCATAATAGTAGTTATCTGCTGTACATATATGCTGCGCTGTATGTTTGGAAAGAGAGTGGACGTGGAGCTCCCATGCATTTACTCCTCAGTCCAAATGGATTAGAATCAAACAGAGGGTTATGTGTATGAATCCGTTCCATTAGCGCTGCCTCCACACAGCCTAGAAGCCGTGCAGGATGAAAGGGAGGATTTATCTCCACAGCCTCATCACATGTTGTGACCTCGGCCTGGAGTAGAAAGGTCTTTCTCTCAGGTGCCATGGAAACCAGCCCACCACCGGCTGCTGGTCCCGTCGTCCTCCAGCCGCCCTCTGTGCTCTTCCTGTACATATCTGTCTAACGCTCTGCAGAGGATCCCCGCTTGTTGCATGTCTGGGTGAGTTTCCAAAGAGATTATTCTGAAATGGTGAGAACTCGTGCTTCTGTTGATGCCCTGCAGAACTGAGATCTGTGGAGCCTCTCTGTGGTCACACGGTAAAAATAAAACTGCGTGAGAAAACAGATCTGTTAAAACTGCCTCAGATTCACAGAAAGGCTTATCATTTGGTTTCAGGATGTGGTATTGTACATTTACTGTATAGTGAACTCAATGAACTTGTGGGCTTTTGTATCTACTATGGTATCATTTTAATACCATACGGTAATATACAGGAAGTTCCATCTCATTGCTCGTTGAAGAGAGTTTCAAGTCAGTGACCATATTACTCCATTGGTCGAGATCAGACTTACTTATTCATTTATATGTTTTAGTTTTTAGTTGTACAAAAGGCAGGGACTTTTCGAAGATCATTCATTGGATTCACCAAAGTGTTTGTGTTAAATTACCAACATTTTATTTATTTTTAGCAGACAGCTTCAGATGCATAACCACCCCCCTCTGGAAAGGGTTGGGGTTGTGCCTTCACCAATGACCGTGCAAGGCATCTGGATTCTCAAAATGGTTATTTAAAAAAAAAAAAAAGATAAAAAAAAAAAAAATCATATTTTTAAAAATTGTTGATTCGAAAATAATATGATACAGTACTATTACGTCTGGGTCTCTGTGTTTCATTAAAGCTCGGCTCTGTGTGTGTGCGGAACGAGCCATTTTGTGTGCATGCGCGCGAGAGAGAGAGAGCGCACCGGTACCGGAGATCGTTGATGTTAGCTTCTGGTACTAGCGAGCTACGCTAACGGATATAAGGAGTTTTTTCAACAACAAAGTAGAGGAGAGTCCTCTCCTGTCAGACTGAGAGACTCGGTGAGCTAAAGGACTCTCTCAGTGTTATCTCAGTTTGTCTCAAACGTTTTGGTCACCATTAATGTAAACAATTATTTCCGAGGCACACGTTTATATGATCATTATAGTTATAAAAAAATAAGAGAATAAATTAAAAACAGGTATGAAATACTATATGACATTAAAAAATGAATAAAGTTTAAAAGGGGAGTGATTTGTAAAATATCCATAAAGAAATAGTAAATCTGTTTGCAGTTCTGTGTTGAGAGATGTATCCATAGATCTCTTCATTTTGCTCTCAAAGTGCACCAGATTGATGCTTTTAACTTCAATATTTAAAAATCTTCCCGGGGGAGCTTGCCCCCCCCCCTATGTGAGGTCCACACACCACTTATAAAAATAGCACTTTAACCCTGCTTACACCTATGCCGTGAGCTGATTATCGAGCCTTCATTGTAACAGTCGCGGGTACATGGTCTATATGCGTGGGGATTGTTGCAGTAGAAAATTCCACTGTAGCGACCGGTACATTAATGGGAAACCCTAAATGTTTGAGCACCCTCTATGAAACGTCAAGCTACCCCACAGCACCCCCAAAATAAATCTCTGGCGCCGCCACTGAGCCTGACTATTTGTGTTGGGGGGGCCCGACTTTTTTTTTCTCCAAAGGGGGGGCCTGACAGAAAAAGTTTGAGAACCACTGCCCTACTGCAATGGCCTAAAAAAATTGACAGCTCCAAAAGAGGCTCAAATTGCTCCAGAAGAAGTTAGCTAAGATGCTACATTAGCATTACTTATATCAGAAATGGGTGGGTTGTTTGTATTATAAGAACAACAATGAACAGCCCTAAAGGATTCTCTTGGTGAGAAAGAGCTCAGCAATGCTTCAGCCTTTCTCCTGAAAAATGCAGCCTGTCCTCCTACAAAAAACGACCAAATAGGTCGATTATTTAAACAGCTTAGATTACCATAGCCACATTTTAAAGTGTAGCACCTCTAGTGGTCGTGTAAGAAACAACATGCTCCCGTTTATTCGCTTATTCACAAATAACCCTCTCTGGAAAATCCTAAATTGTAGAATAGTTTGGCCATTAAAATGCTTTTTGATTAGATTTCTAGCGAGAAGTGTGTATTGTACTTTTAGAATCCACATCCAGTGGAGGTGTAGGATCTATAGTTTGATATTTACGAAGATGATCAGAGGTCTCGTCAGGATAACGTGTATGCAGCTTCCATGTAGAGTTAGCGTGGGTGAAAACAGTTTTTCCGGTCTCAAAGTTTTCATAATAAAACCGGATATATTCCCCTCACTGTCAAATGATTACACAGTGATATCTGCATTACTCATCCACTAAAAAACATCAGTTTATCCTTGTTAATTACACAATATTGATTACATTACATTGCATTTAGCTGACGCTTTTATCCAAAACGACTTACAATAAGTGCGTTCGACCAACAAAATACAACCTTGAAGAAAACAGAATCATATAAGTACATCCGGTTTCATAGAGCTAAAACATTTCAAGTGCTACTCAACTGGCTTTAGATAAGCCAGTCCTTTATTAGTATATAAGTGCTTTGTTAATAATTCTATCGCTCGAAGTGGAGTCGAAAGAGATGAGTTTTCAGTCTGCGCCGGAAGATGTGTAAGCTATCTGCTGTCCTGATTTCAATGGGGAGCTCATTCCACCATTTTGGAGCCAGGATAGCAAACCCATGTGTTTTTGCTGATGGGAACTTGGGTCCCCCTCGCAGTGCGGGTGCAGCGAGCTGTTTGGCTGATGCAGAGCGGAGTTTGATTGGCTTAAATTGTGTACAATGCTTTTGTGTGTTTAACCTTCGATTCAGAGAAACAAATAGTTTTTTCGGAGTAGACCAGTAGTTGCGCCAGACTTTTTTGCTGCCCATCATTTTGACAGACATGATCGTAAAACCTCCGTCAAAATCCAGAATTACCCGTCGGCCTTTACACAACTCTGACGAGAGGACGAGGGGGGGGGGGGGAAGCATGCTCGTGAACAATCAACGAGGGGGGGGGGGACCGTTCACATGCGCCGTGTTATGCATGGCTGCTGCACCTCGCGGAAGCGTGCACAGCGTAAAGCCAAAACTCACAGACATTTCAATGATTTGTATGGCACAGTTAGGTTTGGAAACGGTATAATTTCCTTTTTGGAGGCCATGCATAACGCGGCATAACTCCGGAGCCTCGCTGCGGCTGTTCCGAGTTTGTTCTAATCTGTCAAAATGACGGACTGCTTTCAGATTTGTCTGTCATTGTTATAAAAAAATCCGTCATAGACGGAAAATATTCGGTTAACGCGACCTCTGGAGCAGACACTACAGTTTCCGAAGACACTACACTACCCAGAATCCCCAGCTATCGTTTGGGACTACAACATCCGCCTTGCTTTACAAACCCCGTGATTAGTCATCAAGCCCTGTGATTGGATGTTGGAGTGGCAGTGCAACAAGGTTACGCTGAGCGTCAACAGCTCTTTGAAATGGAATGGAACCACGGCAGACTTTCCAAAACTGGAATTGCACGGGTCCAGCCCCCGGGTCCAGCCCATATATCCATTTAAAAACTAAACTGTGTACACCCTGGAGGTTTAGGGGATACGAAACACAGTGGTGTTATCAAATTTAAAACATATAATTAATAAATGGGTGAATTAATATACCCACATGACACCTAAGGTCAGAAGAGCTTTATTTAACAGCTGGTCTTATGTCTGTGACCCCTCCTGTTGTTCATTGATAAGCCTGAAACATGCACTTGTCAAGGTTCATAGGCACATTTTGCAAATATGGCAGTAGCCATCGATCATCTTAAGATAAGATATACTTTATTGATCCCAAGTTGGGAAATGTTTTTGTTACAGCAGCATACTACTTTGTTCTACTCCACTACAATTCAGAGGTTAACCTGTAATTTGTACACCACTACATTTATTTTAGTTACTTTGCAGATTCTGATTAATGATGTGAAATATAAACAACCCTTAAATCAGACTTTAGTTACACCTGAGTCAAATTCAGGGAAGGTGATTGTCAAGTGCCAAAATAAACTGTGCAATATTGGACGTTAAGTACTTTGTCAGACTTAATATTTATCTGCGGATAACCCCAACGTTTTTTTCTTATTCAAAAGAAGACCTTAACTTAAAGTTATCTTTAATGTTTAAATAAAGCCTTATTATTTTGTCTGTCTTGCATATCCTCCTGTTAATATCTTTGGACGTCCTGCACTAAACTGTTTTATTGTAGAGATCACTACAGTATCTTCTTGATATTTTCAATTTTGTATCTAGGCTACTCTTAATATTTAAATGTTTTCATCAAATAAAACGTATTCAACAACTAAATTCAATAACGGGCTTTAACCACTAGGCGGCGCGGGTTAAAAGACCGGTGGTGTAGTTAATAAAACATAATAATATCAAACATAATATGACTATTAACTTTATTGTGAAATTAAAACAGAACGGTAAAGGAAAATACAGTTTCAGTCTCTCGATTTGAAGCTTATGCATTGTACCATGAACCTGTATAGACATGTAACAGTCAACTGCATGAGGAGTTGGTAAGGTAATAAATAATATCTTTAAAAACTACAAAACAAATCCATTTCTATCAGCTGTGCACCATTATGGTGTAAATATAACCTATATACAGGGCGGCACATAACTGGTGCGCAGGTGCCATACTTGCCAACCTTGAGACCTCAGAAATCGGGAGACTTTCAAAATGCAAAATTGGGGGGGGGAGGGGGAGGGGTGCTAGTGGATCGCCGGAGCTGTTAGATTAACATTAACATGCTTATTGTAGTTGTAAGTGCACTGCCTTGCCGCCTGTAGCACCATCCTTGATGGAGCATATGTGTGGGCTGTACCTGTATTTTACAGGAAAGGAGTGAGCAGAGAGTAGAGTAGTTGTCGATTCTTGTTCTGTTTTCTGTGACTATCTGCCTCACCCTCTCAGACTTTGAGTTGCGCGCGCTACTAAAGAGACGTGTTACCATGGAAACCAAACAATAGTGTAGCTGTATTAAAGTCCGAGTGGAAACAGTCCTGAGTAAATCTGATTTTGTCAGAAATCGGGAGAAATGAGGGAGAAATATGACCCTGGGAGGAAACCGGGAGAGGGCAATGAAATCGGGAGTCTCCCGCGAAAATCGGGAGGGTTGACAAGTATGGCAGGTGCGCATGCCCAAAAAAAGAGCACCGGGTCATTTAAAAAAAGGCGCATTTTCGTACCAACATTGAGAGAGGGAGAGAGAGAAGAGAGAGAATGGAGAAGAGAAAAGAGAGAAGAGAGGAGAGCCGTTAACAGCTAGCCATTAGCCGCTAGCTGGCAGCCATGGGTAGCTGCTAGCCGTCGTCAGCCCCACGTGGTTAGCCGCTAGTCGTCATCAGCTAGCGCAGCCGGGACGTGCAGCCGCATGCCCCGAAGAAACAAGCCCACGAGGTAGCAATCGGGTTCATCCCTACCCAGCAGGTCGTGCATCGTCTCCCTGTTGGATGGAAGGCTGATGCGGGAATGGCGAGCAACGTCCCCAGCTCTTCTGCAGGGCGCGCACCAAGCCTCAGTCCGCGTGCCGGTGGCAGCCACGGACGAATCCAAAAAATCCCAAGCATTTCCAGAAAAAACTTGCGTCCTTTTTGCCGTGTTTGGGTCCGTCCCGGAAACCTCTCGAGACTTTGTCAGGATCACCAGTGTAGTGCCGAGAGATAGGGAGTCAGAGGCGGTGCAAGGATGGTGCAAAAGGGTACTTTATTTGGAAGCAGAAAAGGACATGTTGTCCGGTTGCAGTCCGGGAAGAAGAGAGTGAAGAGAGGAGGGCACACAACATATACAGTATAGTAAAACACATAACATGTCCGTGTGGGAACAATACACCCAACTGTAGTTCCATGTATGAATTATGAACCCAGTGTATAAATAGGTGGTCACCACAATATAAAAATGAAGTGAAGGAACAGCAAACCGAGCGGTCTACGAAATGACACGGTCTTCTGGCTTAGTTCAGTAAAGTTGGAACGATATTGGGAGATTCTGATTTCACGGATCAATAACTCATGAACAAAACGTTATTCAGACACAAATGACGTCTCCTAAGTACCGTTGTAGGGTTGACAACGACGAACTACAATCACATTTTGATCAAAAAAAGCCAATATGCGCCGTCCTCCGAGCTGGACACATTACATTGGTCTCTATCCGCAGCCAGAGAATAAACGAGTGCTCAGGGACCGTCTGCAAATTGCAACTCCGAAAAAAGAGAATACAATAATATTCAGTCGCTATTATACAGCTTATTACTACCAAACTCACTACACACACCAATAGTCTCCTGTGTGTCATAGCAAGGAGTTTGGAAGAATATGCTTTTGAATAATTTTAGGGAATATTTATAATGTAACATCTTCAATAACTATGGCATCATCTTAAATAACTTTACTATTATACAGTGTATTTCTACCAAACTCACTATTTGCATTGTTGTTGTTAGCATCTGGTTAGCTAGCTGCGCTAACGGATATTAGAAGCTGCTTCTAAAACAATGAGAGGGAGAGCTCTGTCCGGTCAGACTGAGAGAGATAACTACAGCTCAGTGAGGTAAAGGACTCTCTGGGGGGTGTTAGTGAATTAATGGGAAACCCGTTTGTACACGTTCAATACATTTTTAACACTGTAGCCTACACATGAACGTTTCTTTTTTCGGTTCACCAAAAAAAAAATCTCACTCCAAGCTGAACTCAAATGTTGGCAGCCCTGTTTGAAATCATTTCAATGTATACTAGGGGTGCACCGAATGGGAAATTCTTGGCCGAAACCGATACCGAAAATAGGAAACAGTTGGCCGAAAACCGAATGCCGAAAGGCCGAAAATTGATTAATAGAAATATATATATAATGTATACATTTTTTAACAATGTTGTTCAGCTACCTGATTATGGAAAAAAACATGATTATGGCAAAACTTAACTTAACTTAACTTAACTTAAATAATAATCACTATTATGGGTCCATAAAACATTTATTCAGCACTTTTGAATGCATACTGTACATTAATTCCAAGTCAAGTGCATTTTCTTTTCTCTGTAGGATAACTACAACAAAGTGCATTCAGAACAAAGCCAAGGTGCTTTAAAACTGCATAAACATCTAGGCCAGTAGGTCTACAACAAAATAGTGTAAATAAAGACTGTAACAGCCAGGCCTTCAACAACAAGAAATGCACCTATAAGTTTGGTAACCTAACGTGTTGTTGTGATGACGTAATCAAAACGCGGTGACAAGCACGGCGCGCGACCATGCTCGCGGCTGGCTCACAGCCAACATGTCTGCCGCTTGGAGATATTTCAAAATATCAGAGAAAGAGGCACGGATTGCGATTTGTAAAACGTTTTCAGCTGACATTTCTCGAGGGGGTGTAACTGCAAAGACTTTCACCACTTCGGGATTACTCCATCACTTGAAATCAAAACACCCGGACAAATATGCGGAGTATGATCAACGTAACCCTATTCTCTGACATTCGGCCGAAAGCCGAAAGGGCCTTTTTAACCATTTTCGGCCGATAATTTTCGGTGGCCGAATATTCGGTGCATCCCTAATGTATACTATAGGACAGTAACCAAAAATATCCTTTAAAACTGGAGAGATAAAAAAAATGCATAAATAAATAATTGTTAAGGTAAAAGAAGATATGAATGAACAACACAAATAAAATAAGATACATTCATTTGTTATTGGCTATGGGAGGTTATTGGTTATGTTCACATACTTATTTGATTACATCCACTTGTCTAAGATGACAACAGAGACTTTCGACCCAAAACCAGCAGTTGACTTGTGGATGCAAGCAGCTAATCACAGACTCAACCAGAGAGAAGGCCTACATCATCAGCTACCATGTCTGACAGAGAGGAAGACAGTGAGGAGAACAGTCAGGAGGGTAGTGATGACAGCGTGATGTTGTTCTGTGTTCACCTCTGCATGTGTGTTCTGTGTTCACCTCTGCATGTGTGTTCAGTGTTCACCTCTGCATGTGTGTTCAGTGTTCACCTCTGCATGTGTGTTCAATGCCGTGTGTCTGGCAAATAAAGTCAAGACCCCCTCAAAAGTTACAGTTTATTTCATTTTAAGGATGAGCACCAAGCAACATCTCCAGGTGCTCCTTTGAGAACCAGGGCAAAAAAGTTACGTGCACCCCTGCCTATATACCAATTGGATCAAATATAAAAGTCAGCCGAATTAGTGTTGATACTGTGAGGAGACGTATTGTGTGAAAAGAAATGGAAGATGTTGTTTAATTGTTAATATATTTATGATCCACGTCACATATTCAGTTTTGGCGGCATTTCTTACAGTTTGTTAAAAGGTCTTCTGATCAGGGCTCTATAAATAAATATCTACTGCAGATATGTCATATTTAATGCAGCCGAACCGTGTATTACAATGCCGTTATGTGATGACTTCCAAAGAGAAAAGCGAGAACACTCGGAATAAAGTTTTTTTTATTTTTATTTTTTATGTTTTTGCGATTTCATATCGGATAAACACCATATCCCGACATGCATTGCGGCAATGTTTTAGCCAATCAAAACCTCTGGAAAAAAGAAAGGTGTCTCTCAGAATCGAAAGAGAAAAACCTATGGGAAAAACACAAAAGCATTGTACACTATTTAAACCAATAAATGTTGTATAATTCACAAGGATAAACTGATGTTTTTTAGTTGATGAGTACTGTGGTTGGGAGGGTTACTTTGTAAATGTAATCAGTTACTGATTACTCAATACATGGCTCTGAAAGTAATCCGAATATAGTTACAGTTACGTGTCTTAAAAAAGTGTTACGTAAATGTATTCAGATTACTTTTAGATTACTTTTGGATTACTTTCTTTTTCCATCACAGATGGGTATGTTTTGGTGTACAGGAGACAAAAAAAGCAAAAGGAAACTGAACGTGTTTTTACTGTTTTAATGGCTTATCAAGAGCACAACTGAAACATAACATCTGAAACGATGTAACAACATAATCAACTTTTTGGGGATGCAGTTTAAGATGTGAGGAGTGAGGGACACGGCTTAGAACGGGCGTGTCGCATTCTGTCCTGCCAGTGTTGGCAAGACATGAATTAAAATGTCGAACTCGGACTTCATTTTAAGGACATTTCGGCCAGGGGTTTAGAGCTTTATTTGTTTAACCACCGGATTGGCAAAACCGGAGAGTGTGTGCACCAGTCTGCCTTGATCTATGAATTCATGTCTGTGACACTCACAGTACCTGCTTCCCACATCTGTTTTATAGAAGGAAAACCTCTTTCACTTCATGAAATCTCTTCAGCACCAGGAGGCAGCGGGAGGGCTAACTCAGCCTCTGAGAAGAGGAGCGCGCAGTGCCTTTAACGCACCGCCTTTCACGCACCGCCTTCACTGTGTTTACCTTCAGAATCATTATAAAGGCTAAAGAGCAACCGCAGGCTGATGTGTTTTAACCACACACACCTCTACACACACACACACACACACACACACACACACACACGATTTAAACGCAGACTTTTGTTCCTCCATGTTACGTTGTTATTGTTTCACTGAGCGGACCCGCAATTTTTTTTCAGTCCATCTGCTGCGGTAATAGGTTTTGTGCGCTGTGATGATTCGGCTGTACCTTTAGTAATGAATATTAAATGTTGTGAGGAAATCTTTCCACCAATAATTCCAATAAGTGATCCAAAATGTATTCACTTCAGGTTTATGAAAGTAACTGTAATCAGATTAATCGTTTTTCAAATGTAACGCGAGCTGAATACAGTTACTTGATTTGTGTATTCTGATTACGTAACACCGTTACATGTATTCCGTTACAACCCAACCCTGTGCAGATATCACTGTTAAATCATTTGATCATTGGTTTTATTATGAAAACGTAGAGACCGGAAATACTGTTTTCAACCCGTAACTTTACATGGAGGCTGCCGCATACCTCAAATCATCCTCGTAATATCTATCAAACTATAGATCCTACATATCGACTGGACGTGGATTCTAAAAGTACAATATACACTTCTGGCTAGAAATCTAATCAAAAAGCGTTTTAATGGCCAAACTATCCGACAATTTAGGATTTTACAGAGAGGGTTATTTGTGAATAAACGACCATCTGTAACGTTAGCATTCAACGGGAGCACTAGAGGGCGAAAACTTTAAAACGTAATTATAGGACGTATTAAGCGCTTGAACAAACGACATATTTGGTCGTAATAATTGGGCCTGAACAATCGGCATATTTGGTCGTATTAGTTGGAGGACTTGTTGGAAAAATGACGTCTTCCACTGCGTATGGAGATTCAGAACGCAGATTATTGCATTACCGCCATCTGCTGGACTGTCCCTTGTGCCTTACCAAACTGCAGGAATGTCATGGGGTGGGTTAAAAGGCAGGAACCAACAAATACAGTATACAGGAGGGCAGCGGTTCCCAACCTTTTTCAACTCAGGGACCACTTAAGATTCTAAAAAAAATGTGCAGCCCACATTCAACCATAAACAATGCAGAGGCTAAATAAAGTTCTCAGAGTACTTTTTATTTTATTTAGAAAAGGAGCTAGCCATCAGTAACAAACAGACATTTTCATTACACGGTTTAGTTGAATACTCAATTCTGATCTGGTCAATTTAGAACATGTGACACGATGTTAATCCAGTAGTACAGACCGCTGTCAAGGACTGTAATGACCGTTGCTAAGGAGGATCGAGAAAGAAAAAGGAAAAGAGGTTAAAATAAAAAAAAATCTTAATAATGAAATGTTTCCACACAAATCATAATGTTTTGCAAATTATTTGGCGGCCCACTTGCAACGCCTTCAAGGCCCACAGGTTGGGAACCACTGCAGTAGGGAATTTTGTGAATATTTAAAATCCCTAGCGATGCTTGAAAGGATATCCCAGTAATTGACTGGGGACTGTTTGAAAGAGGCATCTGATCAGTCACAAATAAAGGAGGGACAAGCCATTTAAAGGTTTGGCTGCGTGATGTACAAAATAAAATAAAATAGAGGGATAGACAATATGTTGAATTAATGAATTTTTTATGTATGTGGTCGTTTTCCAGTCTGGTTGTGTCCACTGCTCAGTGCCAGTGTTCTGGAGGATCTACAGTGCGGAGCTACTGTTCTGTCTCACACCTCTGTGTTATATTTGCCACTCCTGTTCGACTGCCTTTTTAATAACTGTGACTGTATCACAGAATCCCACTAATGTGGAAGGGACTCTGGCATGGCAAATTCATGTATTCTACACCCAACTCTATAATACCTCGCTTACGTCTCTACTGCAAATTGAGCATTTTACAGGACCTCTCTAAGCACTTCCTGTTTTATCACTAGCGATGGCTGATCATACATCAGCTGGCAATGAATGGATGAAGATCACTATCAGCTCTGTGATTTGTTTGCTTTGCCATGTAGCCTGAAAGTATCAGGATATATTTAGATTTCTAAAGGCTCTGCTAACGTAACTTAGCAGATGTTGGAGTCATATGGATGTTGGTGTAACAGAGACCCCCTCAGGTATTCTCATTATTCTACTACTGAGCAGATGGCAGGGAAACTTACGACACTTACCATTATCCATCATACATATTCTGCTCCCAATTTACATAGCCGCTGCTTCACAGGAGCTCCTACAGGGAGAGTACCTAGCTCCAGGAATGCACCGCAGCTCCACCTGAGGCTCAGGAAGACAGTCTGAGATGTCACTGCCACTGCACCTCAAACTCAAATATGCTAATGGTTGTACAGAGGAATTCCAGTGGGTGCATCCCAGTTGTATATATTGAATTGTGAGGAGGAAAATTCTTCAGCTTGATGATTTTTAAATAGTGTATATCAAGGAGAATTTATTTTCGCTACAAAAACGCCTCTATAAGTAGGTTATAAAGTAATTTTTATAGCAATTGAGCGGTTGTATTTTCCAAAGTGTCTTAGCCTCAGTTGTAACAAATTAAATGTACAATCAAGACTTAGCAAGAGCTTTCTGCTGCAGAGCTCCTGGCTCAGCACTACCTCCGGAGCTGGGACCAACCTGCATTGCGGTCTCATTTGTGTTATCACGTGTGTTACGGTGGAAAAAAGTGTGTTCATCAAGCTTATTTACTGTATCAGCAAAATACATGCAGCTGTATTTTAAAGTGCAATGTATTGTTTTATTGTATCAGGTCTATGAAACATTACCTGTACAACCTTAATTTTTCTACATGACTATGACTCATGAAGTGAGGTAACTTTAACCAGTAAATAACCTGTTAAGCCCCAAGCCTGTTTTCCAGGTTTCAGGCTCGAAAAGGACATTCCCAGAACAAATGACCATAACTTTCCTTCTAAAAGGGGTAAATTAATAATGTTTTTTCTCAAAGCAATGATAAACCGGTGAGTTGGATGTAGAAAATTCAGAATCAATATAGATTTTTTTTATTTTAAAGTCAATTCAGATTGAACATAGTAAAAAAATGTAAATTATAGTGTCCGTCCAAAAAAAAAAGATTACTTCTAGTGAAAACCATCCTTGAATGATGGGATAGTAGACTAAAAGCTTTAGGAATCCAAACTATAACATAACAACCCTGTCTCCTAAAATACAAATACAGACAACACACGACGTAGCTTTAGGTAGCAAAACACGGAGATATGCTCACCTTTAGCTGTTATTCTGATCAAAGGTTGTGTTCAATGGCATTAAAACGAGAAAAACGCAGCTGAAGTTTAATCCATAGGTGATACGGTGAGTGAAGCAGGTAGGACCCAAACGCAGATAACACTTGATATAACCTTTATTTCAAGGTCTAACATAAACTTGGAACAGACAAAACACTCTCCGGTGAACTAAGTCACACACAAAAGAAGCCCCAACACTGAACACAGGAGGAGACAAGACTAAATACAGGGAGGGGTAATCACAAGACAAGAAACAGCTGGGCAGGGGAGGAGAAACACAAGGGCCAAAGTTGAACACAATCAGAAAACTAGACACACCAGGGAACTAATGGAAAAACAGGAAAAACACAGGGAAAAGGACCAGACAATAGCCCAGAGAAAACATGACATGGAAACCAGCAAAAACACCCAAACCTACAAAACTATAAACGTGACATGAACTTAGGAGCGTGACATAACCCCCCCCCTCAAGAGACGGATTCCAGACGTCCCAAAAAACAAAGTCCAGCAGGGTGGGTGGAGGGGGTCTGGAGGACGGGTGGAGGGCGGATGGCCCGGGGGCAAGGCAGAAAACAAGGAGGGGAACTCGGGCGGACGGCCCGGGGGCAAAGCAGGGTCCAAAGTGGGGAACTCGGGCGGACGGCCCGGGGGTAAGGTAGAAGCCATGGATGGGGTCTCGGGCGGATGGCCCGGGGGCAAGACAGAGTTCGAGGCAGGGGTCTCGGGCGGACGGCCCGGGGGCAAGACAGAGTTCGAGACAGCTCCAGAGGCCGGGCAGGAGCCGGTGTTGGCAAGATCCCCCACGGAAGAGGACACAGGGCCGGCAGGACCCCTGGCAGGAGAGCAGTCGGCGGAACCTCCAACGGCACGGGACATAGGGTTGGCAGGACCCCCGGCAGAAGAGCAGTCTGCGGGACCTCCAACGGGACAAGACATGGAGTTGGCAGGACCCCCGGCAGAAGAGTAGTCTGCGGGACCTCCAACGGGACAAGACATGGAGTTGGCAGGACCCCCGGCAGAAGAGTAGTCTGCGGGACCTCCAACGGCTCAGGACATGGGGTTGGCAGGACCCCCGGCAGAAGAGCAGTCTGCAGGACCTCCAACGGGACAAGACATGGAGTTGGCAGGACCTCCGGCAGAAGAGCAGTCTGCGGGACCTCCAACGGCACAGGACATAGGATTGGCAGGACCCCCAGCGGAACCTCCAATGACACAGGACAAGGGACTTGAGTGGAGACTCGAGAGGAAACTTCAGAGTTGACTTGAGAGCTGACTTGAGAGGGATCTTCAGAGGGAACTTGAACGGAGACTTGAGAGGGGACTTGAGAGGAGACTCGAGAGGGAACTTGAGAGTTGACTTGAGAGGTGACTCGAGAGGTAGCTCGAGAGGAGACTTGAGAAGGCACTGGAGAGGAGACTTGAGAGGTGACTTGAGAAGTGTCTTGAAAGGGGACTCGAGATGGGACTCGAGAGGTAGCTCGAGAGGAGACTTGAGGGGGAACTGGAGAGGAGACTTGAGAGGGAACTGGAGAGGAGACTTGAGAGGGGACTCGAGAGGTAACTCGAGAGGAGACTTGAGAAGGCACTGAAGAGGAGACTTGAGAGGTGACTTGAGAAGGGACTTGGGTAGGAACTTGAGAGTAGACTGGGGAGGGAACTGGAGAGGAGACTTGAGAGATGACTCGAGAGGGGACTCGAGAGGAGACTCGAGAGAGGGCTTGAGAGCGATCTTGAGAGGAGACTTGAGAGGGGACTTGAGTAGGAACTTGAGAGGAGACTGGAGAGGGGACTTGAGCAGGGACTTGAGAGGGTTGGTTCGCCAACAGAAAACGGACAGCTGGCGTCGGACGGACAGCCATCAGGACACAGGGAGCTGGCGTCGGACGGACAGCCAATAGGAGACGAGGTGCTGGAGTCGGCCGGTATGCCGACAGGACACGGGGAGCTGGTGTCGGACAGACAGCCAACAGGACACGGGGAGCTGGCGTCAGACGGACAGCCAATAGGAGACGAGGTGCTGGAGTCGGCCGGTATGCCGACAGGACACGGGGAGCTGGCGTCGGATGGACAGCCAGTCCTATAGCCAAAACTGGAGTCGGGACCATGGTTTCTGGGGCCGGTTCAGTAACCGGAACCATGCCTGCTGGGGCCTGTACTGGAGCCCGAACCATGGCTGCTGGGGCCGGAACCAGGGCCGGAACCATGGTTGCTGGGGACAGAACTGGGGCTGGAACCATGGAGGTGTGGGCCGGTTCTGTAGCCGGAACCATGGCTGTTGGGGCTCGGGCTGCTAGCCTCTGAATACTCCGTGGACCTCCATAAGCCCAACGAGTTCCGGAATACGACTGCTGGACAGGAGCAGGAACTGGGGCAGAAGCATGGGTTGACTTCAGACGGAGCCCACCGAGGCGTATCGTACCAGGTTGGGAATTAGTAGACAGGGAGCTAGCATGCCTGGGGCTAGCAGGCCCTGAATCACACACCGGGAGGATCTTTGAAATCCAGCCAGGTAAAAACTTCACCAAACCTGGTTTCTCTCTAGCCATCTGGCGCGCCTCCGACAACACAGCCTCTCGCTGCTGAACTCCGGGTGCTCTCTTCCATCGATCCGAGCAGTTAGCCAAAAAAAAGGAAAAGTTCAATACTTCCAGCTCGAACGGATCTGCTGGGCCCATTTCTTGGTTGGTGCTTTCTGATACGGTGAGTGAAGCAGGTAGGACCCAAACGCAGATAACACTTGATATAACCTTTATTTCAAGGTCTAACATAAACTTGGAACAGACAAAACACTCTCCGGTGAACTAAGTCACACACAAAAGAAGCACCAACACTGAACACAGGAGGAGACAAGACTAAATACAGGGAGGGGTAATCACAAGACAAGAAACAGCTGGGCAGGGGAGGAGAAACACAAGGGCCACAGGTGAACACAATCAGAAAACTAGACACACCAGGGAACTAATGACAAGAGGAAAAACACAGGGAAAAGGACCAGACAATAACCCAGAGAAAATGGATGGAAACCAGCAAAAACACCCAAACCTACAAAACTATAAACGTGACATGAATTTAGGAGCGTGACAATAGGTTAATCCAATGTGTCCCCAGAAGTGTTTTTTTTGGGCTAAATCTCTCTAGAAAGGTCAAATGTCAATTGTTTTGCATCAATCTTGATACAGGGTACTTATTATATGCAACCCTGTCTCCTAAAAATGACGTTCCCACAGAACTAAACTGCATTCTCAATTACGTTTAGCTAGAAACATATTTTCTCCCACGTTACGTTCGTTATGAACGTATCTCAAATTCGTTTATTTTCTACATATCTTCTAGAAACCTATTTTCTCCCACGTTACGTTTCTTATGAACGTATCTTAAATACGTTTATTTTCTACATATCTTTGCCATTTATTGTCTTGCTTATAATAATGATAATAGTCATTTATAAATATCATTTTAGAGCACACATTTGAAATCAGTAGGCGAGGCTGTAATTTCGCCAGCTGTTACTCTCATGAGCGAGACAGAAAATAATAGTTTTAACATGCCAAAAAGCTGCTTTGTCGTTTATTGCACCTCAAACATTGAAACAAATCCAGAGTTACGTGTTCCTGTACTTCCTCTAAGAAGAAAGGAGAGTAACAGAAGATCTCTGTGACGCCAGATATGGTGTTCTTAATGCGATATGATATATAAAAAATTCAGTTTAGGATGGCCGAAGACACTGCTCTACCCATAATCCCCAGCTATCGTTTGGGACTACAGTCCCGTTGACAAACCCCGTGATTAATCTTCAAGCTCTGGGATTTGGATGTTGGAGCGGCAGTGTGCCAAGGTTACGCCAAGCGTCAAGCTCTTTGAAATGGAACGAAACCACGGCAGACTATTCAAAACTGGACTCGAACGCCCCCCGAGAACTACACATGCTGGCTATTGTGTTTCGCAACATGTTCTTTATATCACGTCTCTACTGGGAATTGTAGTTTTAAAAGACGTTTTAGTTTTTCCCAAAATTAGAAGTTGACAATACTAAACTGTATAGGGAGGTTTAGGCGATAGGAAACAAATAGGTGTGTACAAATTTAAAACATGGAATTACTAAATGGGGGAAAATCGCTTGTATCCATAATGGGCAGCATTAATATATACCCAGATGACAGCTCATTGTTACTTTTGTAATTCTACTCCACTACAATTCAGATGTTAACCTCCACTACATTTATTTTAGTTACTTTACAGATTCTGATTAATGATGTGAAATATAAACAACCCTTAAATCAGACTTTAGTTACACCTGAGTAAAATTCGTACACAACTACGGTCAGTGACGCTACAGTCAGTAGTTGATGAGGATGGCTGCGTCTGCAGTTGGAGACTCCGGTTGCTAGTGGATCGCCGGAGCTGTAGATTAATATTTACATGCTTATTGTAGTTGTAAGTGCAATGCCTGTAGCACCATGGAGCATATATGTGGGCTGGACCTGTATTTTACAGGAAAGGAGTGAGCAGAGGGTCGAGTTGCCGATTCTTGTTCAGATTCTTGTACAGTTTTCTATGACTCCTCACCCTCTCAGAGTTGCACGCGCTACTAAAGAAACGCGCTACCATGGAAACCAAACAATGGTGTAGCTGTATTAAAGTCCGAGTGGAAACAGTCATGAGTAAATCAGATTTTGTCAGAAATTGGGAGAAATGCGGGAGAATTATGACCCGGGAGGGAAACGGGCGAGGGCAAAGAAATCGAAATCGGGAGGGTTGGCAAGTATGACACACACACACACACACACACACACACACACACACACACACACACACACACACACACACACAAAAATGTTCGTATTTAGTCTCCTGATTTTAAATGGGAATTAAATCATTTGAGTGTTCCCAAAGCACCAGTGTTCTGCAGTTTGTGTTGGCCTACTGTACTGTTGCACAGTTTATACTGTAGAAACGATGTCCAGGACAAGGTATTTGGAAGTTTTGGAAGATTCATAGCCAACCACACTGAAGATTATGGATTCTCTCATATTTTCAATCCCCAATTTGTCCTCCCCCCCCCTCTAACATCACCAGAAGTCATGATTTAAAGAGTAATTTGGGAGCATCCCCCCGGACCCCCCTAGTATGGTTTGTTCACCATTTGTATAGCCCCACCAAAAATATTTTCCACCAGCTGCCACTGACTACGGTGTAGTTATGCAATTAATGAAAAACTTGGGTCACAGGTTCCTCAACAGTGCATTAAGACATCTATCAATATGTGTGTATACCTCCACCATTAAACTGTCATATTCTGCACATTTCTTATACTATCTACATACATAAGAGTATAATTAATGTGTATAATATCAGTTAAAATAAGTGCTTCAACATAGTCATATTAGACGTTAAGTACTTTGTCAGGCTTAATATTTATCTGTAGATAAATACCCCCAAAGCTTTTTTCTTATTTAAAAGAAGACCTTAATCTAAAGTATTCTTTAATGTGTTAATAAAGGTTAATTAGTTTGTTTGTTTTGCACATCCTCATATTAATATCTTTGTACATCCAGCACTAAACTGTTTTATTGTAGAGATCACTTAAAGCAGTGACCACCAACTGGCGGCCCACGGGCCACATCCGGCCCGCCAGACATTCTCATCCGGCCCGCACGACCGGGGTGACTGTGGCGTTGGCGGAGTGGTTACTGCGTTCGCCCCCCACCCATGTTTTTTCTTACAACGTCTCATGAGTAAGGTGCAGTACCGGAGTCCAACAGTGAGGCAGCAGCTGCGGGTCAGTAAACTGCGTACTGCGAAACCTTCCCTGCCTTGAAGAAGAAGTGATCCTTCATTGTGAAGAGTTTGCTTTCTGCGATCCACACCACAGCAGTAGCCCCGCTGCGACAGAGTCCAACAGAGAGGCCAGAGCTGCGGGACAGTAGCCTAGAAGGTTGTAACGGAATACATGTAACAGCGTTACGTTATCAGAATACAAAAATCAAGTGTATTCAGCTGGCATTACATTTGAAAAACGAGTAATCTGATTACAGTTACTTTCGTAAACCTGAAGTGAATACATTTTGGAATACTTATTGGAATTATTGGTGGAAAAGTTTCCTCACAAAATGTAATATTCATTACCGGCAGAACTGTGTGCACACTGCACAGCGCTGCAGCATGTCTGTGAGCGAGAGAGAGATGGAGCATGTCTGTGAGGCCCTGCCCCCGCACGCAGATGAGAGAGAGAAGCCCGAGAGACCCCGATACCGGGGGCCTCCTGCAACATCTTCCAGGAAACAGTGTCTGAGGGCATATTCATTTAATAAACTATGAATGTTTTATATCCATGTAATGGAAAGAAACTCATCTAACTGATCATTTAAAAAAAAAATTCAAAAAGAATCCCACAATGCTAACGCTGAGCCTCCGAATTAACAACGAGCGAAAAATGCTAACAGATGACTGCACCGAAATTCACTCACACCTTATTATTTATCTTTGCTGCACATCTCAACCCATCATTTCACATCGTGATGGGACACAGAATCGAGGGGTACCCTTCATTATCATTCAATTATACGAACTATCGGGGATAATAACAAGAACACATATCAAAACATATGGAGCTAGGTAGCTAGAAACTAACATGGCTCAGCTCTGTTGTAGTCTGGTCAAAAGTGGTCTTCAATGGCATTACAACGATAAAAACGATGCTGAAGTTAATCCATAGGTTAATCCAATGTGTCTGTGTCACGTTGAATGATTTCTGATAATCCATGAGCAATAAATCTGCTTTTCGGTTTTGAGATGTCAGACCTAGAGACAGCTTCACTCTGGAGCAAAACTGCATGCGCGAAGCCCCCACCTTTTTGTTTTACCATTTGTGTGTGTGAGGAGATTCCCCTTCGATTCTATTGGCTCTAACGGTCAGAAAGAGATGTCAATCACCAAAATCGACCAATGGGTTCCAGAGAAACGGTAAAACCCCCATTTCCACCCAAATCACCTCAGAGGTGGAGTTGTTTTTGCTAAACCTCTCTAAAAAGGTCAAATGTCACTTGTTTTGCATCAATCTTGATACAGGGTACTTATTATATGCTGTACTTTGGATTCCTAAAGCTTTTAGTCTACCTTACCATCATCCAAGGGTAGTTTTCACTGTAAGTAAAAAATTATCTTTGGACGGACACTATAATTTACTGTTTTTTACTATGTTCAATCTGAATTTTCTTTAAAATAAAAAACATCTATATTGATTCTGAGTTTTCTACATCCAACTCACAGGTTTATCATTACTTTGAGAAAAGAGATTATTAATTTAACCCTTTTAGAAGGGAAGATATGGTCATTTGTTCTGGGAATGTCATTTTCGAGCCTGAGACCTGAAAAACAGGCTCAGGGCTAAACTGGTTAAAATATATTGAAAGTTAGAAACGGAGATGTTTAGATAAAATGTGCAAGATAACGTTTATGTCGCATTTCTTTATTGTCGAAATTATGACATTTCATAACGGGATCAAATCAAAGTGAATGGCCTGCTGCTGCTGAATGCATGGGGCAAGTGACTGGAAAAGGTTTTAAAAGTTATTACATCGTTTCAGATAATAAATAATAATGATAATTCATTCTATTTAGGGGCGCCTTTCAAAGCACCCAAGGACACCTTACAATTCATAACATATTCCAAGGAAAGTTTTTAAGACAGTACAAAGAATGCAGTCCGGGGGATGTTTTTTATGTGGGGTGCAGATGAGAGGGAGCTGTCCAGAATGACACCAAGATGTTATGTTTGAGTTCTTGATAAGCCATTAAAACAGTAAAACAAGTGTCTCCTGTTCACCAAAACATACCCATCTGTTATGGAAAAAGAAAGTATTCCAAAAGTAATCTGAATACGTTTTTTAACCCTTAGATGCATGAACGACCAATACCTACACTCTTCCATGAGTGGGGTCAAAAATGACCCCAATTAGAATCAATGTGTTTTTGCAATGAATTAAAAAAAATGTCTTTAATTTTGGTTAAAGGTGATTATATTTATTATATTCGGGTCAACAAAAGACTGATTTTACATTTAACATGCTTATTTATAACTTTTTATAAAAACAATTCAGAAGAAAAAACATCAAAAATCTTCAAAGATTATTGTTAGTATGTCCATCTGTCTGGAGGACAAAAAAGAGAATGAACATACATAAGACCAGAACACTGTCCACTCACATGTGCCCACACAAACGTCTTTTCTCTATTCACTGTGTGCAGTTGTCACAAACTATTTGCTTTTGGCTGTGACCATTGCACACTGGGGTACTGCATTTCCAACAGCAATTGGTGGCTTTGCGATCTTTGTTTCTTGGACACATCTGGCACCTCTTTCTCTTCTGTTGGCCCTCTGTGCTTCTCTCCTGTTGCTGGTTTGCAGCTTTTGTCACTCCACACCTTCCCATTGCTTCAGTGATGTAGGTTGGTAGGTTCGGGGTACCTTCCAGTCGACTTTTTATATGAGGAGTCACAAGCTCCTTTGACAGCTCTGTGAGGAAATGTCGCCGTGCGTTGGTGATACCTGTGGAAATGTCAGGGTGCTGAGCCCTGAAAAATGAGTAGGCGTTTAGAGTGGCTATATCAATCATGTTGTACCACAGCACCATGGGCCACCTCTGTGTCTGGCGCTTGCAGGTGTAGTAGCCAACCATCTGGTCAACGGTATCTACACCTCCTTTGGTCTGGTTGTAGAAGAGGATTATTTCTGTTTTTTTCTTTTGGCTGTTTTCATCCACCATCTTGCTGTGGTGCATTGTGCTGAGAAGCAGAACAGCCTTTCCCTTTTTTCTGATATAGCTGATCATGGTCATGCTGCCATTGAACCCAAATTCAGTGCTGTGGACCTCCCTCGACTTGGAAGCCTTCATCACTGGAGGGATGTCTGGCTTGTTCTGTCGCAACGTTCCCACAATAGTCAGACCCTTCTCCAGGAGATGCTCTGCAAGAGGCACACTGGTGAAGAAGTTGTCTGTGGTGATGTTGCGACCTGTGTGTCTGAATCCATTGCACAACTGACGGACAGTGTTTTCCCCTAGATTCTTCTGGACTTCTTCCCCTGGTTGTCTCCCTGTGTACACAATTCCATCAATTGCATAAGGGGTGCGTGCATCACAAACCCAGAATATCTTTATGCCGTACTTGGCAGGCTTGCTTGGCATATACTGCAAAAACTTGGTCCTCCCTCGAAATGGTACAAGTTGTTCGTCCACTGTGACACAATCACTGGGGATGAATTTCTGCCTGCAGTTGACCAGGAACAGGTCCCATATGTAGCGGAAGGCTGTCATGTGGTCTGTTTCCAGTCGGGAGGCTCTGGTCCTCTTGTCATCAAAGCGCAGCAAACGGCGAATATCTTCAAAACGTCCAATTGACATTGTGGCCTTGTACATTGGGTTGTGTAGAGGACTCCCAAAGAGCACACGGATTGGTACATCCCAGTTTTTCTCACTTCCTGCAAGAATGGTCAATCCAATGAAGGCCATGAGCTCCTCTTTGCTTAGCTTTTTCCACTCTTTTCCTCTGTTTGTTGCGACTCTTCTTCCCTCCATGTTTGTGCATCTCAACACCTCTTCTAATATACTATCAGTGATAAACAGCTTCCATGCATCTATTGGAGAGACGGTGCTAAACCCAGGTGCAGGCCCTGACCGACTTCTCAGTAAATTGTGGCTTGGTGTTTTAGCCTGGGTGGGAGGTAACTCTGCCCAGTAAGAGCCCTTGCGGCTCATTCTGTTGGATACAATATCCATTTCCTCTTCGGAGGACTCAGAGGACTCCTCCGTGTCCGACTGATCTTGTTCGGCAGGGGCAGGTTGGTTCCCAGACGGCCTGACATGTCCAGGTGGACAATAATCTGGATCCTCTACATCTGAGTTGTCAGATTCCGAATCAATCCCACCGATGGGCTCTTCATCCCATCCGTTCAGGATCATATCTCGAGCAAGGTCTGCGGGTATCCTAGCTGGCCTCCAAGTAGCCATGATAGTCTAGATGAGAAAACATAAAACAGACAATGTTTGAATGACACACAAAACTATAAATCAATATGTAGCTATCTAAGTAAATGTCGGTATGTCGGTGTGTGTTTGTGTGTGTGTGTGTCACACACACACACACACACACACACACACACACACACACACACACACACACACACACACACACACACACACACACATTTACTTAGATAGCTACATATTATATGTAAGTAAAGGCACAGCCATGCATGTGTACACACACACACACACACACACACACAGCCACACACACCCACACACACACACACACACATAGACATACACACACACACACACACACACACACACACACAAATCAATATTCAATAATCATATAATAGGTTACCTAACAGGTTAGCTTTTATTACTAGTGTAATGTTAGCTAGCTTAGTAAGCTAGTGTAATGCTAGCTAGCTTAGTAAGCTAGCTAACAGAGTACTAACATTACTACTAACATTATTTAGCAGTTAGCTAACTAGTGTCTACTTTGTTGACCAACATGATACTCTATCACAGAAAAGTCATGGAGTTGATAAATGAAGATAATACTTACATGTATGCTGCTGTGTCAAACTGACCTCCTGGTGGTGAGACTGCAGGCATCAGATGTGTAAGTGGGACAGAAAATGTATCCTGACAGTCACAGTTGGTAAGAATCAAAGGTTCCCAAAGCAAACCCTTGAGATTCTGTAGGAAATGCTTGGGGTCATTTTTGACCCCGCTTATGAAAAACTGGGGTAGTGACACAAAAACTGCAATTTCTTAAAATGTATAAAAACATTTAAAAAAATTCAAATGGCCTCAAGTCACAAACATGTTTTATGAGGAATACCTGGAATATGGAAGTGTAAAAACTTTTAATTTCAGAGATTTTGAAGAATAACAACCCTCGGGGTCATTTTTGACCCCACTTATGCATCTAAGGGTTAAGACACGTAACTGTAACTGTATTCTGATTATTTTCAGAGCATGTATTCAGTATTCAGTAACTGATTACATTTACAAAGTAACCCTCCCAACCCTAGAAGTGATCCTTTGTTAGCGTGAAGAGTCTGCTAAGCTTTATGCGGTCCCCGGTCTTGCAGTACCTGAGCGTGCTCCACTAGCACCCCCCGTCTCCCCCCGTCAACAACTTCAAAATATATAAATCGCTGGCCCGCGATAGTGTCTATTGGATACATTTTGGCCCTTGGACAATAGTTGGTGATCCCTGACTTACAGTATCTTCTTGATTTTTATATTCTATATTTCTATCATTGACCTTCTACTTTACCCCTATGAAAGTATGTGCTCTTAATATTTTTTTCATCAAATAACATTATTCAACAAAAATAACATTATTCAACAAAAATATTCAATAACGTGCTTTAACCACTAGGCGGTGCACACAAGGTACACACAGCATACTAATAATAACTTTGTATTATTAGTGTAGGACACTTATGTATGACATACATAAAATAAAATACAATTAATACAATAAAACTAAATATCTTCAGATGTTATACAACATCTGAAGATATTTAGTTTTATTCATGTTTTTACATAATTTTACAGGATATTGCTATACTATTTCTCATGTTTTACTTCTACACATTAATATCTGATTTGTAAAACATCACAGACAGAAAGGTATATCCGTCATTTAATGGTAAGCTATTGAAATTGTGATTCCATAGATGTGTCTCCCATCACCAAAATCCCCTTACTATTCTCTCAACTCAGTATTTACATTCTTATATTCAGAGAAAATCAGTAATATCTATAAAAACGTGCATTGCGGCTAAAACTCAAATCAGCGAGCTGAGGATCTTTCCTACGTCTGTTTCCGGTATTGTTCCTGTAATGAGAGTTCACATTTATGCTACATTGAAGGGTGGAATTGTACGGAGCCCCCTAGGGGACATGGAGAAGAAAAAAATAATTATTTAAAAAAAAAAGAAAAATGTTTTGTGAGATCTCGCAAAACCTTTGCGAGATCTCGCTAGCTCTCTCACTAGCTCAATGTACTTCCTGGTCAGTTCGGCTGCTACGGCAACACAGAAACCACAACAATGGAGCCTTTCATCGATTTTACTTTGAGCTTGGCCTTAAATATAAAGATATAACATCAGTGCTTGGCAATGGGCACAGGTTTCACATAAGTGAAAGACACCTCAAGAGAACATATGCACGTCCCTATGAGGTGAGTTATTGACAGATTTGAATTTCGCGGATCAATAACTCATGAACATAACGTTGTAAAAATACAAACAACATGACTTTTTCAGCAAGGTAGACAACGAGCTACAGAGTAGTTTTTATCAGAACAGTTCGATACGCGCCGTCATCCGAGCTAAACATCAAGAATTGGTCACAATCTGCAAAGGTTTTTCAATATCTCACAAAGGTTTTGCGAGATCTCGCAAAGGTCAAATAATTTTTTTTTCTTCTCCATGTCCCCTAGGGGGCTCCGTAGAATTGACTACACATCTTCAGAAATATAATTTGCTTCAGATATAACTCATAGCAAATAAAGTATACAAATATAAGTAATAAAAAGATAAAACACTGGCATGTAATTTATGTTAGAATAAATAGAATGGTTTTGAATAATAGATGAAAGTAAAATCTACGTCACTTTACAGCCCCGCCCACTTTTAGGGAAACCAACGCTGTAATTTGAACGGTGATCAAGCCTGAAGCCACAAAGATCTTCTTTTACTGTCCTTTCTTCTTAGAGGAAGTACAGAAACAAGTAACTCTGGATTTGTTTTAATGTTTGAGGTGCAATAAACGACACAGCAGCTTTTTGGCATGTTAAAACTATTATGTTCTGCCTCGCTCATGAGAGTAACAGCTGGCGAAATTACAGCCTCGCCTACTGATTTCAAATGTGTGCTCTAAAATGATATTTATAAATGATTATTATCATTATTATAAGCAAGACAATAAATGGCAAAGATATGTAGAAAATAAACGTATTTAAGATACTTTCATAACGAACGTAACGTGGGAGAAAATATGTTTCTAGAAGATATGTAGAAAATAAACGTATTTAAGATACATTCATAAGAAACGTATCGTGGGAGAAAATACGTTTCTAGAAGATATGTAGAAAATAAACATATTTAAGATACGTTCATAACGAACGTAACATGGGAGAAAATACGTTTCTAGCTAAACCTAATTTTGAATGCAGTTTAGTTCTGTGGGAACTTAATTTTTAGGAGACAGGGTTGCATATAATAAGTACCCTGTATCAAGACTGATGCAAAACAATTGACATTTGACCTTTCTAGAGAGATTTAGCCACAAAAAAAAACCTTCTGGGGACACATTGGATTAACCTATGGATTAACCTTCAGCTGCGTTTTTCTCGTTTTAATGCCATTGAACACAACCTTTGATCAGAATAACAGCTAAAGGTGAGCATATCTCCGTGTTTTGCTACCTAAAGCTACGTTGGGTGTTTTCTGTATTTGCTTCCCCTGTCGCGAGTTCTGATCGTTCAGTGATGATACTTATATTCCTAGAATCTGTGGAATCTCAGTTTGCTAGCTAAGCTTGTGTGTGCAGATCCGATATGTATATCGAACGATTTATACCTAGAGCTCTGTGCTAAGTGCTTTAGCATTGTTTCGTTCAGGGTTCATTTAGACCAGGGGTAGCCAACGCGGTGCCCACGGGCACTAAGTCGCCCGTAGGAGGGAAATTGGTCGCTCGCGTGCATGTTCTAAAAATAGCACAAGTCACCATGGAGCTGCGTCTAAAAACATTATTGAATACATTTTTAATTTTTAAAATGACAATATTTAATATAACATTTTAAAAGCACACATTTTATATGTACATATGTAAGTGAAATGGAGATTTGGTACGTGAAATTGAACTCTGACCCCAGATAGGTTCAGAGTTGAACTCCACGCACCAAATCTCCGTTCCACCTTTAGCTGAGACAAGCTAGCATGAGCAGCTACGATCATGGGCCTCATCACCACACCGCAAACAGACACACACACACACACACACACACACACACACACACACACACATACACATAGCAGTGGAGAGGATCTCAGCCTGCCACTGACGTTCAACCAGAAAACATCAGCAGTTAGCAGTTAGCAAACAGAGATCACAGCTCCTCATATCTTTTCAGAAACTGGACAAAACTTAAACAAGTACAAACCACAGACTCTCTGTGTCATGGCGAATACAGTCGCTGGTTTATTTATGTCTGTAGGCCGTTGTTATGAGTGTGGAATGAGCATATAACGTTAGCTTAGCCTGGTCGACCCAATCTCCATTCAGAAAACAAGCATTTTAAAAGGTGTTTCGCCTGCCGTCTTGTCTGCAGACTTGTCAAGCATTAATTCATGGTTTTTACTAAACGGTATCAGTATGTTGTTACTTCGGCATCATTTAGAAACGTGTATTACAATTTAATCACGGTAAAATATGTTCATTTTGTTGTAGTTGTAGCTCCCGAGCCAGCGCGTCTTGTTTGAATGATGCGGGTAAACACAGCTGGCAGCAGCGGTGAAACTCAAGGGATTAGAGCGAAGTCGCGTCCGGTGTGAACGCAGGATTACAACGACCCCTGATAGATCTCGCGAGAATGTGTATAAATATAGATACATTTTCATAACAAAACAATGGGGTTGCTATAGCAATGGTAAATCATTGTTAATAATTATTGTGAGGAATAATTAACATTAACATGTGATCAGACAGTCCTTCACATACAGTAAATTAATATGTGTTCTGATTATTATTAATAATAATATTATCATTAAAGGTGAACCGTGCAATTATGTTATTCAGGAAGTTTGTATCAAACAAGTAGCCCTTCGTATTACTCAGTACCCTTGAAGTAGCCCTCGTGACAAAAAGGTTGGTGACCCCTGATTTAGACGCTTCTTGTTAGACTTGTGTTTTGTTATGGTAACAATTGTTCATATCATCAGTTAGCTGAGTTTCTTCCCATTAAATGAGTATGACACATTAATAGTTTATTACATTTTAAGAAGCCCTGAAACACAGTGTCGCGAAAAAAAAGCCCCGCCGACGGGGGCTTTGGGGCTTAACAGGATAAGGCACTAACTTAATGAGTTTGCTAATGTTAGCTAGCTATGCTGATGTCGCAAACTAAAGTGTCCAAAAGCGCAACGGGAAAAATATAAATGTAATGTTCTAACTAGTCTTCTTACGCCATTAGCATGGCTACCAAACTTTATCAAAGCATTAGTTTAATACAAGTTATTTTCTACTGAGCTTAACCTACATTTATAAGTTCAGTTATTATATTACCATATTGTGTACATTGGTGTTTTGATGCATTCGGTGGAGGTTTGAGTGGCTTGATATTCAAACCATAGATGCGTGCTATCTGATGATGAACATCTCAGGCCCGAAAGAAAGAGAGGGAGAAGGTGGAGGCTTAACTTCTTCAGCCAGACCCTTTTCCAAAGATTTGCAAGAGATGTTCAACTCTTCATAAATAATACCTAAGGATGTTTTCTTAGCCATGAATATTTAAAGTTACATTTAAACATTTCTGATCCTAGCTGCACTATGTTGCCGTGTTCCTACAAGTGAGTCCCTGCTGTGTTTGTTCTGATGCATGCGCACAATACAGGGGATGTGAGACAAATCTCTGCCAGTGGTTTCTATCTACAGATGTACAGGTGTCTGTAACTTGCCAAGAAATGCAGGAGTGTAACAAGAAATGCAGGGAAGAAGACAACTATGAAGTAAACTTGCACATAAAGAATGCAGTTTGAAAAGAAAAATACACACTTTTTTATATCATAAAGATAATGTATAAAAATGTAAAGCAGGTTTCCGGGGCTTTGATTGTTTTCAACAGGAATTTAAGGAATATAAGGAATTTGTTCTCATTTCAATGTACTGTATTTCTATGCAATGCATTGGTTCAGCAGGACATTGTTTACAGTGATTTATTTCGCCAAAATGGATTAATATCACAGGTAGCAGTCATTGACACATTTCACTCTGGTTTGAATTGAATCTGCTCACAATACAACCCTGTGCCACTCTTGTATTTACATAATATTATGTGTGTCACACATGTATACATGCATGCTGATGATTTGCACAGCACTGTTCAAACTTTAGTTCCACACTGGAGCTCTATTTCTCTGCCTCTCCTCCTCCTCCTCCTCCTCCTCCTCCTCCTCCTCCTCCTCCTCCTCCTCCTCCTCCTCCTCCTCTCTTCCCTCTGAATGGCTCTCAGTGGCGGAGAGGAGCCGCGGCAGTGAGGCAGCTCTGGGCCTGAAGGGCACTTTTCAGCCTGGCCAGACACACTCGGGCCTTGCTGCTTGGCTGCGCAACATGGGTCACCGCCTTACATTAGGAGGACCCTGCCAGAGCCAGCCAAGCGCAGCCCTGCAACATACCTGAAAATGAATGTCTCTGCTCCCATTCCTCCTGCAACAAAAACAAGCGTGTCTGATTGTGCTCAGAAATGAAATACGAGCATCACAGAGGTGCTTTACATAAAGATGGCTCATCAGAGTATGGATTTCCAACCATAAATTACATTATCTTTGTAATGATCATAACAAACTACAGGGCTGGCCAGTAGTTTGGGTTATATCTTAGCACAGCGTGGAGATGAAATGTTCTCATGTGGAGCGCCTAGGTGCATGGCTGGATCAAGAGGGGGGGGGTGGCCAGAGCCCTGTAACAATGAGCTTTGACCCCCCTGTAATACAATGTTAGGTAGCATTGTGCTGTAACTAGCTGAAGTTATCTGGAATGTATTTTGTTTACCGTAATATAATTAAATACAAAATTAACTACTTAAATTCTGTCACTAAAAAACCCACCAATGATATTGTATGTGTTGCTATGACGTCATACAAATTAAAATGCTGAACACTGTCACTGTCTCTTTTGTCCCTCATTAAATGTGCACCGAAAACATTAATTAACGTTAACTTTAATTAAATGTATTATGTCAACAGAATACACATAACTCTATTAGGTAAGTTGAAGGCGATAATATTAAGTTTAGAAACTAAAATATTTGGTTCAACTTAATATTATGGATTTCAATTAAGCTACAGTTGTACATAATACATTTAATTAAAGTCAACGTTGCAGTTTATCAGTTTGTCCCATATAAAATAACCGGCCCCAGCATGGCCCCACAAGTAAAATGGGTCTTGAAGCGCCCCTGCCTGGATGCTCCTGCTGGGGTCAGAGGGGAGGGACTGGAGCAGACCCTCGGTGTCAGCTTCTCTTATTTATTTGGAGTTGAGTCTCTATTCATCACCCTGAAGAGTCTCCCACATCTCCCAGCCTCTCCTCTGCATCCACCTTTACTGTGCAATGATCGACGTTTCATGAGAGGCACCTCAAGGTGGGGCTAAATGGTCTGATATTCCCAATCATGTCGCGGAGGCGGAGTCTGTCTCATGCTCCAGCCTGTACTGTACATGACAAAAGCAAAAGGGGGATGGAGTGAGTGAAATAAATCCACACTTCTTATTTCTCACGGCCACTTTTTTATTGTAATTTGGCAGGAGGAGCGGGATCACTGCGCCACATTACAAGAGAAACGTGTCCCAGTTCATGTTCAGCAGCCTCTTTGCGCACACCCCGCTCTCAGTGAAGGCAGCAGCACTTCAGATCAGATTTCACATTCTGCTCCGACCAGCTGAGAGAGAGGCAGCCAGAGCAAGAGGGCTCGGATCTCCGCTTTCCCCCCCCCCCCCATACGCACCCCCGCGCCACAAGCAGCGAGGAACCACCGGGCGCAAATATTTTAAACACCACTGGGATTTTTTCCCATTTCTTTTTTTCCTCCTTTTTATGCATGTTTGCAGGATTTCAGCAGCGAGAGCTCCACTGAGAATTAGATAAGAGCGAGGAAGAGATGGACGAGCAGACGCGGCTGATGCACTCTCACTCCGGGGTAGGCATGGCAGGGCACCCCGGCCTGCCGCAGCACATGCAGGAAGGCACCGGAGGGTCGGACGGCGACGGGAGGAAACAGGACATTGGAGACATTTTACAGCAAATTATGACCATCACGGACCAGAGCCTGGACGAAGCGCAAGCCAGGTAAACATGTCCATCCGGGGAGAGGCGGCAAAAAACTATGCGCACATTAAAAAAGAAGGGGAAAGAAAAACTAGAAAATATATTTTAGATTTTTTAAATCTGCAATAAAGTGGATTGTAAATGGGAGTGTAGAAATAATGGGTTTGCAGAGCGTTGAGACGATTAAACTGACGATGGCATGCCCGCACACTCCACAGGAATAAGTCGCTCCTGGAAGAGAACATTTAAGTATATTACAGTCAGATGCCAACGTGTCGCCCACGGACTGCATTTTTAAATAACTTTAATAAAGTCAAGGTGCATTCACAAAACCAAAGACAAATATTTATTCTAAATTTGAAATATAATTACCGACTTTAAAGTGTCTTATACGCTTAATTACAGCAAATATATTCCCTTATTTTTGATACTCAATTATTACATTTTGTGTAATCCTCTGAATTGAGTAAAGCTGACATTTCAAATATTATTATTAAAGTTGGTCAAAAAAGCAGTAATCTATGCATGTTTTTAAACCACAGAACACCAGATATATCCAATGAAAAGGGTTCACTTGGAGAACATGTGAAAACATATGTTAATAAACCATTTGTATTTATTTATTATAATTTGTATCTATAATTGTACTTCAGCATTTATCTAAAATGTTTTTAAAAATGGTTAGCATGCAGCCTTGTCCATAATTTAGATGTTTTAAATGTGTGTGTGTGTGTGTGTGTGAGTGAGTGTGTGTGATGATGATGAGGCCACTCTTGTGTTGCAGGAAACACGCTCTGAACTGTCACAGAATGAAGCCAGCTCTTTTCAATGTCTTGTGTGAAATCAAAGAGAAAACAGGTACGTTCACATTCATTCTGCTCTATAACAAGAAATACCACACTGTAGTAGAAATACTCCTTAACAAGGTGAAACACACACACACACACACACACACACACACACACACACACACACACACACACACACACACACACACACACACACACACACACACACACACACACACACACACACACACACACACACACACACACACATACACACACACACACACACTCACTATTCCTCACTAATGGTAGCTACAAAAACCCCAGCAGCTCTGTGTGGGCTATTTGACCATGAAAGGGTAATTTGCTCATCAGATCTGCAGAACCTGGTGTAGGATATGCCGTCACAACACAATCCAGAATATAAATGTCCCTGACACGTGTTTCCTCCTGTGGCTCATAAAGTCGTGTTTAACTCTTTCACAAACGGAACTGTGGACAATTACTTCCAGCGGTCCTTATCAATTATCATGTCAAAATAAGAATGAGTTTTTTTTTTGTAATGCTATTGTGCAATAATAGAGAAAAAAATGGTCACAAGCATGTTGATGTCTCCCCTTGTGAGCTAACTGTCAAGTCTGGTGAATACGCATCTTTCTATTGCGTATTGTGTTTCTCTATTAAAGCGGTTGTGAGGGAGCGTGTCAGCAGAATAATTGCTAGGAGAGAAATAACGTAACACAGGAGGCGTAAGTCATGTTTCCAAATCAGTTTCCTTGTGACATTTCTGAAATTGGAACAAATGGAATTCAGTGCACTTCAGACTGATAGCTCATCTTTTTATTTCCTGTCTTTAGACTGATAGGACTCTTCAGAAGTTACACTGCTGAGATATATGCTTTCTGCGTGTTTCACATGCATTAGCATGTGAAATCGAGTGGAAAGGATGAGGATGAGGAAGATGTTGCTTCCTCTAAAGTTGCTCTTCATACTTGACCTTTGTTGTGTTGTTTCTGATGCTTCATGGAAGCTCTCACTGAGGTTTCCATGGAAGTTCACCTCGGCAGTTCATATTGACTCGGCCCCTGCCTCAGGAGGGAGCGGAGGGGGGCCTTTTGAAGCCCTCTGTTGTCTTGGTAGGTTTTTAGGAGGGGGAGTGACACAGTTATGCATAGTGTTTTACTCCCTGGCGCTCCTCGGAGTTCATCCAAAGTTCGGCTCTGCTCAGAGTACAAAGTAGCCTGGACCCTTCCTGCCTGTAAGCCATTCTTCTCTGTTTCTGCTGGCAACCTATAAATACTGAGGTGCAGCTCAGGAGCGTTACACTGGAGATCTGCTGTCCTGTTTGTGGAGACTTTATTCATCTGCTTTGTTCTAGTGAGAAATAGTTCAGACACTTTCACTTAGTTTGGTTTACTTCAGAGATGGGATGGTGCAAATTAATAAATACGCAAGGTAAAAAAAGGAAGTCATTGCCAAAAGCATTTGATTAATCTGTCATTTCTGCAACGAAAGGGCGTGCATATTAAATATTTGAATACAGTTGTTAAAGCAACTTCTACATATAGAAGCACATTATCCGAACCCAAATATATATATAGTTTAACATTTACTATATTAATTAATTTTAATTTTAGTATTGTGTTTTACCTTGTGTGAATCTGTACTGTCCTGTTTTTCACTCTCACTCTGTTGCTGCTTTAACTCCTGTATTTCCCCAATGGGATAAAGAAAGGTCCATCTTATCTTATTATAAACCAGCAGGGCATAGATAGAGTTTAGTGTTGATGTTAGGATGTAGTATTTATGAGTTGTCATTGGTTACTAAAATATCTAGATGTTATTTCTATGATCTGAGATGGAACTATATTCCACTGACTCTTATTCTGGTAATGTTTGTATTTCTTAATTTAATATTTATTTTAAAGGTTTGTTAAATTTGTGTTACATTCATGTGTGTTAAAGCATTGGCTACGGTAAAACATACCTCTATAAGTTGTGAGTGAAAACACTTATTCAACCTTTTCCATACCCAAAGCGGTGGCTTTGCTGTCACTTCCTGTAAATACTGTTAAAAAGATCCAGGTCCACATATCACGTCGGTCAAAAAACACAACTTCTCGCGAAAAAAAGTCATGATATGAATATTGTGCTTCATTAGGTCCGCTCCTCCCAGATAGAGCCTGATAAGGAATGATGAACATGTGACCAGCACCCTCCTGCTGACCTCAGGGTGCTGAGGCTCACAGTCGGACGTTGTCAGTCTTGTTTTCCTCATGTCTCTGAAATAGTTCGATATGAACTGATTGTTTTTAAAATAGGCGCAGCTTGTTGCTCCCTCTAGTGGATTGCTCTCGTTTGGGAATTGATTATTATCTATTCAAATGACTGACGAGGATAAAACATGTTTATTCTCATGTGCTTTTTACTTTAAGTTTTATGGATGTCTGGAAGTTAAATGACAGCTGTGAGGGTCAATGGAGGTTCTAATGATTCTGATGTTGGGAAGTCGGTTGTATCGTAGTATTGGTAGTTCATTTTATTATTGATGATATTGTCTTCTTGGTTTGTAAATACCAAAAATATGTGTGCACAAAAGTGAGTTGTTTTGTCAGTCAAACTTTTTCAAGTATTCATTTTAGTATGATATAAAACGAGGAAAAATACGTTTTTGTGGCTGAAAACAGCGTATTCTGCCATTTTTCCATGAAAAGAATAACTAAAAACTGAACTTTATTTCAATGATTTAAGATTAACAATTAAAACAGTGGCCAATATATCTTCTGTGGATTCACTTATTTGTATTTAATTGTGTCTTTATTAAACAAGGACCATGTATAAAAACACATTATTCTCAAAGAGAGAAAAGATGCTATATTATAGCTAAAAGCTCATTTCCATCTGCAATGGTTGCAGTTCTGTACTCTATTAACAAAATAATCTTCTTCAGGTTCTATATACTGACGTTACATTAAGAATGAGAGATGGCTGAAAGAATAAAAAATGTAACATTGTTTTTTTTGCTATTGGAATTATAACGGTATTTGAGTGATAGAACCTGGTCCGAAGAAACAAAGCGTCCTGTCCTACCAACGTTCCTTCCTTTAAATATTTAAGAGTGCATGTAGTCCAACAGTTTCAGCTGTGGCATGTACAGAGTGTATCCTCAGTGTGTATCCTCAGTGTGTATCCTCAGAGTGTATCCTCAGAGTGTATCCTCAGAGTGTATCCTCAGTGTGTATCCTCAGAGTGTATCCTCAGTGTGTATCCTCAGAGTGTATCCTCAGTGTGTATCCTCAGTGTGTATCCTCAGAGTGTATCCTCAGTGTGTATCCTCAGAGTGTATCCTCAGAGTGTATTCTTAGTGTGTATCCTCAGTGTGTATCCTCAGAGTGTATCCTCAGTGTGTATCCTCAGAGTGTATCCTCAGTGTGTATCCTCAGAGTGTATCCTCAGTGTGTATCCTCAGTGTGTATCCTCAGAGTGTATCCTCAGTGTGTATCCTCAGAGTGTATCCTCAGAGTGTATTCTTAGTGTGTATCCTCAGTGTGTATCCTCAGAGTGTATCCTCACAGTGTATCCTCAGACTGTATCCTCAGAGGGTATCCTCAGTGTGTATCCTCAGAGCTGCTTGTGTATATTTTCGGCCCGCAGCGGCTGACAGCACCTGCAGGGACAATGCCAGTGTTGATCTAGGGCTTGAACTCCTGACCCCCTCTGTGTATTTTTACTGGGCTGGGGTGAGGGATGTCCAACAGAAATATTGTGCAGTATAAATAGGAACACTTTATTTAAACCACACTCGCTTTTTTACAATTCTTATTCTGACAGAAACCGTCTTTGCCCGGTTTCATTCCAGGCATATTTGGTTTGTCTTTTTTACTTCAAAGGAATCCTGTCAGACACCGTGCGTGTTTGTGTGTGTGGCATTCCTAAGAAGAGATGAAGCGTGAAAATATATAAAGCATATTAAATATTGTCCAAAATGTGGAGCAAAGGTAAAAACATTGTGGCTTGTTTTGTCGGTCCCAGCAACGCTCTGTTAGGAGACGTTCCAAAAATATATCCAAACAATTTGACTCTGCTGCTATTGGCCCGTGAAACCTAACCCTTCCACTAACTGAAGGTAACAGGCTGGTAAATATCTAACAACCTAATCCAAGTTTTCTCTCTATGTGTAATATATCTTTGTAAAAACACTGATACTTTTAACAGTTTTCTCCTCACCATCAGTTTTTTATGATTGATGAAAAGGCTTCTTTAGATAAGCAAATGCTTGACAAACTGATTTGGAAAATGAGCCGCCTTGACCTCTGTAAACACTTCACCAACATAATAAATCTCGGCGGTGTCAAACAGAACCACTCCTTGACTGAGCGGCTCAGTAAATGTGCTGCTCTGACTTGCTGTTTGATTTTTTTCCCTCTCAACCTCAACAAAAGGCCGGCTTTCTTGTGGCCCCGTGTTTGTGTAGTGTAAGGTTTCAGGCCTAAGGGATCCTCCATTTATAAAAATGACTGGCCGAGTGATGTAATGTTATTTCTTGAAGGGTGAAAATAGGGTGTTTTACGGAGGGCAGCGAGGAGTGTTTGACAGATGAAATGAGCCAGAGGTCTGATTATGGAAGGTGCTTGGAATCCTTCACTACATCGACTCGTCCATTCAGACGCCCGCCGTCTGCCTGTGTGTTTTACAGGCTGCCCGTCACTGTGTGTGCACCTCATGGGGATCAGGTAGCCCACTGGTCAAAAAATTATCCCACTAATTCATTTGTCTATTGACCTAAAATTAATCCTTAAAGTTTTGATGAGTCATGATTAAAGGAACACCCTAAGTTGAAATTGTAATTGACTTTCACATTTAAAAGCGATCAATCAGCTTGACATTAACAACTTGATTGATATTGAAAATAAACATTAAAGAAACATTGGCAAATAATCTGAATTATTTTAATGAATAACTGTTACCATCTACAGTGTCCAAACTTATTGAGAAACTTAAAAATGTTCACACTTAGAATTCCTCAAAGTCAAAGGTGTCTTCTTCGAATGAGCGAAAGTGTAAAACCACTGGATGTTGTGATAGAGGATGAAAGGAATCCTAATGTAATTCAAAAATCCATTTTATGAGCATGCGCTGATGTTCTGGGCTTGTTGACTCATTGTCAGACAGTGAAGGAGTGTGTTAGCTTGTCTGATAGCGAGCTGTGTGACGCTGCCTCTCGGTGGACACACACACACACTCTGATACGTGGAGCTTTGTCTTCCTCTTGTCCTTCCTCCTCCGTGCTGATACAGCAGGCTCTCGGCCACAGCTGTTTCCCCAATCTCTGTGCAATCAGCCACCGAGAGACAGCGGCCCTCTGAAGTCTGATTCTGCTCTAGGACCAGGTTTAGATTCAGCCGGTGAAGCAGGACTGTTTGATGCAGAATCCTAATCACAGAATCATCAAGCAGTGACAGCATTGTAAATGGTGTGTTAATACCATTACAGTATAGAACAATGTGCTTACATTATACATTATGCAAATTGTCAGTCGCCTAATTGATACATGTTAATCATATTAAGGAGCTTAATTATAGGAATCTTACTGCGCCGCCATTTGTTAATTAACCCTGACATCATAAGTATGAGGAAAGTGATCTTTTTTTTTTTCTTTTCCGAGAAAAGTTTCTGTACAGTGAAACTCCCATCCTCCTGCTGCATTGTTTTTGTATTTTTAACTGGTATATTTTCAGAATTTCCTGAACTGATGAATGATTTGTCCCCTCTTGGCTGAAGGCCACTGGAATGCAGCTTGTAGAAAAAGTAAATGTAGCTGTGAGCAGCCATGCCAGAGTGGAGATTACAGAACGAAGGCGAGATCCGAGTAGACTCGTAAAAGAGCGCGGGGCTCAATCTTTTACCTGCACGTCGACTCGTGTGCGACGCGCTGCTTAAATATCAGTTCTGCCATTTATGTTCCCGTTCTGTGCAATCTCACCCGCTGCAGGCACACAGTTCTTTTTATACACGGTCCTCCTTAATATGCTACGAATTTAATCAAGTCTGCAAATTTGTTATGCACGTTAAATTGAACATGCAATGGCACATTTCGTTGTGGTTGCCATACCAACCCCCCAGGAGTTAATTTTCCATAATGTAGTGTTTGGAATCTCATTTCCTCCACTTTCCCCTGCTGACGCCACCTCCAGGCTCCGACTGTACGGTGTGTGTGACGGAGGCTCGGCTGCACGGCTTTCAAACACTGTGAGGGAGAGAAAGAGACGAGAGAGCGGGGAGAGAGAGAGAGAGAGTGGCCTCTCTCCACGTAGTGGAAATGACACAAATTAATATACACTACTTAAACCAGACCAAGATTAATGGTTCCCTTTCGCTGCAGCTTAGTCCCACTGTCAGTTGCCGGGTGCTCGTTGGACAAAATCAACACTAATCAACATTTATTCCACTTTTGCCCTGGGCTCTCAGGAGTCAGGCAGGACTGCCCCCCCCCCCCCCGCCCCCTTTCCCTCCCAGCAATCCACCCCTCCCTTCGTCCGTCTCGCTACGCTTTTCACCTCTCATCCAGCTCCTCCATACATCACCCTCCTCACACCGCTCCTCAGAGGAGAGCGCCCCCTCCTATCAGGCCACATTAGAGTCATGATAGATTTTCTCTTTTCATTTGCATCTGATATTTAACACAGCAAAGCAGTTGCACTGTCACTTTACAGTACAAATATGTGTGTCTGTGTGTCTGCGTGTGTGTGTGTGTGGGGGGGGGGTATGTTCTGTTTGAATGTGTGCACGCTGGCTTTTGTGTGTGTGTGTTCTTTAAACTGCCTTTAATCTTATCTCAACTGCATTATGAGAAACAGGATATGTGTTCACTCTCCACTTCAGAGTGTGTGTAGCAGGTAGTGTATTTATACAACATGTAGTATTTTAACATAACCACAACTGAAGTCAAAGGTCGTGAAGTTATCACATGAGTATTTTATACAATGTTTAATCCCAGTCCAAATCTCTGTTTCTTCAGTATTCCTTTAATTTCTCTAACTGCCAGCAGCGGCATCTATCCACGAGCTGCTGACTCTCCTCTCAGCAGCAATTCCCCCCCCTCACAGAGCTACATTAAGGATCCCTCCAAGGCTCATAATTGGCCGAGCTAATGCTAATGCAGCTACTCATGTCTTTGTCATTCCACCGGCTGCGATGAAAACACAATCTGAGGGACGATTATAAAGAAGAAAGGCCAAAAATGTAACAGTGTCTATATCCTCACTTTAGATGTAGTTCAGACCATTCATTACTGTAACGAACGACTGCATTACTGACATCAACTACTGTTGGTTATGTAGGACAATATCAGTCTTGTTATATTGCTGTGACTGTGACAGATATTACTCACTCAAGCTAGATTCAAAATGTGGTCGTATATCCTAATTTACGATTTCTTGCTGATACTCAGAGCTGTTACAATGAGTTGAATGATCTTAATGGATAGACAAATAAATGATCTCCAACTATATTGATAATCGACTAATAAAGTAATAAAGTCATTTCTACGCAGAAATGGGAGAAAATGCTTTTTTAGCCTCATTAATATTGAGATTTCCCTTTTTTTGGTTCTTTATCATTAAAATGAATATCTAAGCTTCTGGAGATATTTAATTAACCTTGTGTTTGAGAAACTCTGGTGAATATATATATTTGTTATTATTAACAGATGTATTGATAATCAAGTTAATAGTTATATTCATTAGGGGTGCACCGAATGGGAAATTCTTGGCCGAAACCGATACCGAAAATAGGAAACAGTTGGCCGAAAACCGAATGCCGAAAGGCCGAAAATGATTAATAGAAAAAATATATATATATATTTTTTTTTTACCAATGTTGTTCAGCTACCTGATTATGGGAAAAGACATGATTATGGCAAAACTTAACTTAAATAATAATCACTATTACAGTATGGGTCCATAAAACATTTATTCATTACTTTTGAATGCATACAGTACATTAATTCCAAGTCAAGTGCATTTTCTTTTCTCTGTAGGATAACTACAACAAAGTGCATTCAGAACAAAGCCAAGGTGCTTTAAAACTGCATAAACATCCAGGCCAGTAGGCCTACAACAAAATAGTGTAAATAAAGGCTGTAACAGCCAGGCCTTCAACAACAACAAATGCACCTATAAGTTTGGTAAGCTAACGTGTTGTTGTGATGACGTAATCAAAACGCGGCGACAAGCACGGCGCGCGACCATGCTCGCGGCTGGCTCACAGCCAACATGTCTGCCGCTTGGAGATATTTGAAAATATCAGAGAGAGAGGCGCGGATTGCGATTTGTAAAACGTGTTCAGCTGACATTTCTCGAGGGGGTGTAACTGCAAAGACTTCCACCACTTCGGGATTACTCCACCACTTGAAATCAAAACACCCGGACAAATATGCGGAGTACGATCAACGTAACCCTGTTCTCTGACATTCGGTGATATTTTTTCGGTGCTAAAATCCTTTCGGCCGAAAGCCGAAAGGGCCTTTTTAACAATTTTCGGCCGATCATTTTCGGTGGCCGAATATTCGGTGCATCCCTAATATTCATACTGAAGTATAAATAATTCATAAAAGGTTATTTTATTTTTTTCACCATCATATCTGATCCGACTGTTTGTCTATTTGACCAAATGTATATTATATAATTACATTATATATTACAAAATATATTATGTATATATACATATTCAATCTGTAATAATACTTCAAAATACAGGGTGTATGAATGCAACAGCAGGTGTCTCTACTGTTCATTCTTGAAGCTCTTTTCCACTATTCAGAGGCTTTCATTTGTCCAGCTATTGCCTTACCATGTTATTCTTATAACTGGAGCTAGATTTGCTGGATGTATTCCCAGCATGCATTGGGCTGAAGCCAGGTTAGCACCCGACCTGGCGAACAGTCCATCAGAGCAGCTCAGCTTTTATTCAACTCCAATAATCTGAGGTGGATCCCTCCTGCAGCTCTCAGATTTAGAGATTGCGTGTTGCTTTCTCTCTGAAGATGAAATTGTGCAAACAGCTGATGCCTCCTCTGAGTCTTTGCCAAGAGATTGTTCGCGGTGTTGTCCATGTTGTAGCTCTGCACGGCCAGAGGCATTGTTATGGCACCAACTGGCCTCATTGAAGTGACACAGAGTGCTTTGTCAGCTTTGTGTCTCAGGTGCCAACCGTGCGCTTCCCAAAATAAACTGTCATGCAATGTGGCAGCACAGAAAACTGTAGGAGCATGTTGGGACCCCGTGCCTCCCCGAAAGGAAACAAATGTTCCATAGCAGAAATGCATCGTGGTTTTTGGACGCCTTCCCAGCAGCGACACCAGCGACATGGTGGGGAACTTAAAGCGTGGAGAGTGATCGTCTGGGCGTCAGCGGGGGTCCCAGCAGGCGGGGGCACCGAATTTGGAATTTCTCTGTATTGGAGCCTTTTATTCCTTTTTTAAGCAATTTGACTTCACTGAAGACCTGTTAGAGTTTGACAGCTCTTTGTTACTTGCACACATCCTCCTCCAGAAATAGCTGATGCTTACTGTAGTTTGCTCCCCTTCCTCTTTTATAAATGGTCTGTCATTCTCTCTCCGCGGTGCAACCGTAATCCAGAGAGTTAACGGAGGATGTGCACTTGGCAGAGGTCACTTTCAGGGTGGAGAGGGTGAGCATGGGTAGAAGTCCCACGCACGCCTTAGTGACCTCCAAACTGTGGCCGGTGTCCGGGTCTGGCCCTGAGCGTGGGATTCCTGTTAGATCTCAGTTTGGTCTGTGGTCTATAGCTGCCGTGACATTTGTATGACTAGTGGACTGAAGGTGGGAGTCACGAAGGCTTGAAATGGAAGTCCAGGCCTCACCTCCGTAATGAGGAACCAGGAGCTAATCATGCGGACAAAGGGAAGGCTCCTGTAGCCTCAGACGTGTAATGATATTTCACCAAACACGACTGAAGAGCACAGGTTGTGATATGATCGGTGTTAGAGACTAGGAGGGGGTCAAATGGAGACATTACTTTTGTTCCACAGGGTTACGGCTCCATCCAAGTGGGGTAATAAGCAACAGTCAAAAACCACACAGTGGTACAAAAGCATGCTATAATACTATGAGACTGACATTAAAAACAAAGACCTGCTGAGGTCCGACCAAGGACCCACTATAGAAGCTATATAGAAGCTCCGTCTGTATATAATATTTGAGGAATCAAGATAGTATTTCCCTTTGATTTACCAGGGCTGAGACTATAGATATATATATATATATATACATACAAGAGGTGCAAATCCATACGACGAAATTAGCAGTTAAAATAAGGGGCGCCGAAGGAAGTCACTTAGTACACGGATTCGGATGGGTTGATGAGTCAAACAAACTTTTAAACGTGACTTTGACACAGGATGAACAGTTTCAGTTACGTCTTAACATTCTGCTGTAATGTTGATAAAGTTTATATGATCTAAAAACATAAAGCCTGCTATAGATCCTGCCATTCATTGTAATTGGCACAATTAAGGGATTTCTTGTCACAAAGATCAAACCTTAAATACCAAGCATGCTACAATAGTCAGACATTTAGTTGATTTATTGATGGACAAAAGTGTAATCCATAAAGATACTCACTCACTTTGTGTTGAACAAAAGAAGCATTCTAAAAGCATCAACAATGAAACAGAGTTCTTTTTTGGAAATTCTTTGCACGAAACGAAAATGAATCAATCAAATCAATTAATTGGGAGATAATTATAGTCACACTAGTTAGTTTTGGTTCGAGAAACCAACTGGCCACCCTGACATTGTTCTCCTGCTGATGAATGCACATGGCTGCTGTACAGAGATTGTGTTGATAAGTTAATATTCCGACAACAGAGATGAGATAAAGAGGTTTTAGGAGTTTGGAGGATAGCGTAACCTTGATAAAACGCTCATCTCAGTGACATTGATTTTCACCATCCATCTTCATCTCATATGAAGTATGCAAATGGTGGCATCGGCTGGGAGTGGAGTACAGTGCTGTTAAATGGCCCATTTCAAATGTTCTTTGTACTATGCTGACTTCCAAAAATGTCACTGACAGCGCGCTCTGCTCATGCTGAAGTCTTTTTGGAGATGCTTTTCCACCTCAATCCCATATATCTTACCATTTATCCCATGTCTCTTTAACCCCCCCATCTGTTCCCATCCCCTTTACTTGCATGCCATACAAATTAGGTATATACTGTCAGTGTCAGAATGGCTACTCATGAAATATTAACAGCTTGTAGAGATTTTTACATAGCCACATTTCTCTTCATTTTAACAATGTCAGCACAGGCTGCGGAACATTTATTTGTGTGAGTTCAGGCGGGCCATTACCCTACCAGCTCTTTTTTTGGTATGTTTCAGATGATATCCATCAAACCTCCATCCACATGCATGTAGTCTATCTCACCTCAAACATCCTCCCTCTGCAAATGGAAGCGAGGCAGTTTTCCAGTGTGTTTATTTGCAGCTTCCCACCACATCCTGGCTACATGATGTCTGGATACAATCTCCCGAATGTAACAAGGTGTTTATTGCCTTATGAAAGTGGTAATTATCCCTTTATGAGTCAGATAAGACCAAATAACGTTGCATTAAACAACATATGGGGAGTTGTTAAAATGCCTGCGTGGAAGGAAAAACCCGAGCTGACTGTGATTAACAATGAGTCCAATTAGAATTCGCCTAGGATCAGTATTCCTCTGCACAAAGCGGGAATGTGTGTCGTTTTTTCCCTATTTGTCTTTAAGATGGGTTTTTTAATATTATTTGTCCAATCTCTTTTAACCGCCGGTCTCCATTCAGCCCAGTGGGTGGGGGTGGCCTTTTTGTTGGATGGCCCCTATAAAGATGGAGCTGTCAATCATCTGCAGGCTTCCTGAGTCCTGAGAGGCAGCATCAGCTCTCTGTGAGGGACTGGAACAATGACTTTTGTTGTGACACATGTGCGTTTCTATTGAGCATTCTGTGGACAGAGTGTTACCCTCTAATTAAATTCATCCCTTCGTTCTGAATGCGGCTGAAGGGAGGCGCACAGATGGTTTTCCAAATAACGATTGAATGTAATAATGCAGAGGGAGGTCATTTAGATCCTGGGATTTGGTATGAATGCTTTTTTTAAAGGATCATTTTGGTTTATTACAACTACCTCGGCCAAAGAAGTAATGCCTTTGGTTCAGTTTGTTGTTTCATTCGTCTGATTGTCAGCAGGGTTAAGGACTATTGATCCAATTGCCATTAAACCTATTGGAAAGGTTTAGCATGGGCCAAGGAAGAAACCATTGAAGTTTTTAAGCAGAACCGAATTACGGGACGGATAAATGGGTAGGCACTCAGGAAAAATAAGTTTTAAAAGAATAAACATTAAACAATCAGCTAGATTAACCCATATTTTTAACATAATTCTAATAGTTTTTGAAAATATATCCAGGTTAATGGATACAAACCTAACCCTAGTTGTACTGATGTGCTGTATCCTAACCCTTCAACTAGGGATGCACCGAATATTCGGCCACCGAAAATTATCGGCCGAAAATTGTTAAAAAGGCCCTTTCGGCTTTCGGCCTAAAGGGTTTTAGCACCGAAAATATATCACCGAATGTCAGAGAACAGGGTTACGTTGATCATACTCCGCATATTTGTCCGGGTGTTTTGATTTCAAGTGGTGGAGTAATCCCGAAGTGGTGAAAGTCTTTGCAGTTACACCCCCTCGAGAAATGTCAGCTGAACACGTTTTACAAATCGCAATCCGCGCCTCTCACTCTGATAAATTTGAAATATCTCCAAGCGGCAGACATGTTGGCTGTGAGCCAGCCACAAGCATGGTTGCGTGCCATGCTTGTCGCCGCGTTTTGATTACGTCATCACAACAACACGTTAGGTTACCAAACTTATAGGTGCATTTCTTGTTGTTGAAGGCCTGGCAGTCTTTATTTACACTATTTTGTTGTAGGCCTACTGGCCTAGATGTTTATGCAGTTTTAAAGCACCTTGGCTTTGTTCTGAATGCACTTTGTTGTAGTTATCCTACAGAGAAAAGAAAATGCACTTGACTTGGAATTAATGTACTGTATGCATTCAAAAGTGCTGAATAAATGTTTTATGGACCCATAATAGTGATTATTATTTAAGTTAAGTTTTGCCATAATCATGTCTTTTTCCATAATCAGGTAGCTGAACAACATTGGTAACAAAACAAAACAAAAAAAATATATATATATATATTTCTATTAATCATTTTCGGCCTTTCGGCATTCGGTTTTCGGCCAACTGTTTCCTATTTTCGGTATCGGTTTCGGCCAAGAATTACCCATTCGGTGCACCCCTACCTTCAACCCAACATTAGCTTTCATCCAGAATGGTTCTTTGTTATATGATGTTAACCCAGCAAGTCTTTTCTGAGTTGTTGTTCAGAGTTGAGGGGATGTTCACATGCATTTTCTGGAACTCTTTGTTGTCTTTCATCCTGACGCCAGCTAAACGCAGCACAAATGTGTTCATGTATACAAATGAAAGAAATGCCTGTATCTGCCCTGTGATTGGAATCTTCTTGGAGTTCTTCTTGGCCCATACCAACAAGTTTCATCAAAATCAGGCCCAGTATCCTTTCATAACATAACTTCCATGGCAGTATATGTGTTATTTAAAAAAAAAGTATGTAGCCATTTTGATAAAATTATACTGTCCCTCAGTATATATTGTGATCGCCCAATCCTACTCGTAGACGGCTCCTTTAAACAAGGCGAAGATGAAGGTGTTACATATTTCTTCTTTGATTGTTTGCAAATAAATAGGGTAAAATGAGTTGATGAGGTGTATCCTCCTCTCTTATCACACAGGGCTGGAACTTGCTCTCCTCTTGACTAATGATGATGTGTGGTACAGGTAGCTGTCAGCGAGGCATGATTAATTAAAAGGGAAACTAGGCCAATTAGTCACATCTTTCTAACTGTGGTCAGTGAGCAAGGCGAGTTGATGCCTCCACACCCTCCACGGTTCCTCCATATACATAACGTGTTGGTTTCTGCAGCTATTTGTGAGAAGTCTCATCCTCTCAAGGGGAGTTTTCTTTATCAGTGTCTCTGCTCAGACTGCCTCAACACAGACCTGATAACAATTAAGTGGCGTCTGCTTTCGAATGGGGCTCAGAAGTATGAGCTTGCCAAGCAGGAATGACATAATGAACAGATCCGCCGCGCCTGTGTCTGCTGAGTTTGAAGACTTGCCACTAACACACAGTCGAAGCTGCGTTTGATTTTCTGTGTTTGTGTTTTGGAGGTCCGACCATGCAACAGTGATTAGCATTGTTGGGGAGTCAGTGGCTCACAGCGCTGCTTTCAGTGCCTGAGGCTTCTCAGCTGCCAGCTGTGGGCCTCGCTGCAGAGCCAGTGAGGAGAGCAGGAATCTTGTTTGTGTTGGACTGCAGTGTTGCTCTCAGCATGCAGCCTGGCCCTTGTCAGCGGCCCTGTCATTTCTGTCTCGGGCTTGTCCCGACAGCCTACCCAGACTCTACCGCGTCACAAAGGCGGGCTCGTCCTGGGAGAGACAGGTGTCAGCAACTCGCTCGCCGGGCAGATGCCTGCTGCGACGGAGCCACATATTTGAAGCTGAGCAACTGAGAGAGAAGGGTCATCTCTGCCACCCATTCACAGTCGCCACATCGCAAGAGACCCTGGCTCCATCATCGTGAGAGGGCGCTCATGTCAGATATGGAGCATCCACCAGAGTCCCAGTCCAAAGCATTACAGACCGGGCTGCGTCCTGACTGACTGACACGCTGACTGACAGCTTTATTGTGTCCTTTGAGGAACAGGGATGAAAGGCTCTCATGAAGAGGCCTTACAAACACAGACCACACTCAGCCGTGCTTGGAAAGAATGACTTGTTCCTTTGTACACATTGTTGTTTCTTTGTATAGAGTCCACGTCTTTTAGCTGACAACACTCTTTTTTTAATTGTGCAAAAGCATTAATTGAAGCATCTGACATGTTATATTCTGACTACAAAGCTTCAGCCCCAAGGACTGGGGAATCAAGAATTTCATGAGGAATTCTTCTGATTTTATCTTATTCAATAAAACTAGTGAAATGATAGTACAGTTGATTTCTGTTTATACAAAAATACAGACTTTTTTGACTAATCCAATCTGAAAAAGCTTTTCTACTATGCACAAAACAAACCATTTTGAATGCAAAGTAGGCAAAGCAAAACTGGCCAAAATGTGATCTAATAGGACTGTCAACAATGAAGCAATTGAGAGCACCTCCTGATCATCCAGATAACCAATGGCCACACCAGAACCCGCTGAAAATGTGCCCGTTGCCTCAAGAGGCTATATTGTCATCAGACTAATAGTCAATGGCTTCCTAGATGGTTAAGTTAGTAACGTGAGCATGAATGCCAGTTACAAAGCAATATCAACATTAGCCAACATTAGAAACCGTTAGATACTGTTCACACTAGACCAAGTCAAGTCTGTTTTATCGCTGATTGATTCCATTTTCATAGTTAAGAAGAAGAATGTGCTATTTAGTTTAAAAAGTCTTTAACCAGAAAGCAATATAAGTGGAACATTTGGGAAGAAAGTAATGAGAGCTGCACCTAGCTCTGTTTAGGAAAGCATTCGAAAATGATGCTTTGTTTCTAGCAGTTAGCGGATGTGTTGAGCCAATGTAACACCATGTTAATGCTTCCAAACAAAAAATGGCTTTTGGATTTTCAAAAGTCATTGTCTTTTACAGCTTCGCTTTACAACTGACTAAAATGTGGGATCCAAAGAGCGGGAATGATTCAGAGACACATGCTTAAGTTCTGTCATCTCAGAAGCAAATTTGTCCATATTTCGTTCCTGCTCTACCTGCCACTGCATGACATTTATATTTAAAGAAATAACAGGAAATAGTGAAAGCCAAATTACTAATGCACCCTTCTCTGTCTCTCCTTCACCCGTGTCTCTTCTCTGTGGCTAGCTTCCCTATTTTCTCTCTGTGTTATTTCTGTAGTCATCTAAATTGATCCGCGGTGAAGCCAGACAAAGATTGCTGTATATTTAATGTCTTTCAGCAGCCACATTAAGAGTGCAATGTGGGTGTGTGTTTGGGGGGGTGCTCTGACATTAATAATTGAATTGCAGCCGTGTATCTGAATGCTGCAGGAGCGCCAAGTGATGGATATTTTTAATGATATGAAGAGTGAAGCTCAGGAAAGATCAATGCAGGCACGCACACACACCACACACACAGTGTCTGTCAGTGTGGATATATGGTGCCGGGCGAATATGATTGTGCTCACACACTAATATTGTTTTGGTCCAGAAGCCGTCTGCTCTGATCTTCGGGGCTGAAGGTCTCCGGCCTGAATGACTCTGTCCCCTTTTGCTGGTGCTGTCAGAACTGACAGTCCTCATGTTTATTTCATTTTGCGTCCGGCCTGTCTCGTTTCCCTATCCTCCAATGTCATTAACGCTCGGAGCCAGGACCCTGCAGTGGCGCGCCTAATGAATTCCTCTGCGGCTCCTCACTCCCCACCTAGTTACCCCAGCTCAAGGTGTCAAATTAAAACAGCCAGGGAAAAGAGACAGGAAGCCGCTCTTGTTTGTGTACGGTTGTTTCACTGCATGTATGTCCCTCTGTTGCATTATTTAGTTTGTTTAGGGCAGCAATTTGTTCTAAGTGGTTGGGATTGAGAGAGTGTAGCTTTCTGCCCCAGACCATCTAGAACAAATGAGCAAAATGAATCTCTCAATTACACAATAAATAGAAAAACACATCTCTGCTGTAGAAATGAGTTTGATCCAGATCTGTCTCTGATGTCAACATGCTGCTTTAACCTTCCTTTTGGTTTGTTATCAGTGGGATTACTCTTGATGAAGCATTGTTGCCTTTTAACATTTGGGATCTCCATGATGATTTGGGGAATGAAATGAGCAGCGGTGAGGATGCCTGGCTGACTGCTAATTGTGGCTTATTTAGTTGTCAGTGTGATGAGCGTAACGAGGCCAGACGTGTTATTGAGCTGTGAGGCTGCAGTGGGGAAGCTGATTTGTTACATTTTCCCCACATTGATGGAGCCTTTGTGATGAGCGTTCATGTTTCAGGGAAGTGTGCAGTGTGGATAACAGTCTTATTGATCCTGATCAATTTTACATTGCAACACATGTTGCAAGTAGAGATGTCGGCAATGTAGGGGTCGATACAAATATCAGTAAAGTTCCACAATTATTGATACCACGATTGAAAAAATCCAATATTCTTTTCAGTTCATATTTCCCGCTCATTTTATATTGCTTATGAAGAATCTCGTTTACACAACTGCATTCATTCAAGTTGCTCACCAAAAGCTAAATGATACTCGATAATCTTTTAACAAATTATCACACAAATATAATTGACATTTCCCATTTTCATTGAATAAGGCTTAAAAACATCATAAAGTGAACTAAGGGACTGTTAGCTTGATTGTTTAAAGCTCAGCACAGCTAACGTAACTAGCTTGTTCTGCTGTTTTCAACATCGATTTGTTGACATTTTACTAGATAACTTTTGAACAAATAATCATCCAAATATAATCTACATTCACCATTTTCACTGCATAAAGCTTAAACGCATCATAAAACAACTTATTGGACACTCTGTTCACATTAGCTGTTATCTTGGTTGTTAAGCTAAGCAGCCATTGCTCACAGCTAGCGTAACTAGCTAGTTATGCCGACTTCAACAGAGGTTTATTGTGTTGTACAGTGTGTGTCCATTTGTGCAGAAGAAGTGACCACAGTGTTGGGTGTCAGAGGAGCAGCCCCCCTGTGTGGTGCTCCCTCTCTTTCTCTGACAGCCCTGCAAGATGGAAAATGGTGTCAATCAATTCATCAGAGCAACACGGGTGGATGTGCTGAGAGGAGAGCCCGGGGCGTGTTAATGGCAGCGTGCAGGAGGAGCGCAGCACATGATTATGCCTTCCTGCTGCTGTAGCTGATGCAGCAGTGCCTTAATGGACCGACTGCCTGTACACCCCCGGTCCACAGCCACTACAGATTCCTGCAGAGCGTCCTTAGCAACCACAATGGCAATGTGTTGTTTTGAAGGGCCTCCTTCCCCTACATGCTCCACAGTGTGCCGTGTGTTCAGACCCCACAGCACTCAAAGTCTACGGCTTGTTAGACTGAAAGAATGTGCTGCGTTAATTAAAGATGTGTAAATATGCTTGAATGGGCCGCATTAGAAAAGATTTGCGGATTCCTCTGAGATATATTTTAATTAAGGATTAATAAAAAAATAATGGGGGTTTTATTTTGCCTGGCAGACTGGATTTGGACATGATTCTGGCGTCTGCTGCCGGCTCATCAGTGGAATATTGAGCACCTCGCCTGCTTACAGGAGCACAGGGAGCCTCTCAAGGTCTCCTGAAAACAAAAGCATGGCCCTCTCCTCTTTGAGGAAAAAAGAAAACAGACATTTACTGTGGGAGGGAGTTGCCAACGCGTTGGTTTAATTACATTTTTTCCACCACCCCCCCCTTGTCTTCACCCTCACCCATCCTCTTCTCTCTTTTTCGGCTGGCAGAGCAGCAGAGTGGCTCTGAGACACGGAACACTAGTTGTGCTGGCAATTATGTTAATGGGATGCTATTAGGCCATGATTCCGTATGAGCGATCGGGGAGAAGAAGAGCCCCGGCGGCAGAAAATGATAACGGAGCGTGCGGCTCGTTGATACCGCTCCAGCAGGATCATTTGCATAATGAACCCTCCCCACTAACGAGGGGTGTGGCCTCGACACTGAGCTACTTAGAAGGCTCCGGAGTCGCAGCGTGAGGCGAGCCGGCACTGAAAGCACAAAGTGACAAAAAGATTCATGGACACAAGTCGTTGCGAAAGCCGTCTTGGCACCAATGTAACTGTATCATGCAAATTCCTCAGTTGGTGTCTTAGGAAACTCAGTTTACAGCCTCTGGTTGGTGTTTCCTTTTATAGGGAGACATGCCAATGCAATTTCTTTGTTGTGCGCTCTTATCCTGAAATATGAGTGAGAAAATCTCCATATTTCTGCCTTTGTGGTCTAATTTAGTCTGGACTGAGTCATATCAAAGGTGTGTTGTTGCTTCTGTGTAGTGATAGGACATACAGTACAGCACAATGTTATTTCAGGGAAATACATGCTAAAATCTCTTTGACTCCATAAATAGTTACAAATCAAATATTCATTATGCTGCCATTTTCAATGTATTCATTTTCAACTTACAACCTCTCGTTTCCCAGTCAACATTTTCCACACATGCACACACACTGACACAGTGCAGAGATTTAGGCCGTGTGATTCACTAAGCGTTAAGAAGGAAACTACCTCGGGCACCAAAGCCCTGGAGTCCCTCAGCAGCTCAAATAAAACAAGCCGAGCAGGGATTGCTCCACTTCATTTACACTGCTGTTGGCTTAACATGGTAGCCTTTTTCACCACTATTTACACAGCTAAGGTTATGCACTGCTGCTATTGATCCCAGTCCCAACTATTTATTATTAATTTGGCCGCAGAGCGCACCATCTTTATTAATGCACAGCTCCTCTCGTCTTGATGTATAATTTGTGTGTCCACGCAGCGTGCGTGTTTTTTTCCCTGCCTGTCGTCTTTAGACACGGCCTCAGGATTTGATTGGAATGATCCTAAGGCCCACGGGAACACATTAAACACCCAGAATGCCCCTCAGGCTGCTCTCCCCTCCTCTCCTTCTCAACCTTAATGAGAACTCCTCCTAATTATTTCAGTGGCTGGAGCGCGGGGACACAGCCAGAGTTAGATCCCCTGCGCTCGGACGTGACTGCTATGCTGATGAAGGCGGGGGATCAATAATTTAGGCTCTAGCCTTAATGGTGGAGTGAGGAGAAAGCGATACATCTGAGTCAGAGATTACATTTTAAAGGCGCTGCCCCGAGCTCCAGCCGGAGTTAACTAGAAGCGTCTGAATGTAAGCAGCTGACACATTTATGTTTACTGGAATCCTTATCGCTCTTCCTCTAAAGCTAAGTCTGTGTCTAAGTGCTTGTTTACCTTGTTTTTGTATATCCCACATTCAATTATTGCAGTCTGCAGTCACTCTGGAAATGTCTTGCTTGCCAAATGATTTGCATTTGAAGAACATGGGGATATAATTGATTTAGAGGCATGAATATTGATAGTATCTTATCAGCTCTGTGCCCATCCCTCAAAGCGCTCTGTGGAGAATAATGGTCCTCCGAGCATTTTTCTGGTCATCTCGCTTTAGCGGATGCACACATAATCTTTAAGTGTACAGAGCCTGGGCTCCATGAAGCCCTTCCATCTCCCTCTGGGGAGGCATCCATGCATCTTTTAAGGACTCGTCACATCAAGAAGGCCTGAGCAGAGTACCCTGCAGTCTCCCGCTCAATTATTAAAGCTGGGATTTTCATGCTCTGTTTTAACTTAGCCTTGGACGAGGAGAGGAGAGACACATGCAGAAGACAGTAGCCCAGCCAAGCCTCACATCCCTCCCCCCGAAGGGAGAGAAGGATGGTGACAATTTTCCATGGCAATTTATTAGGGTTTTTTCATGGAAACTTGGAGGAGGTTTTGAAACATTCATATGGATTTCATATTGCAAACATTCCCCCTTCAAACAGAATGATTCACTGTGGGTTGCATTACAGTTTCCCAGCGCCCGCATACGCTGTCACTGCGCGATAGAAAAAAGGACTGCATCCAATTATAACATGGGACACATGTTTTCTTTGATTGATGCGTGAGGGCTGTGGTCGGACGGATATAACAAAGTCCAAATGGCTCGGATTGAAATGTCACTTATTGACTCAGCCTGACAAACAATAACATCAGCGGCAGACGTCCGTGTCCTCCTCCAAGCTGGTTGCCATAGAAGTGGGAGAAAGGAGTTATGAATCAACTAAACAGGAGACAGAAACCAACATAATTCTCACGGTGGCTTGTAACGTTAGAATATTTAGGTATCGCCTACTTTATTCCACTTGGTCTAGATTAGATGCTGTTCATTTTTCTATTTAAGTGCAAAATAAGTCGTGCAAACTCCACAGTTGCTTGGCTGATGGCCATTTCAACTCTATCCATTGTCTCTGTGAATTGCAGCTGCATTTAACTTTGATTAAATATTGATACCCATGTACAGTAAACACTCGTGCCATATTGAGTACTTTATTCAGAGTCAGCCTCCCTCTGCAGTGTGGAATGGGCTGCTGCTACTCGCTTGAGAAATAGGCCCATTGTTTCTGGGCTCAGTGTTGATTTATGGTGACAAAATAAAGTGTTCTGACACCGAGCTGAAATTAAGGCTCAACCGATTTCCAACTAAGGTGTCATGAATTTGAATAAATCCTTGCGCGGGCGCGAGTCCACACGCGTGTCCTCGGCTTGCGACACACATGAAGCTTCGTCGGCTGTCGCAGTAATTTAATATTGTCTTCGACAGGCATAAATATTCTCTGGTTCTGGAAAGGCAGAGGATTAGTACAGCCTAATTGATAATTGACAAGATTTATTCAGCATCCACAATCAATCAACGCAACACTCGGTTCGTTACATGGAAGCCACTCGTATCTGTGATCATTTGATTTGCACAAGTGTGGGCCAAAGTATGCTCTGCATGCTTTGAGTAAAGGGATGTTAACCTGTTTTTTTCCTGAAACTGTGTCTCAGGCAGCGGCGTTTCCATATGTACAACAGTGGTGGGGCACATAAAACTTAGATGTCTATATATAAGCTTCTGCAGTGAGGTTTATGACTGGTGAGGCACTGGCACTGACTCTTCAGGTTTACAAACATTACATTTTGAACTAAATCAAAATATAATATTATTTTTAAAAGCTTTTTTTGTCTGATGCTTCGATTCATTTTAAACAGACAGTTCAACAAAAGGATACCCAAAACATTTAATTTTATCATTTAAATATTGAATTGTTCTCTCTTAGTAAGATCCCATTTTCAATAAAATTGCGGTCTTACCTTGACTTGAAGATGAAGTCCATTTGCCTATCCTTCTGGACGAAAATCTCTATTACTTTTTTTGTAAAAGTCCTCCTTATCTTCTTGTAGTTTCAAAAGTATATCATAATTCTAATCGATAGATTTATGATTAGAAAATTATAAAAGTAGGGTAGACATGTGGATATTATCCGGCTGAACAAAACGTGCATTTATCTAACAGGTACGTTTCCCAAAGACCTTATTTTGAGCTGTTTTCTAAAATCCTATGGAGAAATCTCATTGTTATTTGTAGAGGGAACCCATGCGCAGCTTACTTCCTGGTTTTGAGACGCGTCTCTCTCCTCCTCTTCACACACCACACTTTTCGCGGCACACGTACTTACAGCCAATCAGCTCTGAATGATGTGAGATGACGTATGGTGGGGATTGCAGCTCAGTGCCCCTATGGTCATTATTTTTTTGCCACACACATTAAATAGTACAATACTCTGAGCATGCGCAGTGTAGTTTTTACAGTCACCGTTCACTTAGACAGTGAGAGGAAGGGGCATGATCAGGTTTTGTCCCACTAGGCTCAAAACAGCTCAATAGGCACACACTCTACACTAATTAGAAGAACACAGACTAAAACAGCAATGTACAGACGGATCAGATGATTAAACATGATGTTAAAATATATTTTATATCAGTGCATGACATTAAGGATTTTGGCCCTGTGGGCCATCTAAGCTAATTTACAGATGGCCCTGAGCCCAATAGAGATTGCCCTGAAAAATGCGTGCGGACGCAATGCCACGAAGGGTTTGGGGGGCCTCCCCCTAGAACATTTAGATTTTTGCAGGTCTTAGATGCTGTCTGGTGCATTCTCTAGACTCAATTATAAGATGAACCAGCACAATATTATATTGTACAATTTCAATTTTATTCTTCCTTTCACTTGTTTGTTTGTTCTTGTTTGTGTTTGCTCGCTTGCATGCCCTGCATAGCTATAAGAAATACTTAAGTTGTTGGTCAAGACACTTTCCATCTGATGAAGGCAAATGCCTTCCCAGATGTAAAAAAGTAGAAAACATTACATTCAGTTGTAACTGCCAAAACAAACATTATTTACACTATTATGGCCCCTGTTAAAAATGTTTGTAATGTTATCTACTGTAAGTTGGTCGAACGAATGCCTCCTCATCCGGAAGCTGACCGAGCAGACCCGAGCAGCAGTCGAGAGGAGCCGAGCGCATCCGCGAAGCATACAAAATGGCGACGTCAGCGTTCCCGTTGGCCGGCAAATCTAAATCTCTTCGGTCACAATAATTTCCCTTTAGCACAATACCGCTTCAGTTGCGCCACTTATGTGACAGAGAAGAAGAGTATGTGACAGACAAGAATAGTCAATTCTAATGTCTAACACTTAATGTGGAGAAAGAGATGTCCTGTATGGGCTGATTGTGTGTTGATCTGTTGGTAATGCCTCGGGGTTCCTGTGGGCATGTAAACAAATGCATAATGCTGCGCTATACTTTGTGGCCTCACCCAGTTGCATAGCGACACTTATTGTTTAGGTGTCTTTTAATAAGGAGGTAGTCCTATCATTAGCTAGAACTAGCTAGATCTGATCAATATGGACATAAACGCGAGTGAAGTCTAATCGGACGGGAGAGAGAGATCGACACGCAGCACTGCATGATCACATGCAGCGGTGAGCGGACAAAACACACACTTCAGGTTAGAATATCACACAAGCTATTTTAATTACCTCTGAAACTACCTAAACTAGTTATAGATATGTTTAGTACAATGCACTTATTGTAAGTCGCTTTGGATAAAAGCGTCAGCTAAATGCAATGTAATGTAATGTAATGTTTAGTTTTACTGTCGGGTCACTCATTACTGGATCCGCGAGCTGCTAGCATAATAGATTGCCCGATCGGGCAACCAGCAGGTGAGGCTTCATTGCCCGAGCTAAATACTAGATGGCCCCGGGCCATCGGGCAGCCCTTAATGTCGAGCCCTGTATATATATTTTTTTATTTATGTTTTGCATTTTTTTGTAATCATTATTTGTAATACTTTCTTCTGACACTAGGTGGGGCTGTGCCCCACCTGCCCCTAATGACCAGTCGCCACTGGCTTCTTAACATTTAATAACCTATTAATGTGTCATGCCCACTTAACGGGAAGAAACTCAGCTAACTCACGATACGAACCATTTTTACCGAAACAAAACACAAGTCTCACAAGAAGCGTCTAAATGAGCCCTGAGCCAAAAAATGCTAATGCCTTAGCACAGAACTCACAGTAGAAATACTTTATTATTTATCGGATCTGCACAAAGCTGAGATTCCACAGATTCTAGGGGTCTAAGTCACTGAGCGATCAAAACTCGCGGCAGGGGAAGCAAACCCAGACAACACACAACGTATCTTTACGGAGCAAAATCGGGAAATATGTCTTGCCTTTTGCTGTTTCTTTTTTTGGGCATTCTGGCTACTCAATTCACAAATGGGTAATGTTTAGATGGACTTTTAGGAACTCCCCCTCGATTCTATTGACTCTAACGGTTAAAAAGAGATGTCAATCATCAAAATCGACCGATGGGTTCCAGAGATATGGAAAATAAACCCAAATCACCCCAGAAGTGTTTTTTGTTCTTCTAAATATCACTAAAAAGGTCAAATGTCACTTGTTTTGCATCAATCTTGATACAGGGTACTTATTATATGTTATAGTTTGGATTCCTAAAGCTTTTAGCCTACTATCCTATCATGCAAGGATGGTTTTCACTATAAGTAATTTTTCTCTCTATGTTCAATCTGAATTTACTTTAAAATGAAAAAGATCTATATTGATTCTGACTTTTCTACATCCAACTCACAGGTTTATCATTGCTTTGAGAAAAAAGATTATTAATGTACCCCTTTTAGAACTGAAGATATAGTCATTTGTTCTGGGCATGTCATTTTCGAGCCTGAGACCTGAAAAACAGGCTCAGGGCTTAAAACCTGTTAAGCCCGAGAGACCCCGGTACTGGGGGCCTCCTGCAACATCTTGCAGGAAACAGTGTCTGAGGGCATGTTCATTTAATAAACTATGAATGTTTTATATCCATGTAACGGAAAGAAACTCATCTAACTGATCATTTTAATTTTTTTTCAAAAAAAACACACAATGCTAACGCTGAGCCTCTGAATTAGCAACGAGCGAAAAATGCTAACAGATGACTGCACCGAAATTCACTCACAAAACCTTATTATTTATCTTTGCTGCACATTTCAACCCATCGTTTCACATCGTGAGGGGACACAGAATCGAGGGGTACCCTCATTATGACTCAATTATACGAACTCTCTGAGATAATAACAAGAACACACATCAAAACATATGGAGCTAGGTAGCTAGAAACGCTAACATGGCTCACCTCTGTTGTAGTTTGGTCAAAAGTGGTCTTGAATGGCATTAAAACGATAAAAACGATGCTGAAGTTAATCCATAGGTTAATCCAATGTGTCTGTGTCACTTTGACTGATTTCTGATAATCCATGAGCAATAAATCTGCTTTTCGGTTTTGAGATGTCAGACCTAGAGACAGCTTCACTCTTGAGCAAAACTGCATGCGCGAAGCCCCCACCTTTTTGTTTTACCATGTGTGTGTGTGGGGAGATTCCCCTTCGGTTCTATTGGCTCTAACGGTCAGAAAGAGATGTCAATAACCAAAATCGACCAATGGGTTCCATAGAAACGGTAAAACCCCCATTTCCACCCAAATCACCTCAGAGGTGGAGTTGTTTTTGCTAAACCTCTCTAAAAAGGTCAAATGTCACTTGTTTTGCAACAATCTTGATACAGGGTACTTATTATATGTTGTACTTTGGATTCCTAAAGCTTTTAGTCTACTTTACAATCATCCAAGGGTAGTTTTCACTGTAAGTAAAAAATAATCTTTGGACGGACACTATAATTTACAGTTTTTTACTATGTTCAATCTGAATTTTCTTTAAAATAAAAAACATCTATATTGATTCTGTCTTTTCTACATCCAACTCACAGGTTTATCATTACTTTGAGAAAAAAGATTATTAATGTAACCCTTTTAGAAGGGAAGATATGGTCATTTGTTCTGGGAATGTCATTTTCGAGCCTGAGACCTGAAAAACAGGCTCAAGGCTAAACTGGTTTTAAGAGGTTAAAAGATTTGTACATTCATTCATTTATACAATGGTAAATATAAATATGCTGTCTGTAAGCAATCGGTAATACAAATATCATAAATAATCATTATTTGCCAAGTATTATCAAGTGCAGACAGAACTGGGCCGAGAGGAGAGCTATTCTCAATATTTCCAGCATATTTTGCCCAAACTTTATGTATATACACGACATATATATATTTATTAGGGCTGTCAAGTTAATAACGCGTTAACGGGAAAAAAAGTTAACGCCACTAATTATTTTAACACGATTAACGCATGTGTATTTTTTGTCCTCGGCCGCCCCGTAGTTTCAGAGCGCATCGAGTTTAAAATACCATCTACAAGCTGATGCTGACAGCCCCGCTCCTGCCGTCCGCTCGCGGCAGACCACACTTCCACGCTCACCAGCAGGCAATGACTGGCCATCAGGAGGACCGGGAGGCCAAGTCCTGCATCGGGTCGGGTATCCGCGGGTACCCGACGGGTGACCCGCAAAAAAGGTGATTCGCGGGTGGTATTTTTTCAAACGCTTTTTTCCTGGTTCGGTTCTGGGTAAAACAAAGATGATACGGGTCGGGTTGCGGGTGTTGCATAATAAATATATTTAAATAATAATAATTTAGTTTAATGTTTAAATCCTCAGACCTCTCCCCCGCGGGACCGAGCATATTCATAACCTCTGCAGCGCATCTATCTGCTGCTGAGCGCGCCACATTCTGAATGGCTGAGGTGAAGCTCTCTAGCGGAGAATACAGCATTTTCAATAACTCTTCCTCAAGAGCGAAATCCAACGTCTGGGAGGCTTTTGGTGTCATCCTAGATGCAGAAAATAACCAACATCCCAGGCTTTTTGAGCCAAATATGCAACTGCGTGTGTTAATAATTGCACGTTTTCACTGCTTATATATATGCGGGTTCGGGTCGGGTTGCGGATCTTGTGCCGGCGGGTCGGGTCGGGTTGCGGAACTAATTGGCAATATGTGCGGGTAGCGGGGCGGGTTCGGTATTGCACGTCGCGGGTGCGGGGCGGGAGCGGGTCTTGAAAATTAGACCCGTGCAGGACTCTGCCGGGAGGGTGTGTGTATGTGTGGCGCCAGCGAGCGAGAGAGAGAGAACGTGCACACCTTACGTGTATTGTTGTTGTTAGCATCTGGTGCTAGCTAGCTGCGCTAACGGATATAAGGAGCTGTTTCAATGAAAACAGAGGAGCGACATTTCGCAGACAACTGCGCCGAGCACTTGACTTTATGCAGGTAGCCAGACAGTGGGACATTGTACGAAAAGTCAGCACACTCAGCACGGATAGTGCGCGCAACATGATTGCAGCGTCCAGGCAGCTCCCGTTCACACACACACACACACACACACACACACACACACACACACACACACACACACACACACACACACACACACACACACACACACACACACACACACACACACACACACACACAGTATTGTATTATTGTATTGTATGAGAGAGGTTCCAGGTTGAATTGAGGCTGATATTTGTAATGTTCAGAGGTTGTTATGTTTAATATTCATGAGAATATTTGTCATTGATCAAATGATAATAAACAAACATTTGCATAAAGCATCTTTGTCCACTCATATGTTGATAAGAGTATTAAAAACTTGAAAAATCGGATAAAACAGACCAACAGATAAAAAAGGTGCGATTCATTTGCGATTCATTTGCGATTCATTTGCGATTAATCGCGATTAATTATTTTAATCGACTGACAGCCCTAGTTATAATAAACATACATACATACTGTATGTTAAATGGATATACCCGCCTTCTTTCATTTATCTTTCCATTCCCACAACAATATACATAAAGAAATGACATATTTTGGACATAGTTCGAATGGTGATTAATCATGAATAATACATTTTTAAGCTGGAATTAATCTGATTAAAAATTGTAATCGTTTGACAGCCCTAATATTTATACAAATAATACTTAATAAAATAAGTTCCACAGTGCAAATTCCATCAGTTCGACATCATCATGCCATACTTGCCACACAGTTTCCCTGCTTCTAACATTTTATTTTTGTATTCACTTATTTATTCCAGTAGCTTCTACTTCTACAGGAGTGTTTTAGTCGGGGTTAGCATCATCAATGGAACGTAACGTGTCCTGATCAGAAGGTTTCAAATGAAAAGCCTTTCACTGGTTTCAAAAGCATAGTCCCATCTATTTGTCATACCTTCGGAACCCATCTGCTATTAGTCCGACAATGATAAACCTCGAGGGGAAACCAACAGCAATGATTTGGTTCCGTAGTAGTCACAGAGTATTCAGGCCAAGACTTCCCTTTCCATTAGCTGGTCACTGTTTGAAGTCCAATTAGCATCACAGAGTTAGGAGAGGACATCTACGACCGGATAGTTTTAAGTAACCAGTTTGCACACACAGTTTAAGCCATTTATAAATCTGTGTCAGACATTTGCCAATGGGTTTGGAGATTGCATTTCGACCAAAAATGTGTAACTCAATGCAACCAAACCCTGTTCAACCGTGACTGGTTGATTGAGTTTCATTGATAGAAGTTAGTGATCAAAAATGGCAAAGTACTTCTTAATTACTACTTGATTGGGTTGTTATTATTGCTGCTCGGATCCTTCCAGTAGCCCAAAGGGAAGAATCCCAACTATTCCATGTTGAAGGCAGTACAGGAAGTGTTGAATTATTTGAAAGTATAGTAATAGTGATCAGCAAAATGGCAAAATAGTAGCAAGTGGGTATAATTAGTGAAAAAAGAACACAGAGGTAATAAATGCTGCCATTCCCAAATTAGCCACTGGCTTCATGTGATCACGTGATAATGCTAAGACTTGGTCATTGTCTGGATCCCTGCCTTTATTTTAGAATTGAGTGTACTCAACCATCAGGTAAATTGAGAGAGGATCTGGGGACACGATGATTCTGGGATGCATCTGCAGATTAGCTTGAGGCACAGCAGAGCTCACTACCACCTGCGCCTTTCATCCTACGCTGCAATAGTTGCCACATACTGAGATAATACTACTGCAAGGGGAGACATTTTCTTCCCTTCTCTCTTTCTGTTTTTCTCTCTTTGTCTTTTCTGTGAATAATAGATCTCCTGCCAGCACACTTTCTTCTTTTTTCTCTCAGTGTTTGCCTGATATCTCAGGGTCAACTCAATGGATATGTGAAATAGAAACATTATGGACTCTTTCTGTGAGATGTGCATACAGTATACCATGAGCCATGTCTGAAATGCCATGCTCCTGGGAGAGGGGAAGCTATCCCCATATAAGAAATGAATGAGGTAATGTGCTGGGAGGTAATGGCTTTATGCAACATACTGGAACAGAGAAGCTCGTTAGGAGACTGGAGCCCTAACCCCCAGTGCTGCCTGCCTTTACTCCCTTTGTCATGGCAGACTGCTGGAAGCCAGGGAATTTAGTGCTGGAGGGGGGGAATCCATTTTGGGAGGTGCAACTCAATACTGGGAGGCTTTGCAGGGAGGCATAGGTGAGTTACTTTATGTATGAAATGAAAATTTATGAATCTCCAAGCAGCAAACCAGCCATGTCGCTTTCACTGGCGAGACAGCACAAACAAAGGAAAGCTCTCAGTATTATTCTAAGGTAGTGACCTATATGTACTGTTAAAGTTGAAGGCAGCAGTGATTCAAAAGTCAATCCTAAAAACAATTATTTATGAGGGCTTGGTTTTGACCCTTAATGGCTCAGTCACATGTGCATGAATGCAGCGAGTTACCATAACCTGCGAGTTACCATAAAACTGCTCCGGAAGGTCAGGGGTGCTTGGTTTTGGCGTGACTGTTTCCAACATGGCGGCAGGGTTGGATACAGTGTGGGAAGCGGGGCCTTGTTCATTCCTATGAAAGTTGCACAATGGCCAAAATGGCCTGACTCTCACAAGAAAAGAAAGTCACTGATTTACAGACTTTTTAGGCCACATGGCATCCTGGACTGACATGGAAGTTGTAATACAACTGTTTGGCAACTACACAAATTGTATTCAACGTTCGGCCCACTTTCCTGGGGTTTGGTAACAACTCTTCTTTTACAACAGTTAAACAGTTCACATATATTTGTTTCTTAAAACCCTGCAATGCAGTTACAGATTCTTGATTCATATCAGCGCTTAATGTGGGATGTGCTGTGGTGACATGTCCTTGCTATTGATTGAGACTGCGACTTTTACTATTTAAAGTTAACCAATGTTTAATTCCAAGCAATGCAAGGATGCTGTTTGCCTTTTCACATATAGAGTAGAAGTGAAAGGGAGGTGAATATTTACCAATCTTACCTGAAAACGCCTGGTTCCAACCAAAATGCGTCCAGAGTGCCAGAACAAACAGCTGGCCTTGGAAGTTTCTACATATTCTTTGATCAAATAGATCTCAAACTGTGTGACTATTTACTGATTATTAATGTACAACCATAATCATTCAGGTTTACAGTTAACTGTCCTCAACTTCAGACATTCGTAGTCAAATAATCAAAAAAATGCTTTTCTCTACAAGGAATCATGCAAAAATGAATACTTTGAATCTTATATTTACCTGGGATTTGCTCATAAGTTTCAGGTAATATACATCATTCTGCATTAAAAAAGGACAAATCCACCAAATACATTTTTGTTGACTAAGACCAAAACGACCAGTTGACAAATGGGGGCAGTCCCTTATAAATTGGTGCCTCTCACTATTGATCTGTTGTATGTGCTATATTTTCATCATCCTTTTGTTTATGAGATGCTCCAGGTAGTGAAACATTTCAATATGACTAGTATTGTAAAACATTTCAGTATCATACCCAATTGTATTCTGATTTACTGTAACTTTCAACCTCACATCCCATTCAGCCACCACAGAAACATCCCCTGTCTTGATGAGGATCGTGTTGTACAGCGAGTGTAGTGTTCTGTCGGTAGCTGCACACTACACGCACAGAGAGTCCACGGATGGGCTCTGTGCCATCTCCAGCGTTATCACACATGAGTGGACAGCACATCAGCTGACTGAAGTGTGCTGCAGTATCCGCACACTTCACTCAGTGATGGTGTCAGCATTATAACTCAGTGAATAACATGCTTGGATCATGTTCGGTTTGTATGATTGAGACATGGTTGGGGGTTTGTCTCTCTACAGTGCTGGGGTTTGTTTGGCAGGCAGGCAGGCATCACCAGGTTTCTGGCCCGCGCTGAGGCTGGCTTTCCGGTCTATTTCCAGCGCTGCATGTTCATTCTAGGTGACTGGGGGGACTGTGTGTCATTAAAGGCCCGTCCACTGCCTCTATCCAAGTGTGAAATGCTGCGCCTTGGAGATGCTGGTCTGCTTTTGTTTGTTCCACCAGTTTGTCGCGGCTCGGAAATCCTGTGCAGAAGGTCAACGGTGCTTTTTAGAGGTCAAGAACACGCTGCGCTTTTCTGCTTTTAGGCATTTTTACTTATTTTTACATGATCAACAATGTGAGAATGTCTATTTTTTATATAACATAGATATATTTTCAATTTTTAGACTAATACACAGGGGTGCACTTAACTGGTACGCTGGTGGCAAAAATCTGAAATGCGTACCGTCACTTGTGTCACTAAGCGCCTTTGCGTACCGACGTAGATGTGAAGCTTTTCCAGAAGGCGATTAGATCACTGGACGACAGAGTCGGTCTCCTTGTGCACAGACGGGGCTGCTGTAAACGTCAGTCTTTACAACAGCCCCCTTTTTTTGTGCCAAAACTACGCCAACCGGCTGCGGAGGGAGATTCCCCTGTGCACATTCTGTGCTCCGCGCACACACTGGAGAACTGTGCAAAACCAGCTGATCACAACGTTCACTCCACTAGCACCCCCCGGCTTACTAAAGACTACAGTGTTCAGTTTTCTCATTTACTGTAAGGAAAGAAAAATAAGCCTGTTGGGACACATCACCATAACAATAAATGCGCTCAATTATCTCCTTGTTGACAGTTTCCAAACCCTTTTGTATAGTTGACTAAAAGATATAAAATGTTATCGGATAAAAAGATAGGGGACGGAGCGCTGTATGGTTTCCTTGGCTCCGGTTTATACTATCTCTATTATAGGTCCTTCATGACATTTAAAACTTTATTGAACAGGGCTTAGAAATCTGGGGGCAGTATATAAAATGAGGAATTTATGAGACTTTGTGGCCTTTTGTGTAGGCTGTGTTTGAAATATTGTACTGCCAGACAGATGAGCTCAGCCTGTGTGGTTTTAATGTCGCGGTAATGATGTGCAGTAAAGAGCAGGTAACAGATGCCAGAGTAAAAAGGAGCATGATATTTCAATATTTAGCATAACAGATGTGAGGTGGCATTTTATAATGCCAGTAATCCCCAGCTGACCCTGTAAGTCAGTAACAGATGAGTGATTTAACAATATAGTGGATCAAAACACCCTTTTTTATGTTTATTATTTAAAAAAACTGGAAGGTTGATTTTAATTAAATGTATTATGTCAACAAATGTCACATAACTGTATTAGGTTAGTTGAAATCAATAATATTAAGTTGAATCTAATAATTGTATTGCTTTCAACTAACCTAATACGTGATTTGAAATCAGTTGACAATACATTTCATTAAAGTCGACAGTTCAGGTTTTCTCAGTGTACAGGATTTCATTTTGTTTAATCTCTTGGCAATGCGCTAATATGAGGTGTCCACCTCCTGTCCAGAGGATGATGTTCTAGATGCGGTTCACGAAAGGCTATAAAAGTGCTGCGTTAAGCCTGAGACGTTCTCTTCCTGAGGCAGGTGCGCATCCTCAGCCACGAGAGCAGAATTTAAAAGAAGCCGGGGAGGTTGGCTCTGCGGGGAAACAAAAGTAGGAAGTCAATATGTCCTGAATCTTTTATGAAGGCAGAGGTATTCAGATCACAGCTCTGCCGACAGAGAGAGCAGCCTGCTGCTTATATGAGGAGATAGAGAGTGGTGGAGGGTCTAAATCTCTCCCTGATTTACCTCAATCCTCATTAATGCAGGAGCTGCTGCTCAATACGCTTCATGCCTCAGGAGGAAGAGGGGAACGTATAGTCTCATTCTGATGGAATGCAAGAAGAAATGTGCTAATAATAAGAATTTAGTGATATTTTCAGTTGTAAGTTCATTTGGGTTCATGACTACTTGGTCCATGGTTTTATGGTTTGTCCATTTCTATTGGTTTTTATAAGGCGTGGGCTGCTACTGCTACTTTCTTAATAAAATAGTTGTATACAGTATATATATGCCCATCGCATTTTGTAAAGCCCAAAGTGTCATCTAAAAATGTCCCCTTTGTCCAACCAACTGTGAGAAACCAAAAAGATCTTTAGTTTACTATGAAAACTAAGAAAAGACTGTGAATCCTCATAAGCTTATTCAAAGGAATGTTGGGAAATTTAGCTTAAAAAATTATCAAACAAGGATTTCATTATATATTGGCAAGTTCTGGCGACACATCATAGTCATGCCACAAAGTCAGATCGGGCCAAAAATACCAGCAGTCAGGCGATGCTATAGAGTGGCGAAGTCCCTCCCCTTCCGGTGGACCTCCATGGGACCTTATTTCGAAAGAATTATGTATTGAAGTCAATGGAGAGAGAAAAATTATCTTTCGATCCCGTTTGAATTGTGCCACAAATTACAAATATGATGTTTGTCAATTTAAAAGATTATTTTGCAAGTCAAAAAAAAAAAATTGTCGTAAAACTGTGAAAGAACACATTTTATTGTGTGAAACGTTCAATGAACTACATCTCTGGTCTCCTACAACAACACACGTCACCAAGATGGCCGTCACTACTGTCTTGTCAACAAAACGATTGAATACCCTCACTATCACCACAATGAAACACCTCCAGAAGAATGTCATGCAAAGCTGCCTGCCTGCCTTCCTTTGATTCTCTCTGAACTGCCTGGGCTTTTTAATGTTTAATGTCAACCATTTGTGCAGATAGCATGAAGTAGAAAAGATTGGCGATCGCCGATGCTAGTGTTAGCATTTCTCCCCCGGGCTTAAATTGTGTATTATAGAATGATCACACCGGTGTGACAGTACTCTTCAAAGGGTTCACAAAATATGACTACTACTCTTACTGTTTAACATTTTGGGTTACTTGATGTTACTTCATATGAGGGCTAATAAAAATGACAAGGCTGTAATGCTAACTAACGTGCTAGCTACTAGCTAGGTAGCTAACTTGATCCAGCCACTTCTGGTCCTTTCATCAGATGGGAAGCGAAAGAACGAGCAAGACCCATTGCTGGTATGATAACAACCTGGTACTAAGCACACAGGCATCTTGTTAAAGTTATCTTATCATAGCCAGCGCCATATAGATAGATGCTATCTATATGGCGCTGATCTCTGCTATCCCTTAGTGGAGGAAAACAATTATGACATCACTTATGCAACTCTGGGATTTGTAGTCTTTCTAGTTGCGTATTTTTCATAGTCTTATATTTCAACAGTTTTACGACAAACTGTGACTTTTGGAAATTATTATTATTTTTTAAGATTGACAAACATCATATGTGTAATTCCTGGCACAATTCAAATGGGATCGAAAGATACGTTTTCTCTCTCCATTGACTTCAATACATTATTTTTCCGAAATAAGGTCCCATGGACCGGAAGTAGATGGGCGGGAATTCGCCACTCTATAAACAAGCCAGCAGTTTACACAGATGATAAAAAACACATAACTTTCGGCTCAAACTGGGAGTAAACACCCAAAATGTTACCTTTGTGCTTATAGCACCAACATCAGGTTGAATTTAGAACTGTATGTCGATTTATTTTACAAATGAGTTAGGGTTAGGGTTAGGGGTTAGCTAAAATTGAGATTAATTCTCACCTAATTGTCTGGCTGACATTTTTACAAATTGTACCACATTCCGTCATCACCGTTTCTGACGCTGTGAGTACAATGCTAGTACGGGAATATGGAAATAATATAAAAGTCGTAAAGAAAACCCATTAATATCATTTAAGTATAGTAGAAATAAGTTAAATGAATGTCTTTAAGAGAATACTTAACATCCTTGCCCATACATTTCACTAAAGGCACCCTTACTTCCTGTTTGGTCTAAGCGTCTTCAATTAAAGCCGCACTAATCAATATGTTTATTTTAATACTGGATCAAATGAGTACATAAACAGTGGAGGGAGTCACATTAAGGGAGGAACTGCAGGGAAATAGGAGGGCGGTCAGAGAGCACAGGCAGAAGCCAAATACCCTCTTTGTTCAAATTGAACAAAGGTGGAAAAAACAATTGTCTGTGTCCACCCTGTGATTGGGATCTGCTCCAAAATGTAAATGGTTGTTCCGAGGACCATGTGTGAGCCTTCCTATACGTTTCAGGGTCAACAGGCAAGGGCTTTCCTAACATGGTAATACCACAGGAACCTGCCGTTTCCTTTAGTCATACAGAGCGTTTAGAGCCTTTCAGCACATGGTTTTGGTTTTATGGCGCACAACTTTACTGATTCGGTTCAGTTTCACCGCTCTCTTCAACTCCTTTTCCGGAGAATGTACCAACTAATATGTCGTAGCTGGTGGAGACCAAATCAGATCCAAAAGTAGAGTGAATATTGGTCAGTTGGAAAGAAACATGGCTCTGAATGGATGTTAATGATGCACTAACTTTATAAGAGGATAAAATGTCAATGTCAGGGTCAAGGGGCCAAAAAGTGACTGCAAGCGAACAAGTCAACGGCCACTAAAACAAAGACTGAGATGAGGTATTCCTTGGCTGTAACTCTGAGATATGAATATATGTTCATATTAACATCAGTCTTTTCAACACACACAGTTCCTGAAAGACTCAGTTCATCATCTCCGTCTGCTTTCCTCACTTCACTCAGACTCTCACAGAGCGTCTGAGTGGCTCTTGTTTACAAAGGGGAACGTCTGGGGAACTTTCACTTTGTTATCGATCAGGGAGACAGAGTGCGTCTGAGAGCTGATGTGTTGTGAAGCATCGCCCGTTTGAATGGCTGCGTTGTGTGTTTGAAACACTGAAAATAGCCCATCAGAGCCTAATCAAATTAATGCACACTTACTGCTGCCAATATCTAATTAAGCATGCTGGGCACAAAGACACCAAATGACATTGGATGAAAAGGGAAAATATTCATTTGAGTGGGAAACAAATATCCAGCGGAGCTTGAATAAGAAACGTACAACAGACCTGCTGGCTCACAGGAAGCAGCAGGTGCGGCGCTGGGAGAGGTCGAGGTCGCTCTTTGTGAACGTTGGCTGGGACATGTCCACAATAACAGATCTTTTTTATGTCCCTTTTCTCTCCCGGAGATGCTCCGCTGGCTCTCATTGCAATTAAAACCAAGTGTCCATCAGAGGCTATCTGCACTGTGTGGCCCATATGTTTGGGTGCTGATAGAGCGTGGATTACTCTGTTTGGGACACAGATAACAGGCTGTTTATAACCTTGGCAGAGTCTGGGGCCTAATCTGGCAGGAGCATATTTCCCCTTGCTACCCGATAAAGGCCTGTTAGCAGCTTTATCACACGGGCAGATAGAAGTCGAGCCAGAGCGAGACGAGCACAGCACAGAGCCCAATCTGGCACCACACACACTGCTGCTACTGCTGCTTTATTTTTAGAAGCCTTGTCACCCCATCTCTCACACACACACACACACACACACACACACACACACACACACACACACACACACACACACACACACACACACACACACACACACACACACACACACACACACACACACACACACACACACACACACACACACACAGCTCCTTGTCAGAAGGAGCAATTAATTTCTACATCTGCCTTCTCAAGGCAACACAAGGACCAACTAACAAATTAAAAGGACAATGTCCTCATTCATCATTAAAGCATGTGGAGTCGCCTGAGGAATGAAGGCAGGCCTCCTCTCATATTCCTCTTTACGTCTGATACATATAAAGGTAATTAGCCTGAGCCTGAAAACACAATGTACGTTTTTAGCAATGAATGGGCATCTTAGTATTTTTGTCATGAAACCATCCTTGACTAAAGGAAAGGAAGGTTCTCAGAGCTGTTTTCCTTTGAGCTGCTCCTGGATGCGTGCGAGCCTTCTCTGCTATTTTCTGTATCCCCGTCTTGATGGCTCTGCGTAGGCACAATTAGAGAGAGCACTCCTTTCACAGCCGGAGAAAATTGCCGTCCTCTGTAAATTGCTTTTGCCGCAGCTTAAAGAAGATCTCTTGTTACCCTCTCATTCAGTCTTTTCTCACCGCCCGCTCTCCCTCCTCTTTCGGGAAAATTGCTTTCTCGCAATCAACAGATTGCTTGCCGCACTTAGGGGTAAATACAGGTAGACTAGAGCATTAGCATAACATTATTCAGACAAGTGTCAACCTCCAGGCAGTTACCGCTGCATCTGAGCTCAGTGTGAGTTGAAATGAAGTGCTGCAGAGTCGGAGGAGATTCTCAGAGAGGAGCTGGAATTTGGCAAAAGTGCAAAAAGATGAAAACAAGACCGCAAGTAATCTAAAAAAAAGGATTTGAGCATGGAGATGTGACAGCGCATGTTGCTTCAAGGTGACTGTACAGTGTACTCCCTTCGGATGCTGTAGGTCAGAACGACCTCATCACAGAACACGCCGGATGGGCGAGATGGGAAGCGGCTTTATTGGTGCGCCGGTGATATATGGTGCTGTGACACCAGAGCGAAAACAGAGCTTGATGTTGGATCCTACAGACATTTTTTTGTAATGCTTTTTCGCTCGCGTCACTTAGCTCAAATTAACCTCACAAGCATGAGTCTAATTAAGTTTCCTCATTGAAGCTTAGCAACGTTCCCCTCTGCGTATGATTCGATCCCCTCCTCCCTCCTCGGGGTGAGGAGATCTCTCACACTCTCTCTTTACTTACTCCACCCTTTGTTCTCGCCTTCTTGATTGACAACAGGGGTTCCTTGTGACCTACATTTGCATCTGCTCTCTGACCCAAATAGGACCCACGTAATGAGCTGCTTGGCCATTTCCTTTTTCCTAGCCGGAACTAGTGAGATTTTATCTTAACTTCAGGGGGGGGGTTTATCCGTGTCCCCGGGGCTTTGTGTCTGGGGCCGCACAAAGACACCGTGCCACTCGGGCCATTCCAGGTCATCTGACGGTGATCACTAATCAGCCGCTTGTGTTAATGTGCTGTATCACTGAGGCTTAGGGCCGAATCATCAGTCAGATTTCAATCTTGTTTGTCAGCTGTGTCATCACTTCTCCTGGAGTGTCTTCCCCAAATATGGCAATAAATCCAAAATCCATTCAGAGTCTTATAGCCGTGCAGAGCGTCGGGCTGTAATGTAATCTGACTGTGCAATGAGCCTGTTATTGTTTCCTCCCAAACACCAGCAACAGTAAGCAGTGGCAGCAGCGTGCACACAAAAACAGACAGAACCCCCCTGGGAGCCCACCGTGGATCCCCCAGCCAGCCTGAAAGACATGCAGCCATCCCAGCGTCTGATAAACACAATCACCGGAAATATGAGAAAGACGCTTTGTCAAAAAAACTAGAGATAAGATTCAAGTGCATTTAGAGTACAATCACTCTTTTACCACCCTGTCACTGTATGTGGGCTTCAACAAAACTCCTCAGTGTTTCACAGTAACCCTTATTAAGTACATCACACACACGCATGTAAACATGTAAATGGACCAGAGCCAGTGGAAGAGCAAACACACTTTTATTAAGACTGCCACCTAGTCGCATGATGCTATTTTGCTCGTTTTGTGTATGTTGGTGTTATTTTATCTTATTTGCCAGTGCCAAAGAGACATTTCCATTATATCTACAATAATGAATGGACAATAAGACATTCTGAATCTGAATCTTACATATGAATTTAGACTCTCAGGAATAACTCTGGAACTTGTTTCCTGCTTTCATTTCCTGTCTCTTCGACGTGTGATTTCCTCTTATCAGCAAGTGTGATATTACGTGAATAATCTCATTTTCCTGCAGCTTTCATAATGACAATATCCCATAGTCCTGATTTTGATGAACACCTTCGCCGCAGTATCAGTGTTACAGTTAGATAAGAAGCGCCCTGTGAGGGAATGGAGTGAGACATATCCAGAAATGGCCTTTCTTCTTTTCACTCACTCCACTGCTACTTTAGTCCACCTCATTTCAGTTAATGCTGCTCCCATCTGTGCTGAACAATCAGAAAGGAAAGCTTTTCTGGCGGCTGCATTAGATGGCCTTTCATTTTCCTTCAGCCCATAATGACATAATGTTGAGCCTCTATCTGTGGATCCACTCTCTTCTTCCTATAATATAAAACACCAAATCCTATTATTTCTCCGGCTAAATAACACCGCTCCCAAAGGCGTTGTGTGATGTTTTAATGAGCGCTCCCATTTCCCGACGCTCGACGCCGTCTTCTCTTCTGCATTTCCTTAAACTGCCAAGTAAGAGCCCCATTAATAATTCAGCTCATTAAAGTGTGTAATTAATCTGGAGCTGGGTAACAGGGAGAGACTGAGGCGCAGGGAGAAAACACTCCGGGGGGGCACAAGAGAAACATTGGGCGAAGAGAAACAGCCCCCCCGATGTGATGGAAGCAGCTCCCCGGCACACGAGCGGTCCTCCTGCATAATTTATCTGGCAGGAAGAAGCCACACACACACACACACACACACACACACACACACACACACACACACACACACACACACACACACACACACACACACACACACACACACACACACACACACACACACACACACACACACACACACACACACACACACACACACACACACACACACACACACACACACACACACACACACACACTCAACAATACAGCCTGGGTATACACAGGGCACTGGGGCTGTGTGTGTGTGTGTGTGTGTGTGTGTGTGTGTGTGTGTGTGTGTGTGTGTGTGTGTGTGTGTGTGTGTGTGTGTGTGTGTGTGTGTGTGTGTGTGTGTGTGTGTGTGTGTGTGTGTGTGTGTGTGTGTGTGTGTGTGTGTGTCCTTGTGGATGTGGGGAATCTGCTCTGGTGTCTGTTTACTGTAGATATTGAAGGTCAGTTTCATGGTTTCTTGGAAGGCTGTTTTAGATTTCCTTTGAATGAATACATGAAAATGTAAAGACTCTAGAATGAAATCATAGAACTCATTTTATCCTATTTGTAATATATTGTCAGTAGGGCCCCAATGACTAATATCTTAGTCATCAATTGTGATGTTTGGGGATTAAAATCTGTTTTTAGCCCCCAAATATGGAGATTTCCTGCTATTTTCTGATTTCTGAGAAAACATATTTAAATGTCTCTCTGACAAAACATTTTAAGACACCACCTTTAAGAAAAAGAAACTTGGATGGACACTTTTAGTATTTTCAGACATTTTGTAGATTGAACAATTAGAAGATTAAAATAAAAGAATCTGCAGATGAATCAATAATACATATAATGGTTAGTTGCTGCCTTAATTGTAATCCAAGGGCAATATTCTTAATTCTTTTTATTAAATTCGATAATTTTCTATTTTGAAATGAATATACATCAGCATTTTTTTTACATCACTTAAACACATAAATATGGAATAAAAAACGTCCTTCTAAATCAGGACTCGAAATGTGCTTAGTATGTTAAATAATAACAACAAATGATCTACTTAACAGTCACTTTTCAATAAATGTATTTGTATTCATACAAACTCGATTCAAAATGACTACATTTGGCATCAGCCACGGAAAACTGAATATGTTTTAATATAAGTCAAATATGTTTTCAGATTAGTTACATCAGCATATTAATATTAGTTTCTAATAAACACCTTTCAGTCAAACAAGGTCACGCTGACGTTTAGTTGGCTTCAGTATAAAAGATATCAGGATGGAATCCAGCGTGCTTATCGTCATATAAACATGTCACTCTTATTGTAGTGCACTAATATTCTTCGGTTGCAGGATGCCAAATCTTCTCATATTTGGGTTCACATTTGGATATCTAATAACACCAGAGCATCTGTTTTGAGGCAGAGTGATGGTTGGAGGAGGATATATTGCCCAGTAGTATTAGCTTCAAAGATATATACATATATATATATTAGGGCCGGGACTCGATTAAAAAAATTAATCTAATTAATTAGAGGTTTTGTAATTAATTAATCGAAATAAATCGCATTTTTTATCACATATAAATATTTGACCTGAGAACAGTGAGAAGATGTCAATAAAGTGTGCCGTCACACAGAGGTAATTTGAATTGCTTACCGAGGTCCAATGATCCCCAGTCAGGGCAACACATTCGGCTTTCTCCAATAAATTCTCTTTATCTTCCTTTTCATTGTCATAAAGCTGCTGGATTCTTTTTGTCACTGTCTTTCTGCATGGCAGCTCATATGTTGTGTCAGACGATGCAATCTGTAGTACCTTTTGCAGCCCCTTATCTTCTACCACTCCAAGTGGTCTACAGTCGAGTGCAATCCAGTGAGCTGGTTATTTTTTCAGACGTGGACTTAGTTATCCTGGCCCTGAAACCAGTCATCTGGTTGAGTGTGGGTTGGGTGTGGGTCATACTTGTCAACCCTCCCGATTTTCGCGGGAGACTCCCGATTTCATTGCCCTCTCCCGGTTTCCTCCCGGGGTCATATTTCTCCCGATTTCTGACAAAATCAGATTTACACACGACTGTTTCCACTCGAACTTTAATACAGCTACACCATTGTTTGGTTTCCATGGTAACACGTCTCTTTAGTAGCGCGCGCAACTCAAAAGTCTGAGAGGGTGAGGCAGATATTCACAGAAAACAGAACAAGAATCGACAACTACTCTACTCTCTGCTCACTCCTTTCCTGTAAAATGCAGGTCCAGTCCACACATATGCTCCATCAAGGACGGTACTACAGGCCGCAAGGCAGTGCACTTACAACTACAATAAGCATGTTAATGTTAATCTAACAGCTCCGGCGATCCCCCCCCCCCCATGGGTCCTTGTACTCGGAGTCGGGCTAACGTCCACGCTAGCTGCTATATGTTTTGCATTGAGGTGATACTTGAGGCTTGATGTGCTGCGGTGATATGCGAATTCCTTTATGCATAATTTGCATACAACCGTGCTCTTATCGAAGCTTCCATCCGTCCGTTTTTTAAAACAAAATGTCCCATCCACGGGGCCAACCAAGGCAGTCTCATCAGCTTCTTCGTTCATGTTTGACTATTGTTCACTGTGGTTTGTTGTTGTCTGAAGTCATGAACGTCAGTTGGTGCTCCAGTATAATCGGTACGCCTGAAACTCATCCGGTGAGAAACGTTCCGCAGGGCAAAAATAAGTGCGATTAAAATGCGTTAATTTTTTTAACGCGTTAATGTTTGTGTAATTCATTCATCTTAATTAACGCGTTAAAGTCCCGGCCCTAATATATATATATATATACAGTGCTAGTCCAATAAGTGACTAGAAATGTCTGCACAGAAATACTAAAGATATGTTCAAGGAGATCTAGAAACAGTCTCTCCATTACGTTGTTACTTATTTTTTTGTAATAAAGTGAATATTCATGACATCAGATTTATAAATAAATCTTTCAAAATATCGGCTTAATTCTCAAAATCCAGAAATGCTTCACTCCATATTGGCCAGCAGGTCTAACTGAACAGCTTAACACAGCATTAGTAGTTGCAAAAAAACACACACTTACAGAACAATTTCACAACAATTATACAAACATTTCTGATGAATGCAGGGATTGAAGCAAATAAATAAATGGCAATTTAATGCAACTAATCAGTAACTTCCTTAACTGCCATTACACGTCTATTGCTTTTTGTAGCCCTTATTCAAACAGGTAATCTTATTAAGACATGTAGGGACATCTACAGGAGATATTTGGTGGCCATGAAGTAAATGTTGCTTCGTCAGGTCATGGCTTATTTCCAGTTTTTGGTCATTTGTGACAGAACCAAGGGTCTCTGCTCTTTAGAGGCTCTGTCTGACACAGAGCAGTTGAGATCTGTGCTGTTTGCTTCAGAGGCTTCAGGTGCACCTCCGTCAGCGGCGCTCTCACTCAGCATGCCTGCTGCCACTCCGGAGCCCTCAGCTGCTCCAGATGTGGCTTAATTTACTGCGACTTGGCTAATCATGGTGATTAAGGATTAATTACTGTTAATCACTTTTACATAAACTGGTTGGCAGTGGGAAGGCTGTGCTCCGGTGAAAAATACCACACAAGTGAACGTAGTCAGAATGGGACGCAGCCATAAGCATCCAGGCTCGCCATTGTGGACAGTTGATCTGAAGCTCTTGAGCTCATGAGCACACCACTCCAATAAAGTTAGCCTCTTATAATTCTGCATCAGTGAAAGAGCACAGGGCAGTATCCTGAAAACATGGCTTTGAGTTTCAGCATTCCTAAACAAGAGCCAACATGAACATATTTCTTGCTGACAGGAGAGACGTTGTCAATATTCGACTCAGCAGTTGTCTCCTGGTCAGCCGAGGCTACACACACACACACACACACACACACACACACACACACACACACACACACACACACACACACACACACACACACACACACACACACACACACACACACCACTGGGCCGTGCTCTGCCCTGCTGCAGGAGATAAGAATGTGAAGGAGCATAACCACTGTGAGTTCCATTAACACAGGCTGACAAGGGAATCACAGGGACATCAGGGCGTCCGGGATGAGGCTGACAACAAAGTGCTTTAACCCTCCCTCCCCTCTCTGCACTAGCTGAGGGTGGCAACAGTGTGGTCACCTTCCCTCCTTGGCCTGGCTTCACACTGTGACATGCTCGTCTGCTCTCCTGAAGAAATGGCTTTAATAAGGTGGAGCGGATCAAGGCGACTGTTAATGACATGACAGGCCCAGCCACACAGCGCCCGGGGCCACGGGCCCCTGTCTGCTACATGCTGCCGGACGCTCACTGGCTCATGTGGGACACACGGGACACTGGTGTGGATGCTCTCTAACTGCTACCCATCCTTTTTGTGGGATGGGAAGTGAAATGAACACAACTGGGCTTCACTGAGAGGGGAGCTGGTTCTACTGCATTATGGGCCCTCGGCAGAATATGCAAAAGAAAAATAATAATACAAACACAACTTTACTTATATAGAAACCTTCCGAACAGTGTTACATTGCGTTTCGCAAAAACGGAACACATTTGAATACAAAGAATGAAATAAACTAGAGCTCTTGTAACACGCAGGAAATAAAAGCTCTAAGAAACTGGGAATACCATAAATCGAACTTGATTTTGAAATTATTTTGGATTTTCTCATTAGGCGTTGTCTTAATTGCAAATTTGGTCAGTATAACCTACAAAGTCTTCTTTAAATTACATTCCCAAAAGTCACAATTTGAACACGTGGATTACTAATGTCGGTAGACATGAACAAGACAAGGCAGAGGTGAAAGCCTGAGGCTGGTGGTGTCACAGTATTAAAGAGGCCCTAATATTCAGGTGTATATCAGTATGTAGTATCTCTACTTTAAAGAGTACTCTCCTGCTGATGTTCTGGTGTATATCAGTATGTGGTGTCTCTACTTTAAAGAGTCCTCTCCTGCTGATGTTCAGGTGTATATCAGTATGTAGTGTCTCTACTTTGAAGAGTCCTCTCCTGTTTTCACTCTCTGCCCAGTCTGCTCTGGTTGGTTAGCTGGCCGGCTCTGTTGTGATTGGTTAACGCTTAGAGATGTCCCGCCCCTTAGCCTATCAGGTACGATGTGCTTGAGCGCTAGCCAATAGAAGCGTAAGTGTTACTTAGTGATGTCACTATGTTCTGGAAGTAAACAAAGGAGTCCAATGGAGACGCTTCAGGCAGGGGGGGGGGAGTGACTGTGAGAGAAACTGACTCTGGAGGGAACACATTTTAGACTTTGCAGACCATTTACATGCACAAGACCTTTACAAGTAACCTTTGGTCAAGCATACCATTTTTTTTTTAAGAAAAAGTGTCAGATAGAAGTATATTATAAAAAACAAAAAAGCTTTTTATGTAAACATTAATAAGAAGTGCAATGTTCACTTTGCCATTATGTGGTTTAGTGACCCGAAAGCGTTGGTGGACCTCATTCCAATGACCTTAATCAATGGAATCTGCAGACAGTGTGTGTGTGACTAAGTGTTTCCTAACAAAGCCTCTGCTTCTCTTGAACTGGTGGCTACAAAGCGGAGGGGCCACAGAGAGGATGAGGAGGCAGCGCTTCTTTAATGTGAAGGCTGTCAGCTCCACTCCCATTGCTTTTCACCCTCTGAAGAGCACGAGGCCTTATTGCTTTAATTGACTCTTTATCTTTTTGTTAATTTCCCCTTTTGTGCAATCGCTCCCTGTCTACCTTTTGATATGTCATTTTACATTGGTTTTGCACGACTTACAGGAAGTGGCTGTATAGATTACCATATTTCATTTAAAAAGATGTCTTTTTGACAACACTGTTAAGGAGCTCCGTTGCTTCTTAATTGTCTTCATTGCCCATTAACCTCTTTGATATTGTCTGTTAACCTTATTCCCTTCAAATGAATGACTGTGAAAGTAAATGCAATACAATCATTTCATTCTTTACATATCCCAAAGCTCTTTTTGTGAATAATAAGTCATGTCTGATAATGTTATATTGCTGGCAGGAGTTTAAAGGCTGGAGCCTGTACAAAGGCAAACAGAGGAGACTTAAGAGGAGCAGGATTTAACAGTTTGATGCCTGTCGTCTTCCTCCTGGTGTATGTTGGTTCTCTTTCCATTCCACTACACTTGCGACTGTATAATGAATTATTCCGATGTTGAATTAGCATGTAGCTGTCGCTTCGGCGCTAGTGCCTGCCTTGTGACAGGACCACCGTGGCACAGGCTGGCGTGGAGAGAGGGGGCTTCTACTGTGATTTATTAACTGCTGAAGCCACAATGAAGTGTGCGCACTGAAGCACCAATGCAAACAAATAGGGCCAGGCCTGTCACTGTAAATTCAAGCAGACAGGCCGACCGCAGCCTGACCAGGAAGGGTTAATTATGCAAAATAATTTGGCTTTCAACAGACACACTGGACTGTTTGGAAGGATGGACTGATTATTCCAGGCAAGATTACATCACGACTCTGTTTGGCCAACAGTATGATACAAGCTGATTGTAAACATTTGAGATCATACACTTGTATTCAACCGTATGCTGATTTTATTTGATGACTCTAAAATATTACTATGATTTAAATATCTTATGCTGTTTTTTTACTTACAAAGGATGTTGTTAAAGCAATACTTATTCAAATATGAGGATAACATATTTGTAACAGCTAGGTAATGCACTGGTGTCAGCACTGCATATTTTACCATTTTATTTGTGCATATTCTAAAAAAACATTTTTTGCACAATATAAATGAAGAAAGATCCTTGTCCCTTGCAAATTCCCTTAAAATTGAGCAGTGCCATAGCTTATGGGCACAAGAGAATAAACATGGAATTATGATATTATGAGTCTTATATAAAGAAAGTTAATTACAGAATGGCTTTTGCACTGGTATATTTTTTGAATACTTGATTGTTATTTCTCTAAAGTAAAGATACTTTGCAAATGTCTGATGTCATTAATATAAATGACTATTAGTGAAAAATACTATTGTATATTTAATGCCATTTTCTTTCCCTTCGGTATTAAGTCTTGTACTGTAGGTAAAAGGGCATTACATTTTGGAAAAAAATCAAGTTAAACCAAATTCCATCCCACGCGTAATCAACCCATTTTCTGAACAATGTTGTAGCCTTACCTTAGATCCATTCTGCCTCACTGTGAGTGACAAGCTAACGTTACTATTAGCAGTTGCTTTAAAACAGCTTTACCATTAGCCACTATTTTACATCTATTTTGGAATCCTTAATCTTTCCTCTCATTATCTTTTTGGTGTTGTAATTATATGACTAGCAAGGCCTGCTAGTGTTCACCATTGTGCGTTAGCAGAATAGCCTAGCTTGTAAACTGCTAAGAGGTCGAACAGAGCGTACATATTGATTGTTAAATCTTTCCACATGTTTGATAGTATATTAAAATACAAATGTAATATGACAGCCTTGTTGGATACTATCCTGTTTTGTTTTTTTTAGCAGTGGTGGTCTTACAAACACAGGAAGAATCCCTTCCTGTGCACTTGTTTCTTTTTTTACTTTGGAAATACCAACCTGACACATAAAAAGTTGGAATTAGCCTTCTATTGGCTGATTACTAGGCAACAGAACAGAAAACCTGACATGAAAACATAACAGGTTGTCACTTTAAAGTCTTGTGCCCTTCGCCTTTCTACTCTAAGAGCTCTTAGAAATGTCAAGCCGGTTGTTGTTGATGTGCCTGGATATGCTGTCACCTGATTGCATTGCATGTCACTTTTGGCCAGCTCTCCTGTGCTGCTGCTACCTGTGATGTAACATGGATCCCATGTCAGCGTGTGGGTGCAGAACGGGGGGCCTGAGAAACACCCCCAGTCTCTGTCAGAGGACTCCATGTTTGACCGTCCATCTCGCTGACTTTGACAGAACAGCCCAACATAATTCATTAACCATCAGGCCTTCCCCCCCAATCACCCGATCACCACGACAGGCTGCCATGCCAACAGTCCCTGTCGTCATGCCTTGGAAATCTAGAAGGGGATTACATATGGTAATGGTTTTTGACAGCCTGCCATTTGCCTCCGTTAATCTGATAGGATAAGATATCTGGACTGCAGAGCATGGTGTGCTGGAACTCTTTGAGTCTGATATTGTTACGCTATGAAAAAAACGGGATCATTTTGAAGATGCGAGCAGTGTCCTGGAAGAAACTTAATCCCCTGACAAGCTTTTGATACAATCCCAAATATTGTCACTGACTGAAAAGCCTATTTTCAGACCTGGATCTTGCTGTCAATTTGAATATTTCTAACATTTATGAACTTCTGTCATGTTTGGCGAGGCGATGTGCCAATCTCTAATGGACCTGGTTCCTTCCCTAGTGATAACATTACTCTGCAAGGCTAGTTGTGATGCTAGCCCCAGCCTGCTAACCCACTTTTAGTTTGCAATGGTTCATTCCCTTTCAGAGAGAAGACATAGTTTATTCTCTGGTCTGTTTAATTAATACTCACCCCAAACTGCTGTGAAATGATGTATATCTGTTGCTTGTAGTTCAATTCATATTTTAATACCCAGACCCATCTTCTTACCAGGCCAAGCCAATCTTCTCGGATGGCTAATATATGCAGAACAGAGCATGTTACACATGTGCTTGCTGAAAACAAGCAACGAAGGGGGAGAAAAAGGGGGTCTAGGCAAGCTGCTCTCCAAAAAATAGGGACGTAAATCATATCCGAGCATGATATACCAAGCTTATCCTCGAAGAGCCTCTTCACTCGAAAATGAAATGAATATACGCAGATAGACAACCAGACAACTTAACATCCACCTCTCCAAAAGCTGATTGCCCCTCTTTTTAAGTTGATTCAATTTTTAAAAGGCCATGTTGTGTGGTGGAATTAATGTTATGTGCTGCCATACCAGTTTCCTTTTCTTATTTTCTCATTTGATTACATTTTTCTTGCCATGTGTAAAACACAGAGCAGTAAAACTACCAACCAGTGAACACCCATTCTTGCCCAATTCTCTACTGGCATAATGTAGTGTGCTGTTTATCCGTTATAAAAAGACACCTATGTTTACTTCAGGTCTAATCTACATTATAGTTACCTTTGTCCTTATTTAATTTTTTATAAGGTTAGATACTTTGCTTTTCACAGTTAACTGTTTTTTGTATATAATATTTTTGATATATCAGAGGACAACTTAACCTCAAATAGAGATGGAGAGTAACTCTGTGTCTTATAAATGTAACAGTGCTTCTGTTTTTGAGCCAGCTAGCATTACATTAGCTTATTGGCCAATCTAGATATTTAAAGTGAAATCGCTTTAACAACACCAAAACTTATTTGGATTGTGAATTGACTAACTTAAGGATGAAAAATGAAATTATAAAAGAAGGGCACTATGTAAAATAGATCTTTGTCCATTTTGAAAGTACAGAACACATCCTTGCAGAGATGCATTTTAACTGTAAACCCATTTAGAGGTTTTCTCCCAACACTACACCACATGCATTCTGTATGTTATTAGCAAATTGATCAGCAACCACATCCAATATAAGAGTCCCATCTTTGTATTCCTATTAAAGCATAGAATAAAGTGCAGCAATAAAGCCCAGTGCATGCCTCCTTGGGAGAATTGCTTGTCAACAACAGGAGGGAGAAATAAGGCATCGTCTGACAACAAGCCATCTTTGAAACGCCTCCAAGAGGGAAATGGAATCCATTAGAGACATACAGAAAATGTGTGTTCAGTTCACTGAGTGGGAGGTGGGGTGGGGTGGGGGGGCAGATCACACAGACACACAGATTGTAATTGTTTATCCCTGGGAGAACCTTCAATGTCTGTCTGCGGGTGGCTAAGTAAGTTCACCGGCACTATTGGGCAGGGAGTGCCCAGCAGACCCTAGGCTCTAAAAACATTAGGATGAATCAATTAGGCTGCCATTAGCCAATAAAGTGGCCCTCGCTGAGTCGTGTAATTATGACCCACAGCAAAGCCAATTTTATGGAAGCACATTATCCCTTTCTTTTCTTTATTAATTGCATTTGTTTGAGATAATCCCTCCATGGTTTTAATTATGTGCTTGCGTTTCATGGTGGAATAAATAAATCATAATTTCCTTCCATCACCACAGGATTGTACGGAAACACCAAAACACGAGACATTGTTACCGTTATGTCGGTCTTGGGATCAAACTGATTAGTCCCTTAAATTAAAAATGATGCATCATTTTACACATGAGCCACATTAACCCCACTCCCCATCAGATGGTGTGATAGGAGGCGGCAGGAAGAGCTGATATTATAGGCAGCAGCTACTTAGCTTGTTCTGAGCTCAGAGGACACTATGTAAGTGTGACAATGTGCTGTCAATGAGGGATGACAGTACACAGCCAACATGGCGTAATGCATTGTTCCTTCCTGGGTCCCTCCTGACAGATGCTCTCTAAGACAGCTGGATCAGCAGCCAGAGTGGAGCAGGGATCTGGGCTGCATGTGAGCGAGGAGAGGAAGTGATATGCGGCTGATTAGCGACGGTGTACATGTGTCAACAAGCAAGGCCCGGGGATCACGCCAGAGTTTGGTTTAATTGCCAGTTTACCTATTTATTTTGAGCACAATCCCCCGCTTAGATACGCAGCACTGTTGAATGCAGTCGTTTGTTTTCCATTACCTTTTTTTATTCCATCTTTCAAAAAGAAAAATGTCAGTCTACTTGTTTTCTTTTCTCTTTGCCTTCTGAGAGATCTCCTAAGAAATGACCTTCTTTTGCTGCAGCCGCTGTTATAAGACTGATGTAGACTGATTGCTTCCAGCCAAGTAAAATAAACACTTCATGAATGTTAAGTTGGAACTTGGCAGACGTGAATCGAAACCTTTTATTTTTCTCTCTTCTGGACACAGGGAATTTTTGTGTTCCATTTTCATTTGACAGTCTAGACGTTTTATGAGTCGGGGAAGAAATCTAGCCTTGGGTTTTTTCGGTAAAAACATCTGACTTGAGCTTCCTCCTTCACATTTGTGTGCTGGTTCTACTTTGTGCCATTTTATCTGTGTACCTTTGTATTCAGGTTGCAGCTTTTGTGAATCTTTTTAATCTCGTTCCATCACCTGGAAACTTAATGCAGCTTCTATTGTGCGCTTTGGTGGAAATTGCCAGTTTTCTTTCTTCCCCTTTACTGCTATCAGCTGTTTTCCTTCTGAAAATGACTTCCAGAAAGTGCAGCTCATTTTTATCCTCCATGGGATATTGCGGTGTGCTCTCATTTTAACACCCACTTTAGTCTGGTATTTATGAGGTGGTAACCATAGAGAAAAGCCCCCTCTCCGTGCTGAGTGTCCGGGAGCCGGGGAGCAGCGGGGCCTCGGTGATGTACGCTAACTGAAGCAGACAGGCGGGTGTAGAGTTTCTGATGAAGCAGGTCTGATCGGGTCAGAGCGCGGCTGCATCGTGGTGAAGTGGCGGGTGTGAAGCCATCCGAGGTCCCCCCCCCAAGCCTCGTCCATACACAGGTTTGGAGAGTAACAGATTACATGTAAACAGATTACGTAATCAGGATACAAAAATAAGTAATCAGACTACCGTTTCCTTAAAAAAAATTGAGATTACTTGCAGGATTACAGGGTTACAATTCATTTTGAAATAAAGATGGATATATTATAGGTATACATATACTAAATTAACTTAATTTTTGGTTCATGTGTAGTTCTTTATTTTAAATACATTTCTGTTTTTAATGCAGTAGGTGGACACCTGATGTATTAAACAAAAATACAGTATATACTTTCTATTACTGGATTAAATTTAAACAGCATTTGTGAACTATTACTGTTACTACATGTTTGATATGAAATATCTTGGTTTCGTCTTTTCTAAGGTTACATTGTTACACACACTTAAGTAAAAATCATCTTATTGTTATTTTTCTCTTGTTTTTATTTATTTTCTCTTGCATTTGATATTGAGGTAATGCAAAAGTAACGAAAAGTAATCAGGTGACATACGTTTTATTCTTGACAGATTAGTTTACTGATTTTTTTTATTATTGTAACGGATTACCTTTTTTAAGTAATCCTCCCAACCCTGTCCATACATTACAGAGTGATGAAGGAGTCTGGGTAATGAGACAGGATGTTTGTACAGTCCTGCCATCCCCAAAGACCCCCTCCCTTATCAACTCTCCTCCACCTCCCACACTCAATCTACCCCCCGCTGAGCCTGTGGCCTGAACCTCTGACCTCCTCCACTCGCCAACAGTTGCCATATTTGCATTTCCAGTCCACTTAAAAAAAAACAGGGTGGGGGTGACTGAGGGAGCCCCCTCCTCTTGCGATTGCTAGTACAGCCGGCCTCATTCTCATCCCAGTGACCCCCTGCCCAGGCCTACAACCCGGGAAAGCAGTCTGGGGTTAATGCACCAAGCACTCCCATTGTCTCTGAATTAATGAAGTGCTCCTGCCTGTCCCTTCTCATTCAATGACAATGAGGCGGATGACAAATGGTAGCGTTTTAAATGGCTATCGACACACGTCGGGCGTCAAGTCTCAGATCCAAAGCTTATGTCGGCGGAGGTAACGATAATGCGGGCCGCAGTCGATCCACTTTCAGCGTCCACTCTGGGATTAATTTGGATGTCGCAGCAGCACGCTCCACACAGGAGAAGGTGCTTTATATCGAAATGGATGGTTCTGAGATGGAGGAGGAAGAGTCAGAGCCTGGGAGTGTTTGCACCTCAGAAAATGGAAGGTTGAACTCAAGTCTTTTAAAGAATGGCAAGGGAGACCTCTAGTGGAAGGCAGTGGTACTCATCCAGGCTATTGTTGGAGAACATCCACATTTGCTCTGAGCTGCAAGGATAAGGAGCATTTAGTTTCAAAGGGTCACATCAGGTCACTTAATACATTTAATTAAACAAAATAGTTAAAGCCCTACTGTATTTCTGGAGGTAAATTACTCTCTAGTTCCCTGTATTATCAGAATATTGTCATTTTGCAATGGATCAGTTTTAGTTTCTCAGTGTTAAGGCCATTCTTTCGTTATGTATAAAGGGCCAAATATTGTCACCTAATCGGGACCGCTGTAGTCCAGGAAGTATAAAAGACTACAATTCCCATGACGCCAGCCCTTCAAGAGACACAGAGATAGGCAACCTATGTTGAAAACGCTGTTGAGACACCGTTTTTAACCGTTTTTAAATTAACCTTAACCTACACTAAGAAAAAGGAAGAAAGATAATCTAAGTTGTTTATTATTTTTATTTGAGTGTTTCCTCTTAATAATTCCTTACATTTATTATAGCGCTTTTCCAGATGCTCAAAGTGCTTTACAAGTACACATTACACACACATATCATACATGTAACGGTCATGTACTGTGGAAAGTACCCACAGAAGCAAATTCGGGTGAAGTGTCTTGCATGAGGACACAACGGCCTGACGCAGTGGCGGCTGGGGCGGGTTTCGAACTGGTGTTCCCCAACGCCACTCTTGATCTGATGATCAACGCACAGCCCACTGCGCCACTCCGTCCTCCTCTTGTGGTTTTGACTATTGTAAACACCTATTTTCTTTGTTAAATGTATGTGGAACGTTTTTTATTATATTTTGATCAAACGTGAGTAGCACAGCATCAACACATCATCAGAAGATGTAAAGCTAATAGAGGCCTATTGAAAGATAACGGCTTAGAGCTGTCTGTTTAAGGTGTCAAAATGGCGTGATGGAAACAAAGGAAGGAAGTGTTGCTCCAGTATTTAGCCACATCCTTCCTGTACACACACTACACTCTGCCTGTGTGTCTTTCTTCGCTCCACCTTACTGCATCACTCTGAGCTGCTGGATCTGACAGCTTGTTACGGAGCATCTCTCCGCTGTAGGTGGAACCTTTCATGGCTGACCTCTGACCTTCTCCTGTCGTTGCAGTGCTGAGTATCCGCGGCGCCCAGGAGGAGGAGCCCCCGGACCCCCAGCTCATGCGCCTCGACAACATGCTGCTGGCGGAGGGCGTGGCCGGGCCGGAAAAAGGGGGGGGCTCGGCGGCGGCGGCTGCGGCGGCGGCGGCCTCAGGAGGGGGGTCGGGGCCCGACAACTCAACCGAGCACTCCGACTACAGAACCAAGCTCACCCAGATCAGACAGATCTACCACACCGAGCTGGAGAAGTACGAACAGGTGAGGCACACACAAACACACACACACACACACACACACACACACACACACACACACACACACACACACACACACACACACACACACACACACACACACACACACACTTCATCTCATAGAGCAGTGTGTGATGGGCTCAGGGCTCATGACTGTTTTAATCATCTTTTAAAGGGCAGAGATAAAGAGAACAGGGTCATTTTTCCGTTTGTTTCACATTTGAGACTTTACTCAGCAATTTACTCCAAAATACACATTTAGTTTAATTAATTAGTTTAACTTTTATGAATTTGTACCCCTCGATTTCTCCCAAACTCATAAAAAATTGCATTAGAGAATGCCTCATTTGCATATTCAAACTAAACTTGTACATTTTAACTGGGTAATATTTATGGTGATGTCTACAGTTTTTACTTGAAGATTCTCTGCTTAAAACATTTAGACAATAAAATGTCTAAACATCCCCTTTATCACATTGTATTCACTGCATCACGTTAGGGTTCTTGGTTTTTATGGATTTAGATTCTCTCTTTGGAGTAAAAGCTGATTAAATACAGCTGAAATAATCATGCTGAAGAAAAATAATCAGCAACATAGGCGGCGTGTGAGGCTCAGGTTTGGGAAGGCTAAATCACTTTTTTTTACCTGACGCTGCCCGCCTCCAGCGTCTATAGAGTGGCGAAGTCCCTCCCCTTCCGGTGGACCTCCATGGGACCTTATTTCGAAAAAATTATGTATTGAAGTCAATGGAGAGAGAAAGGTTATCTTTCGATCCCGTTAGAATTGTGCCACGAATTACAAATATGATGTTTGTCAATTTAAAAGATAATTTTGTCAAATGAAAAAAAATGTGTCGTAAAACTGTGAAGTAACACATTTGTTTGTGCGAAACGTTCAATGAACTACATCTCTGGTCTCGCATAACAACACACGTCACCAAGATGGCCATCGCTACTGTCTTGTCAACAAAACGATTGACTACCCTCACTATCACCACAATGAAACACGTCCAGAAGAATGTCATGCAAAGCTGCCTGCCTGCCTTCCTTTCATTCTCTCTGAACTGCCTGGTCTTTTTAATGTTTAATGTCAACCATTTGTGCAGATAGCATGAAGTAGAAAAGATCGCCGATGCTAGCGTTAGCATTTCTCCCCGGGCTTAAATTGTGTATTATAGAATGATCACACCGGTGAAAATACTCTTCAAAGGGTTCACGAAATATGACTACTACTCTTACTGTTTAACATTTTGGGTTACTTAATATTACTTCATATTAAGGCTAATAAAAATGACAAGGCTGTAATGCTAACTAACGTGCTAGCTACTAGCTAGGTAGCTAACTTGATCCAGCCACTTCTGGTCCTTTCATCAGACGGGAAGCGAAAGAACGAGCAAGACAGATTGCTGGTATGATAACAACCAAGCACACAGGCATCTTGTTAAAGTTATCTTATCATAGCCAGCGCCATATAGATAGATTATATCTATATGGCGCTGATCTTAGCTATCTCTTCGTGGAGGAAAATAATTATGACATCACTTACGAGACTCTGGGATTTGTAGTCTTTCTAGTTGCATATTTCTCATAGTCTTATATTTCAATAGTTTTACGTCAAACGGTGACTTTTTTGACATGGAATTTTTTTTTTAAGATTGACAAACATCATATGTGTAATTCATGGCACAATTCAAACGGGATCGAAAGATAATCTTTCTCTCTCCATTGACTTCAATGCATAATTTTTTCGAAATAAGGTCCCATTGAGGTCCACTGGAAGGGGAGGGACTTTGCCACTTTATAGAAAAGAGATCAACTCAGTGAAAGCACCGCCTGCTGAGCAATCAGAGCTCAGTGTGCAGAGTTTAAATCTATCAAGTCATATTCGGTCATATTACAGGATAAAGGAAATACAGTTTAAACTGCCGTATGCAGAGAAGACACCGACGTGTCGCACTTATCATTCATATCACATCATCAATCAGATCATCGATCATATAATATCACAATATTTCCTTATCTGAGTCAGCTTCTCGAGCCGTATCTGGCCGTGCATCACCTAGGCCTACATTGTCACCTAGGCCTACATTGACTGTATGCAGAAATATTATTTTAAGCAACACATTAAGTTGACCAAACACTCAAATGTAATTAAAGTCAGATCCACTCGTGTCTTAGATGGGGCAGTGATATCATAAAACTGTTGTACGCTTTCAAACACTCTGTAGTTATTTTTGAACCAGTTGTTCTATATTCACCTTGCAGGTGCAACTATGTGGCTTGTATCCTGGATTATATGTTTAAGTCATGGATGTTTAAAGTTCATATTTGTCTAATATTAGTTTACTTTTCATTAATGAAGTATGACGCTGCGCTGTCAGTACACTTGTCCCTGTTTGTGATTGGTCAAATGTAGCTAACTCCGCCCCTTTCACATGAACGCTTTCTCAGCTAGAGAGAGAAACCCTGGCTTGATTTACCGAGTAGATAACCAGCGTCGTAGGACCGCTTAGCGAGATCTCGTTTGTTAGGGTTAGTTAAAGGTGACCTATCATGCAAAATGCACTTTGTACGTCTTTTATACATGAATAGTAAAAAAAAAACTATAAATATGCCTTATATAGGTATGGTCCTACACTATGTTATTCAAATATAGCATGATAAGTCCACTTTAAGATAACTCAAACATATCCAGGGTCTGTTACGCTAATGTCAAAGACACAAACATTATAGGCCCTACATTATATTTTTATTTTACCAGGATGCAGTGACAAAAATATTTGGGAAGATTAGCCTTCCCGAGCCTACAGTACCCGCCACCCCTGATCAGCAAGTACTTTGATAATTATTTAGTAAAAACACTGAAGGTTTGTTCATTTCAGCTATTCAGTTGTAAGTATCTGCTGCTATTCTTTGTCTTATTTTAGAAGGTTAAATTTGACTTAATTGTTATGGAAATTATTACAACTTTCACCGACATGAAAATGTTTTCCAATACTTTTCTACACCAACTGGTACTGAACAAAGAGGTACAATCTTAACACAAAACAGACACACCCTGGTAACGTCTGTGTTTGCGTTTATTTCACAGACTACACAGTTTCTATCTGTTGAGCCGGTCCATCGTGTTCTCTTTAGCACAGACTTAAAATCTTCATTGAAGCAAGATTAGCCAGTTTAAGAGCTCTCTTGCTGCTGTCACATTTTACTCACTGTGGCCTTGTTTCCACAAAAAGTATAAAAGTCCATCTCTATGGAAACGGCATATCATAGCTTGAAGAGAGATGTCAAAAAGCTATTTTGTTGAGGATAACAGATTAATACTGGCATCCATCATACAAACATTTGAAAAAGGTGAATTTGTTTGATTTAATTTATCCTACAAAATTGGAAGTGTTAGTAATATTAAATAAAAAGGATTTCACATGCTCTACATATTGAATTATTGCATGTTTTACAAACTTTCCTTGGCAGCATCATTCCCGGCTTCTGATGAGTGCAGAACTTAATATTTCTGACAGAATCTTGTTGTTAAGCCCCAAGGTCCCTGCCTGGTTTTTTTTTTCAGGACACTGTGTCTCAGGGGATCTTAATATTTAAGAACCTATTAATGTGTTATACCAGATTAACGGAAATAATCTCAGCTAACTGACGATATAAACCATTTTTACCAAAACAAAACACAAGTCTCATAAGAAGCATCTAAATGACCCCTTAGCGAAAAATGCTAACGGACATTGGCACAGATCTCAAGATAAAAGTACCCTTATTACTTATCTTAGCTGCACATACAAGATATCCGATTAAAGCTGAGGTTCCACAGATTATTTAGGTATATAGTATCATCACTGAGTGATCCGAATTTGCGACAGGGGAAGCAAAGACAGACATCACAACACGTAGCTTTACGTAGCTTCTAGGGAGATCGTCTCACCGTAGCTGTTAATCTGATCAAAAGACGTGTTCAATGGCATTAAAACGAGAAAAAACGCGGCTGAATTGGTTAATCCATAGGTTGATAAAGTTTCTGGGCAATAATTTGAATTATTTATAATCCATAATTCAATTTTTATGTAAAAATCGCAGAGCAAAAATTAGCTGCTAATGGTAGCCACCAGAGTGGCTGCTGCTTCCGGTCTTGGCAATGCAGCAGTCTAACACACACACATGACCAAATAAGAACTATGTGGGAGTTCCCCTCGATTCCATTGGCTCTGACGGTTAGAAAGAGATGTCACATGTCAAAATCCAGCAGGGGGAGCCAGAGATAGGAAAAATCCACCCAAATGGCCCCAGAAGAGTTTTTTTTTGTTGCTAAATCTTTCCAAAAAGGTCAAATATCACTTGTTTTGCATCAATCTTGATACAGGGTACTTATTATATGTTGTACTTTGGATTCCTAAAGCTTTTAGTCTACTAACCCATCATCCAAGGTTAGTTTTCACTATAAGTACAAAATATTTTTTGGACGGACACTATAATTTACAGTTTTTTACCATGTTCAAAATGAATTTTGTTTCAAATAAAAAACATCTATATTGAATCTGACTTTTCTACATCCAACTGACAGGTTTATCATTACTTTGAGAAAAAAGATTATTAATTTAACCCTTTTAGAAGGGAAGATATGGTCATTTGTTCTGGGAATGTCATTTTTGAGCCTGAAACCTGAAAAACAGGCTCGGCGTTTAACAGGTTAAAAACACTGTTTATTGCTGTAAATTCTTAAAGTTCGACATATTAAATAAAATCATTTCGGAAAAAAGGCACTATGTTCAGCTTATATTTGGTTACTGTTTCTGGCAGCAGCCTTTGTCACATGTTGAGTTCAAGGAGCGCCAGGATGTAAAAATCTGACCATATTTGATAATTTTACAGTTTTTCCTTGATCAATGCTGAATAATTTTCGGTAAGACTTCACTTTAGATGGTTTTCAGCGCAGAATAGTCCAGCACATGCAGTATGTCGTGTGTCTCTGTGTGTATTCCTCGTATAGTCTCGAAAAAGTGCATGATTTCCTCTCATTGCCTTGATACCCGATGTATTCGTGACAATAGCATGGCTCTCAGATGAATGTGCTGAAGACAGATGAACACGCAGATAGACAGACACAGACAAAGCCTGACACGACTAAACCCAGAGAGAGATCGACGGGAGGAGAGGAAGTAAAGAAGAGGAGACAGTAGGAGACGCAGAGCCGGAGTGTAATATGGTGGCAGATTCACGCCTGGTGTCACACGGGGGATGAATGAAACGTCGTGGCGTGTTCGTCTCTCAGGGCGGCGAGGCTGTGAAAGTGTGTGTCTGAGAAGGGAACAGCTGTCATTGGTTCCTCTCAACACACTGCCATCACCACTTGTGTTAAATATGAATTTTATCAGCGCTTATATTCCCCCATGGCTAAGAAAAAAGCTTGCCCCAGAACTACAATAAGCTAAGAGCTGTTTCTTTTTTTTTAGATGCATTTTATTGGTGACTTTGAAATACTGTGTGACATTGTGTGTGTGGTGAGGTGAGGTTTCTGTGATGGTGAACTTCATATTAAATGTACACAGTAAATTAAAGTAGAACTTCACCCTCATCCCAATTACTCACCTTGTGTGACTTTGAATTCTTGAGGGAAATGTATTGATGAATCAAAGAGGCTCTATTATGTTTGGTTTTGGTGTGTTTTATAGGTTTTAGTGCATGTAAATGCCCCCCCTGCCTGAAACACCTGCATTTAATTCCTTGGTTTACTTCCTGAACATAGTGACATCACTATGTAACACCCATGCTTCTATTGGCTAGCGCTCCAACACAGAGGACTCGTTAGGCTAAGAAATAGGACATGTCTTGGCGGTTGACCAATCTCAACAGAGCCGGCCAGCTAACCAATCAGAGCAGACTGGGCTCTGGTTTCAGACAGAGGGTGAAAAGAGATGCTGCAGAGCATTAAAGCATGGAGACCCAGTAGAGGCAGAAAATACTAATATGAACCAATCATAATGGTTAAGTGAAATTGCATGTGTTTGTAAAATAGTGGGCATACCATTCAATAAAAGAGACTTGGCTCATATTGCAAAAGTTACAGTTAATTCAAACAGATCATTTGAGACTGTTTGCTGACTTTAAACACACACCCATTTACTTCCATATTTGATGAATGTTCTCATTCTTTTTGATTCCTCATTAACCTACAAGGTATGCAAGAAAAAAATACTTTCTTAAAGAATACAAGGTAACTAGATGTGAGTAATTGATATTCAAATGGTCATTTCAGGGATGATTTATTATTTATTTGCAGTTTTATTGACCTGAGTGTTTTTATATGTATTTTTTTGATTAATTCCTGCATGTGCTCCCTCCTATCCAGGCCTGTAACGAGTTCACCACCCACGTGATGAACCTGCTGCGGGAGCAGTCGCGCACGCGGCCGATTTCGCCCAAAGAGATCGAGCGCATGGTGAACATCATCCATCGCAAGTTCAGCTCCATCCAGATGCAGCTGAAGCAGAGCACCTGCGAGGCCGTCATGATCCTGCGCTCACGCTTCCTCGACGCCAGGTGTGTGTCTCTCTGCATTTTCATACACACCACGCAAATGCTGCAAATAACCTCCCGATTTAACAACATGGCAACTCATCATGTGCGCCTCATATCCATATGAAAGGCTGACGTAGGAAGCCTATCATGCCACAAACATGCTGTAACACATGCTGTTTGCTGCTCACCACAGACATTTGGACCAGCATCCCCAGCAACGCCGGCCAATAAGAGTTCCCGGCGTGCTCCAGAGTGCTAACTGTTTCCCTTTTTTAATGTAATCGCTTGTTCCTTTTGATGCATGTTTTGGATTTGCATACATTTCTCAGAGGATAAATGTCACTCAAAGTCTGGAGTCGGAGGCACAACATTTAAATGAGGCATGCGCTTCATTACAAAGCTTCCTATCTATTCTCTTGCAAATGATGGTGGTGGTGCGGCAGGGTGGGGGGGGGGGCTTTCACTGGCTGAGAGGCACTGCCATGCTCGGCGCCGCTGATTAATCTACTGGCTGCTGGAGCTCATGCTGGGAACATTTACATATTCTCAAGCAGGCTTTGGAGTGCGGGACAGATATGTGAGCAGAAATCTCCTCAGCGGTGGGTTCAGGCTCAGAGAGTGTTCAGGGTTCCCCGGCAGCTTAACTTAAGCCCTCTTTAGATGTGGCACACGCAGACGTGACCTGATAGGTGCAGCAGATAGAGGGTCAGTCAACTCATGGGCATCAGCATGTGATATCTGTCTGCTCTACGGTGTGTGGAGAGTGGGGGGCTTCTGACTGTTTTTTTTAATATTCGATATATTCAGCCTTGTTAGGATTTTTCTAAATGTGATTAGATTTTCACTTAATCCTAAAAAAATGTAATCAAACCGCATATTATTATATTTCGACCAATAATGTAAACAATGAATGTGCTGACTGATATTGTAATTACATTTTTGCCAAAAATGTGTGATTGTTCAGGGATATTTTTAACTGATGATGTAATCATTTTAATGGACATTTTATACAATTTTAAAAGCATAGCATTTACATGTACATGTTCAATACTAATAATATATACACTAAGATTTTTGTATATTTGCACTAAATGTAATATTTGTATTTCAATTTTGAAATATGTTTACTAATTTTCAAGCCAATGTTACATTATCACTAAATATGATATTAAAATACCAGTCAGGACTAATTGTTACGATATGATTGAAATTATTACATGACAAAGTTTTATTACATTTGATCACATGTCAGATGGTAAAAGCTTTTTTTTCTATGCACGCTGGCATGCTAGAAGATATAATTTAGATTATCTTTGTGTTTGTAATAAGACAAAGTTATTCTGTATGAAGCTGTAGAAAACAGGCTGGCCCAGTAGTCGGCTGATCATGTCCTGTGTGAAACTACGTCTGTAATTCAGGAGACAATAGGATTCCCTGAACACGTAGTTGTATTGCAATGTAATATTTAAGAGAAAGTGTTATTTCAAACAAAGCAGGCAGTTGTGTTCAGCAGCAAACAGGTGACACACAGGGACAAACTAGCTGGCAGACATAGCGGAGGAGTGGATGTGCTCTCATTATGTTTTTTGCTAACGTTTATTATATGGATAGTTTGGAGCATGTGATGAAAACTAACTTTATTCTATCTTAACTTATCAATCAAGGGACCAGAAACACCGTTTATTTTGGTCCGAAAATGTGTAAATAAACTGGGCAAACATGTTTTACAAGACAACTTGTCAATGTTGTGTTTACAGCTTGCTGCCCCCAAGTGGTCAAAAAGGTTGCACACAAAAGTAATGTTGCTCCAGCAAGAGCAAGGAGAAACAAAGGGAGAACATTTTGGAAAAACATCTTGAACGCTAGGCAGGAGTTAGTCAAACCTAAAGGACCTGTCCTGCAAAACATTATTATTACTTCTGGTTTATTTTGTTTCTCATAGGGTTCAGGTCAAAGGGAAGGTGCTTTCAAACCCTGACTGGTTTAAATGTATATTATTAATTATTTGAAACCTTAACTGACTACAAGGAAATACAAATGTTTGTTCTTTTAAATAATAAAAATATGTATCAAATCATTAAAAGGTGTTGCTTTTCAACCCCTAAGTGGTTTAAAGGATAAAAGGAAAAAAACACAATGTTGTTTGAATGCTAAATCATTTAAAAGAATGAATACATTTTCGAGATTAAACATAATCAAAATATAATAAATTATTTAAAAAATGCTTTGTATTTTTTAAACCCAAATAGTTCAAAAGAAGAGTAGGATGGGTAGAAATAAATCTATCTAAAGAGACGGTGTGATTTGCATCAATGCACTCCACTATCCTCTCTAAGCTGTTGTAATGAACGTGAACTGGTTTCCTGTTCCTGTTTGAACTTCTGATGCTTGTTCTTGCAGACGGAAAAGACGAAACTTCAACAAGCAGGCGACAGAGATCCTGAACGAGTATTTCTACTCACACCTCAGTAACCCGTACCCCAGCGAGGAGGCTAAAGAGGAGCTGGGAAAGAAGTGCGCCATCACAGTGGCCCAGGTACAGAACAGTGCACCCCCCCCCCCCCTCACACCTGTAGTAAAACCACTGAGACAGTTTCAACAGTGAAGCAGCTGTAATCGTCTTGGCAAGTAACCTAAGAATACATTCTGACTGTCATGAGAACAGACAGCTGCTCTGATCTCTCAGCAGCACCTTTCATTGAGACAACAAAGGGCTCCAGTAGAAATATGCCCTGTCATGAGTTTTTTGTCGTGTAATTCAAACCAGACAAAGTTATTTTTGACCACTTTGTGTTTGTATTGAAGTAACACAAGCTAAAACAACAGTGCTGTCATAGCTATTATCTAATCATATAGTTTTCCTATATTACACAAAATGTTCAAAAGTGAGCTGTTACCTAATCACTTTTTTTGATTGTTGAAATTAAAAGTAACTCTGACTTTGATTCATATGATTATAAATGTCAATGTTTTTTGGCTAGTCATCAAAACATTTGACAAAAATATGAATTGATTAATAAAAAAAGATCAGTTGTGAAAACATCAGCCTACAGTTTAAGGAAATAATTACCATTAGCTCATTAGCTTCTGCAAAATTAGCGCTGCAGTCATTTGAGGCATGTGCAGTAAAGATTGATTATAAATCTTATAATAACTTACTGTGTATCTAAAGACACTTAAGATGTTTGTTCCAATACTGCTGACAAGCCATGAGAGTTCAATATTTAAGCACCTTGCTTTTTTTCACCTTTGCTTTCTAGCGCTCAAGTTGTTTCAATCCTGTGAGAATTGATAATAAGCGAAGCCACGCCAAGGTAAACAGCAGTTTGTGTTTTGAATCCATCATTTGGGAATGGATTGTTTTCTCAATTGGTTTCATTAATTTATACCAAATGATTGGAGGATGCATCTGGGCCTGATTGTGGAAGCTGCTCGGCGGCGGGAATGATTTGTCGAGTTTCCGTTTCTCGGCCATAATAAAGGAGAATGTTTACCTAGTCTGTGTATTGGAAACTTTGCAGGATTGATTTGGTTTTCATTTTAATGTTGTTTATCATTAGCGCTGGGATTACCCCCCTGGCTTCATCTGGGAGTCCATTAGCAGTAATGGGCGTTAGCGGATGTTGACTGATTAGTGCTTGCGTGAGTTCTGATGATAGCTGCAGTCATGGTGACATAATGAGACTGTTATTGGCAATCATTCCATTCTGGCACTAATGCAGATTCACAGCACCAGTCTATGTAGCCCCTACCTCTCTGCAGTGTAACACATGCCATTAAGGCCATTGGAGCTAAAGACCACCATTATATCTCTGGATTCTTGCCCTCAGATGTGGAGAGGCTGTGTTTGTTCTGATTTGTGAGCATTAAACTACTTTTTTTTTGTTTGTCTGCTCAGGTTTCCAACTGGTTTGGGAATAAACGAATCAGATACAAGAAAAACATTGGTAAGTTCCAAGAAGAAGCCAACATGTACGCTGCGAGAACTGCCGTGAATGCGGCTAATGCATCCTCACATGGAAGCCAAGCAAATTCACCCTCAACTCCAAACTCTGCAGGTGAGACAGGAAGTCCCTGGCTCTGATCAGCTACTAGACATGTACCTCCTCTCTGTGCATTACTAATCAAAACATTTCAGTTTATTAGTGTGAGGCCATTTCAATGCTGGTGCTGGTGATTTGTAAGGAATTAAATATTATGGACTAACAAAACAGGCAGTTCTTTTACAACGGACGTGCCTATCACCTAGTAAAGCACCATTATTATATTGATAGGTTCATATTAACAAAAGCAACTACCCCATTAGAGCAAAACTGTGTCAGGGATTAGCCATCCTGAGCCCCATGCCAAGTCTCCCTATGCTTATACTGTCCTGTTGTCTTCATCTCAATTAATACTATTCTTCATTTATGACTATTTAACTCTGTATCCATCATGTTCTACTGTACTGACATTCAAAGGATAGGTTTGGTAATATTCATTACTTCTTTCCTAATGTTGACAAATCTCATAAAAAGACTAAACTAACAATTGTCCTGATATATCTTCTTCCTTTGTGTTTTGGAGCTACCTTTTTCTAAAAACTAGTGAAAACACATCGATGAGCCTCACTGTTGCACCTCATTAACATGAACACACATGGTATTGCTTTGGGGTCAATATCACATAAATCCCATTTGAAACTAGTGTTGCAACAACTTGTGGTTCCCTCGTATTGAAGTCTAAAAAAATGATGTTAACACAAGCTCAAAAGATTCTCAAGTTTTATGACATCAAATATTTCAGGAAATACTCCACTCTTAATTGTGGAATCTTTAATGAGTCTTAATAGAGGTGCTTGCTAGCAAGTGGCTAAATGAGACTAAGTACGTTGTTGGAAAAACTCAACGTCGTCATGCCTTTTTTAGCTTGGCACTGAGAACCACTGATAGGGCAGCACAGTGAGAAAGTGCTTTGCCTTTTTATGAGAATTGTTGACAATGAACAAAATGTTACTAGGTGTATCTTTTTCAAATATGGTTAATTATTTTTGAGACATTTGTATATTTGACATCATGTCAGTGCTGTGTCTCAATTTGGATACTTCTGCAAGTACTAAACTGTCTACACTGTACTTGCATAGTCCCTGAATTTCTACAGGGCATTGGTTTAAAAAGAATACGGCTGATGTGCACTTAGTAACCATCTCCACTGTTAGCCAGCTAGCTAGCATTTGTGTTGTCGTTTACAGTTGACTGCTGAATTGACTGCTGAATTTATATTTTTATTATATTATATTTATACTAGTTGCTTCATCCGGCAACAGTAAAATGGTACCTAATTTTAAAAAATAACACACGTACCTTACAATTGTATAGAAGTGTTCGACAGTGCTTGAGGGTGAGAAATGTCAATAACGATATAATCACACCATCTTGGTACTCAAAGTGCATTGTATTTCGCCATATTTCTCAGTATGAACACACACTCAAAATAGCAAGTGAAAGTACAGAAGAATGCAAATTGAGACACAGCACGCAACAGGAAGCATGTTTAGCCAAACATAAAACGCGTATGGATAGCCACCTAGCTTAGCAAAAATGTGGTGGGGGGAAATACTGAATAGACCACTCTATATCAGATTTGTTTTTACTTGATTTGACCTGTTGTACCAAGTAGTCACCAAATACATTGAAAAGCGCCACAAGTTTTGCTGGAAATGCATTAGCATTTAAGTCAAATTTGACTCTTATTTCCCTATAGTGTTTTGTGCTAAGCTAGGCTAAACACATCCTTCCTACTTCTGTAACTGACCTCGGGTTGGACAGAAATAAAGAACATTCGGAATGCTTTTTCAAGACTTCTCTTTTTCCTAGTACCAGTAATATACAAATAACTTGCTTGTCCATGTTTGGATGTAAAGACTTGACCCAAACGCTTGCTGTGTGGGGTTACAGCTGTTTCTCTATTATCCATTAGTTTCCTGTATGGCTCCATTCCTCTCCGTGTGGCTGCTAGCTAACCTCTGCATGATGCTCCTTTGACTTGCTCCCCTTGCTTGCTCTGTCTCTCTGTGATGCGACTGCTCCGTCTCTCCTTTCAGGTTCTGCTGGCTCTTTTAACATGTCAAACTCCGGGGACTTGTTCATGAGCGTGCAGTCTCTCAATGGGGACTCGTACCAGGGGGCTCAGGTGGGAGCCAACGTGCAGTCACAGGTAGGGCTGTGAGCAGATTAGCAGATAAACAGGGGCAGGCCCACTTACCATCCCAGTAGAGAGTTTGACTTGTCATGCACAGGTGTAATTATTATCAATAATTCAACACATTTCAGCTGAAGTTTATTAACGGATTTGTCGATTTTGATAAAAGATTTAGGGATTTTTAGGTTTTTTCAAGCGAAAAGAGTGCTACAACTCCTATAATCTCTATTCTAGAATTTCATACTTTTACTTTTTCATTTATCATTGTAACCTATAAATATCTATGGGGATTTTGACTTTTGGTCAAACAAACCAAGAACTTTTTGATTGCCTTTTTTGGGCTTTTTAATTACCGGTACTTAATTTTTTTTTGATTATTTGAAGAAATATCTGCAGATTAATCAGAAATGACTCAACTCCCAAAACCACCTACATTTAAAAAATGTATTTACTTAATTTGTATTATTCAAAATTGAATATTTCTGAGTTTATAAAGTAATATATTTGCGTGAAACTAAACGTATATTTTTTAAACATGGTCCTAATCTGTTTTCATTTAGAGCCATCATTTAATGCTATGATTAACTGCTGGTTTTAATAATATGGAAAGTTAAGATGTCTGTCGTGAAAAAGGACTATACTTGCCCCTCTATAAAGTTTCTTAACAAAGGCAGAATACTTCACCATGGGAAGGCATTGTCATTTTAACAAAAAAAAGCCAACGTTTTTATCATAAAAGTATTTTTTTGTTTGGTTGGACCTTGTCTTCTCCAGAGATGTCCTTGCAGCAATGTGCTCCGTCTCGTCTCCTCTCTGTTCTCTGGCGTTGGCTCTGACCTTGCTTTGTTTGTTGTTTCTGAATGTTTCAGGTGGATACCCTTCGCCATGTTATCAGTCAGACAGGCGGATACAGTGAAGGACTCACAGCCAACCAGATGTACAGTCCGCAGGGCATCAATGTAAGGATTATTTTTTCTCCTTTCGCTCCCTACCAATTATTTCAAAGCCATAGGGCTCAGAATGCCACTTAGCGGGACTTGTCTATGCTCCACCGCCACCCTAGTTGATTGCTTGTGTATCTCGCCCGCCATGGGCAGCGCGCTGTCCGGCGTACGCATGCATGTGGCCGGACATACACGCAGGAACGCCGTCTGAGCCTGTCACGTCGCATCAGGTCTGGCAGAGCACCTGCAGCCACGTACAGTCAGCCGTGAGCGAGCGGCACCACCAGGTGACACCTCCTGCCCCGGCCTTCAGATCCCTCTGACCACCTGACCCGTGAGCAGCAGCCCCCGCGGCCAGAAGCTCCCACAAAGACAACACGGCTAAAAATAAAACCTCACGCCACTGGGAACAACTCCTCACACTGGAAAAGGATAACAAATAATAAAAACAAGGCGTTTAGTTAAAAATCATCTGCCAATAGAACACGTTAAAATGTGCTTGGTAAGATTTCTTGAAATTATTTAGATAGGTCTTGTAATTAGCTGGGAAAGCGTACTTTTATTTGACCAGAATCTGGAAATGTTGTGTTACAAAATAAACCACAAGTGCTCAAAGTTTTCTGATCTTAGTTTTCCAAAATCATGTTATTTCTTGAAACAAGATCACCCATCCTTTAAAAATACTAGAGCAGCTAAAAAACTTGTGTCATGCTTGTTTAATCTGAGATACAACTCAAAATATGATTTTTTAAGAGTATTTTTAACCTTATCAAGATACTTAAGATGCATTCTGTAAACACGACCTTCTACCTCACTGCATTGTCACTTCTTAAGTTGTTGTGTCTTATATCAAGAGTAAAGATTCAAAGGCTTTCTGTCTGCAAAACCAATGTGCAAGTAATGCAGAGGAAGCAAACTATGTACATTTAAAAAAAAATACAATAAGCTAAATGTTGCGGAGACATATTCTGACTAGAAATGAGTCAGATATATTTGGCAAGATTTCACATTTCTGCAGTGCATGTGCCATCAGGACGTGTTCCCTTCATGTTTGTGAAGAAGAGTTTGGGGGTAGAAATGGGGGTTGTTATCAAGCGAGGGGGGGGGGGATTTTGCTCGCTGGCGGCTGCAAACAGTAGGGAAATTCACAGCGACAAGCCGTGTCGTAAAGGGGAAAATCGATAAGACAGACACAAGGAGAGCAGACTGTGGACTTGGGACAGCAATCCAAGCACATTGCTCTGATCATGCTGCTGCCACGCTAATGGCCCTGACAGCGAGCCCCTGCTCAGAGCGGGGGGACGGTCCTCCGCTCTGAGCAGGGGGACGGTCTCCGCTGGCTCCGTCGTGCCTCAGCGGCCATATGATAATCAGATGAAATGTCTCCCATATAAAAACATGTATGTGTATTGAAATGGGCAGCTGTGAGCCCGGAGAGGCCGCTAACGTATTCAGGCCCCGTCCCCCCCCAGTCCTCGGACCTCACTGATACGGTTCTCCTTGGACGCCTGCCTGCTCTACCACATCTTACACTGCCACAATATGCTGTGTTATTCACTTTTATACCCTGTAAAGAAGCACGCAATGCATAATGTAAGAGCGGGGTATCTGTCTGCAGCTTGTTGGCCTGTGATTTATGTGGCCGAGCAGTACGTTAGGACTTCTGGCTTCTGTACTCTGCTCTTCACTGAGAGAGGGGCTCTACAGTTCCTGCTGCTTTCTGTCAGAGTTGTTCATCCTGTATGCTGTACGTTACCTTTTATCTCAAGCTCTTTCCGGTTTGTTTTAGGTCCTACATTTCATAGCAAAGAGATCCAAATTGATTATACTATGCACAGTGGCATAACAAGGTTGTGATTGGCCCCGGTGCAAATATTGTTTTGGCCCCCCCCCATCGCCCCAAACATAAACGCACGCTGATGCACTCACACACGCACGGACGTACAGTATGTCTTGTCGTTTCTCTTTTGCTGCCGAACTTGCTGCTGCTAGCTACAGTACAGTACAGATTGATTCAACGGTTCGCTCTTCACGCAAGGTATCACATGACATGAAAGGGAGCAAGGCTCATTGGACAGACAAATTACAAATTCATTTAGGTTGCTTGGTTACTTTGAAGACTGCGTGAACCGGTCAATGCCATTGGGGCCCCAAAAAATATTTTTTTCGAAAATATATATATATTTTTTTTCTTTTTTGTATGGGCCCCTGGCCGGCTCTGGGCCCCGGTGCGTGACACCGGCTAAACCGTCGATAGTTACGCCACTGACTATGCAACTTATACTGTACATTTTAAAGTCATCTTGTGTCTCCACTAAGGAATATATCCAAAATATGCCAAGATATCAGCTTTAGAGGTCTCTTACAACCAGTGGTACTCAGATCTGGTAGTAATACTGCAGTTTAGAAATACTTTGTTACAAGGGAAAATGATCAATAATAATAATATTAATAACAATAATAGTAATAACAATAATAATAATAGTAATAATTAAAATAATAATGACAAATAATAATAATTTAATTAAAATGTACATTTATAACACCCCTTTTTAATATATTATGTATTGTATGGTTGGATTATTAAGTTCAAATATTCATTTAGTATTGCATTAATGCATTGTTATTGCAAACGGTAAATGTGTTGCTGATCTCATTATTACACACACTGCCTGTTATCTTAAATGTAATTTCTTAAATATTTAAAGGGATAAATAATCAATGAAAAATCTAGTCTTTGTCCGATGAAATACGTCATTATTTGCAGATAGTATTTTGTATTATTAGTCAAGTCAAGTAGAACTTAAATTGCCTTAGTTATTGCCCTGCAGAGTCAAATGAAATATCGAATGCAAAATAAAAAAGCGAGTTGAGACATTTTCCAGTGTGACCCCCACTCACTGTCTGCCATCTCAAATAACAGGCTGGGAAATGAAAGGCTGTCGCACTCTTTCTGATGGCTTTAAACCTATTATTAATATCCTAAAATGCTCTTTAGCCGGCATGTCTGTGCAGAGGACGGCTCTCCGCTGCTCTTATTGAATGTTAATTCCTGCTGTCAGCGTCACAATTAGTGCAAATGACTTTGATTGCACGTGTTTTTGTTTCAGAGTTCTTTTCATACAATTCCCATATATTATTCATATTCAGAGTGAAAGTGACAGGCACTTATTTCAAGCCCAAATCGTTGTATTTTCTTCATTATGTGAATTTGAGTATGCAGCGCCTGATGGGGTACAGACTGTAATTCACTCGACTTCTGCTTGGTTGAAAACATGATTTTATATTTGATATATTATGTCAGTCTAGCTTTAGGCTAACATACAGTATTTCCCAGCATTCCCTGCTGCGCTCATACACTACCTCGCACTCAGGACTTCCATGCATTGTACCTCACTGTGTTGCTGCATTGAGGAATGAATATGAAAGTAATACCCCCCCCCTACCCCCTTTTTCCTCTCAGGCAAACGGCGGCTGGCAGGATGCTCCGACCCCCTCATCGGTGACTTCGCCCACAGAAGGACCCGGAAGCGTTCACTCTGACACCTCCAACTGATCCTCCAAACCCCCCACCCCTCCGTCCTTAACTTCCTCCTCCAAATCTCCCAAAACTTAACCCCACCCCCCCCCCTCGGGGCTGGATGTACTGACTTTGGGGTCTGGAATGACATTAACGGACAAATATTTCACTTTTTTCCTATCTGGACCGCCGTGTAGGATGACTCATACCCCCCTCACAGTTTGTACAGTTTCCACTCGATGTCCATGTTGCCTCTTTGTATTTCTGACAGTACACTCACGCAGTAGGCGCACAGCTAGCAGAAAGCCCCCCCGTATTGTAAATTGAAACGCTCCCATATGTTCTCGATTCGGAACATCAGAAAACAACAGGCTTCGGTTTTACTACAGTGGTAGCACTTTCTATGACTTCCATGTCTATAATGCATTATTAATACACTTATAATGCAATATAACCTGCTTGTAAGCACTCTTTAATATTCATAATGATTTATAACAGCAATATTAACACATTATAAACCATTTTATGAAGACTTTTAAGGTCAGGTATCATAATACTTCATATTTGCTGTCAATTCACTGACATGTATTTGCATAGATCATAGTGTATTGTTTTTCCCATTTGTTATAATGCATAATAATTGTTTTATAACACATTATACTCTTTTTATAAGGAATTACAATGTGATTATAGGTTACTGTGATATTATTGTTTGCTTTAAAAAAGTTTAAAATAATCTTACATGTTTCGTATGTTCTTTAGATTTAATGATGTTTTTGTTCACAGTATTGAAGGCAAACAACGTTAGACTAACTTATAATCACATTATAATGCATTATCATAAGATATCCATTTAAAAATAAACTCTTATTAAAATTATTTGAAGAAAAATTCTTGCAAAAATAAAATTATAGTGTTGTGATACACAACTTTATGAAATGTTGTTCATGTTAATATAGGATTACAAAGCAAAGTATGCTATTAACTATAATTAAAGAGTGCTGCGAGCAGATTCTATGTAGGTTTATAATGCATTACGGACATGCATAGAGAGTGTTATCACAATTATTTTTATAATTATTGAAATGTTACTGTACACACACAGTACTCTTTAATACTGTGTTCACACTTTTTGTTTCATCTATAGTGCCAAAGTTCAACCCTGGAGGTGAATTTTGATCATGTTTTTCAGGTCATAATTTGTGAAGTATTATAATGTCCTGTCATAATAATCAGGTAATATCCCAGGCTTGATTTGTATAGTTTGTATTCAGAACAATAATGAACAACAGATTCAATTTTTTTTGCAACAAATAGATTCCGTCATGCTTGTTGGCGGCATCCACAATATTTATAGAAGAATTGACCTGAAACACTAAATGAATGACAACGTTGGAAGCCATTTGGGCGTGTCAAAAAGTATCAAAGCACAAGAACATGTAATGATTAAGCTCAAAAGGTAAATGTGTCAAAGAAAACAATGTTAGAATGTAACTATAGGAGTCATGTATGGAAGACAAAGAGTGCACGTACATGATCAAACAGTCGGTGTGTATTAGTGAGGTCAATATAGCCAAATACTGCTGGTAACCAAATCCACCACAACAACTGTCATTCAGATTTGAAGGTTCCATGTTTGCATGACTTTTACTCTGGATTCACTTTTCATTCATGGAATTATATTTGTGTAAAAATCCTGATAGCAGGTTGGGAAATGTTGAGCATATTTAAGATTAAATTAAATTATTCTTTACACCATAAGAAGAATGTATTTTCTTTGCAAAGAAAATTGTACTCAAAATGTCCCATTGCTCAGTATTTTTGCACAAATGTACCTCCATACACAGTCAGTTATTAACCCGTAACCCCTGTTTTCTAATTGTATTATTATTTGAATAACTTTATATTTTCCAAATACTTTTAGATTTCTTTTTTAAATTACACTAAAAAAAACATATTGACACAAACCAATCCAAAATGTGAAACTAAATTTATGATTTGTTTTCTTGTATGTACAGTATTGTATGTGGTCTAACATGTATACATGATTTCAATAGCATACTTTGATACCAAAAAAAGGCAGAATTTGTATCCTCTCCTCATTGGGATCAGCTTTATTGACATTTCTTTTTTTCCTCTTTTTCGTAGGATTTGTATTATCTACGGTACTAGTGAGCGCCTCATAATGCTCTCTGTATTCAAAACCAAAAAAAGCAGTTGGAATACAGCAGTGTTTATATAAATTAAAACGGAAATACCCTGATGGCACACAAATCCAGATATCTGTTTGGATATATTTTTATGTCTGCATTTTGTGAATAACTATTTTTTTGTTTCATTTGATATTACTTTGCTTTGCTACAGTTCTTTTTTATGCTACAATTATATGTGAATTAGCCCAAGAATGCTCTATATACAGTATGTAGATATGCACCTTTACTCTTCTTCTTTTTTGCATCTTTGAATTTGGTCTGTAGTTATTTGAATGCAGCCTGGTGGATTAAAGGTGAAATCCTTTAATGGCCGCTGTCAGAAGGAAGGTGACGTGAACAGTTAGCGTTACGTTAACATCGGAGTCTTTGTTTTTAGCTCATCTGAACCCTTACAGAAAACTCAAATTAAATCCCGACATCACAAATACAGTGTGAGAACCACATGATTTTATTTTTTAAGTTGTCAGTGTGTTTGTATTTATTACACATGTATGAAATCATGGATGTTTCGGAGCTGCTGTGTGGACGTCAAACACGGCATGATGACACCAAACACTCATTTGGATCAACCCCCCCCCCCCTCTTCGAGTCATTGGAGTGAACTGACAGCAGCGGCCATGCAAGGAAAGCAAGGAGTGTTTTTGCAGCCCCCCCCTCCCCAGAAGAAAAAAAAGGCTTAACTCTACTTTTCACATCGCCTGTCAAATATTATCGAAGCTTCATGTAATGACGCTTTTTAGTTTTTGAATATAAAAGGAAAAAAGACATGATGAAGAAAATTGAACAATTTGTAAAACATGAAATGTTTTATTTGTTGCATGTCTTTTTGTTCTTCAATAAAAAATAATGTACTGCAGTGTTTTTGAATGTTAACTTCTTTTTTATAAGGATTTCAGAGTGAAACCGTGGAGCCTTTTTCTGGACAGGTTTGAACTTTTAAGATCTCTGCGTATGCAAAAAGGGTATCAAATGGAAATTCTAAAACCTGTTTTTTCTGTGGAGAAAAATTTGAACGGTGTAGGTTTTATGGTCTCTTAATTTGTACTGGCAATACGTATCCCAAATAAAAAGTTTCTTTTGTTGCATACATTGCAGTTTGGTCATTTTTTAATGTAAAATTGAAGGTGCTCTGGGTTCTGATCCAACCTGGACACGTCACTATGTATGTCACTCCTCATGTCTCCATAATAAATGCACTGCAGTGAAAAAACTGAAATGTTGACTTTAATTAAATGTATTATGTTTCACATGTATAGGTTAGTTGAAAGCAATAATATTAAGTTGATCTTAATGTTTTTTTACTGAAACTTAATAATATTGCTTTCAACTAACCTGATACAATTATGTGTAACCTGTTGACATAATACATTTAATTAAAGTCAACCTCAACATTTTTTTAGTTGAGTGGCAAAAAATACTACATGTTTTCAGGTTTTCCACACATGGGCGGCTGAATTTCAAACTTGTGTGTGGTTTCTCCTGCAGACTTTGGTAACAGGGTCAGGGTCAGGAGTCACTGTAGGATACGAGTTTACACGTGGCAGCCCTGTCAGCCCAACACCTCTGGATAACATTGCACGTCTCACTTCCAACTACGCGGCTGCACGCAGGCGTTCATCAGCACTAACAGCGCCGGAGCACGGGGTGTGAAGGGGACATTTTCACAGTTTCTGGAAGTGAGTGAAAGCTGTGCGCTCCCGGCAGACACACACCCCCTCCCTCTACACACACCCTCCGAGGCATGGTTAATGTGAGTTCCCTGGAAGAGGCGGAATACACACTTATCTCTCTCCTGCAGATAAACCAGACAGGATTCTGCTCCTCCGATTCATGTGAAGAAAGAAGGAGGAAAGGGTTGAAACATTAAGTTGGGGATTAGGTTCCCATGAGCATCTCAAATCAGAGAGTGTGACAGACACTGTGGGAGTGACACATGCAAACATGATCAAGTGATCAACATAATTACATGGAGGGGCCTTCTTGTTTCTATCAAAGGGCCACTTACACTGCATGAAAGGCAAGGAGAGCTGGACGTGTTTAATTTATTCATGCGCTCCGGCAAACAGGAGCATTGTGAGGCTCATTCAGTCATTACACGCTGAAAGGTGTGAATCCCATTCTGAGGGAAATCACTGTGTTCCTTTTGGATTTTTGATTCCTTTAACAAAGAGGCTGGAAAGCATGAATCGTGAAAAATGGAATGTAGGATTTTAAGACCATTAAACGGATCATTATCCACTTTAAACAATGAAGGGAAACCGATGTATGACAATGTGAAATCTTCTATCAATACCATATACAAGATTGAAAAAAGGTAAAGAATAATAAATAAAAATACCATTTAAAAAATAAACGTTAAAGGTGGGGTAGGTAATTTTGGAGAAACCAGCTCGAGTGCGCTAGAATTTGAAAATACACAACCGGAAAAAATCTGCCACTTCCTTACAGAGCCCCTCCTCCAACAGACACGAACGCGCACATGACCAATGAGGGCACGAGATAAGTTTGTGCACAGATGGAAGGCTTACAGGCCATCCAGTTATTTTAGCCGGGCCGGCTCAGATGATTGGTCATGCTTTTTACAGTACAACGGCTTCCAAAGATGACGTGTTTTTATGGATTTTTTGTCAAAGCACTTAAGATATTCATTGCTATCGGGATGTTAAGAGCATTCCATGGAATATAACAAAAAGTGTATCTCGAGCCGGTTACTCAAACTTACCTACCCCACCTTTAATGTGTTCTCTTCCTGACATTTTGTTAAAGGTCAGTCACTCTAAAATGTCAGTGGCTAATATCGATTTTAAGAGGATCTAGATTTAGATGGTAAGTGTTATTATGTTTGTTATTCTCCAAGACATTCCCATAATTCACTGCTCTGATGATTTGCAATCAAACAAGCCTTGATGTGTCTTGGTTTAAACTGGGTATATTTGGCCTAAAGGTGAAGGGTTTTAGTTGTCTGATACAGAGCCGGCCCGACCCATTAAGCGACATAAGCGACCGCTTAGGGCCCCGCAGCCACTAAGGGCCCCCTAGCAAAAAAAAATGTAAAAAATCTCAGTACACCGTCGCCGTGATAAGTATGTTTAATTAATTAAGTTAATATGCCTAGATTTCCTACTCTCAAAGTCATGTATTATATTATTGAGTCAATAATATAATACATTAACCGTGCTACCTGAACCTCATCATGTTCAGTGAATGCAACAGAGGCAAGAAACCAGACTAACCAGAGAGTTGAATGGAAATAAACATCTGTCTTATTGGCTGACAGGTACCTGTGTACAATGTTTAAAATATACTGTCAGTCGGACTCAGAGTTTTTGAAGATGGACATAAGAAAACATTTTCTTAAAAAAGACGACAATTCTCAAGTGGTGTCTCACACAACAACCCCAGAGCCACCACTTGAACCGGGTAAACAAGGTATGTAAATGTTAGTAAACTTCCAAGTTATGCGAACATGTAAGCAAAGCATAAATTACAGCTACGTTGACGTTACTTTGAATCGCGGGGGTAAGCTAAACCGTTAGCAAGTAGCTATAGCTAGCCAGATATATTAAATAAACACTTTGTCATACAATCTAAATGTAATGTTTTTTAGCGTTACCTGGTGATTTAAAAGAAAGCTCTCTGGGAAATGTTGACTTACTGTTCGACATGAAGCTAGAAGCTACCTTACAGTACACAGTTGATCCTGAGTCCTGTCAGTTAAAGTGTTTCATTAACTCAACCTAGCACTGAAATATATGGATGTTATGTGACAGTATTTCTGAGAAAAAGTCAGCTGAAATGGTAGCATAGATGCCACTGCTTTATGTGTCAACAGCATGTTTAAACGTATTTGCCGCAGTAAATGTGGCTGTTTGGCCAATGACGTTGCCATAACAACACCTGAATTTCGTGTGACAGATTTTTGCATGAAATTATAATTCTTCTGAATGATATTCCTATTGACAGCTAGTTTCTATGTGAACATTATGAGATGGACAGCCAGAGAGAATAAATGAAAAACAGTTATGAAATACTATATGACAAAACAAGAATACAGTTTAAGTGATTTGTAAAATATCCATAAAGAAAAATTTGTTTACAGTTCTGTTTCATATGGGTGTTGAGAGATGTATCCATAGATCTCTTAATTTTGCTCTCAAAGTGCACCAGATTGATGCTTTTAACTTCAATATTTAAAAAACAAAATCTTCCCGGAGGAGCATGCCCCCGGACCCCCCTAGAGGAGGTTAGGTCCACAGTGTTTACATGCTTATTTATACAATATGTGTGCTGATGCTAACATCCTAATACAAAAGTTGGTTACATGTTTAGTGTAGTGAGAACGCGCTAGAGTGAGGGGGGCCCCCAAGCCAAAGCTCGCTTAGGGCCCCCAAAACTCTAGGGCCGGCCCTGGTCTGGCAGTCATAACTGTTACAGCATTGCTTGACTGTTTCAATATGTAGTAAGAAAGCGGTTCACACAAAATATTTAAAATGTAATATAGTTGACAATGCTAACCAGATGTCTAAAAAACTATAGCAATGTGAACTAAGATAACGATTAAATAACGGTCAACAGTTTCCATGTAAAAACTACAAATCTGAAATATCTGTGCTTTCCCTGATCTCTGAAGCTAAGTGTTCTTTTGTTCATTTTAGTGATGCGACAAAATATTGTTCCCAAAGTTGTCTTTTTGCTCTAAAAGGTTTGAAATGAGAGATGGCTGATTTACATAACGCTGGCTCACTTATTGAGGACACTACTTGTTATAATATTATAAAGACTACATATATTTGTGTTTTATGTTTTATGGCTGAGGTATGTAGTCTTTTTATATTACTAAATTAATACATTTGATGTATTATTCACTGCCTTATATTCCTAATAGAAGAAGTAGTAGAAATGTCTGTGACTGATGGCAGGTGCTGGGGGTCCCGACATTACACCTTTGGGCCCCAGACCCTCAGGGGACTGAAAGCCAGAGGTTCACTAATGTGATTAGCTGCCATTGTTTTTGGCAGAATATTAATTGAAAAGAAAATGTCTTATAGTTGGTTCTGAATTTTTTTCCAAATTCTGAGGTTGTTCCTTAAAAAAGAGATCTAGTTTGAATAGAGAGTGGCTTACTTCCATGCTCTGACTGCAGTTATAGCTAAAGATCCAGCCTTAGAAAATAACTATTCTCTTCAGTATGGCAAGTTGATTGCTTATGTCTAGATACAAATGATAGTTTGAAACATTTGAAAAATAATACATTTCAAGACGCTCGACAGAAGCTGTTGCTTTTTTCTGTGCTTATAAAGAAATCATTGTTTCTGCCTCTACTCCGACTCTAAGGTTTCCCACTTCCCTACGCAGCATTTACGGCTGCTAAATCCTAAAACCTGTTACAGGATGTGTATTTTGTAAATTGTGTAACTTTTATTTGTATTATATATTACATTGCATTACTTGTTAGACGCTTTTATCCGAAGCGACTTACATACTCAATACTTTGGGCAATCCCCACAGGAGCAATTTGGGGTGAAGTGTCTCAGGGACACAACGGCATGCCGACTGCAGTGGGGTTTGAACCTGTGCTCCCCTGATCCCAACACCAACGCACAACCCACTGCACCAAACGCCTCCCTAAATATATTTATTTATTATATCATACTTTTTAATGCATGTAACAAAACTAACATTAAGCTGTCTATGGCTCTTTTTCTGCTGTAACTGTATACGTACATCTCCCCAGTGCATACTTGTCAACCCTCCCGATTTTCGCGGGAGACTCCCGATTTCATTGCCCTCTCACGGTTTCCTCCCGGGGTCATATTTCTCCCGCATTTCTCCCGATTTCTGACAAAATCAGATTTACACACGACTGTTTCCACTCGGACTTTAATACAGCTACACCATTGTGCCGAGCTCGGCAGAATCTGTACCTGGCTCGCCGATAATAAATTATCATTACACCTGGGTAAAACAGAGTCCATTCTCTTCGGTTCGAAACATAATCTCAGCAAATCCGACGACTTCTCAGTTGCAGTGGGTGACATTATTGTCACAAATAAGAAGGAAATTACATACCTAGGATCTATTCTTGAGGCAAACCTCTCCTGTGACAAAATGGCATCCAATGTAATAAAAAAAGTCAATCAAAGAACTAGATTCCTATACCGGATCTCCTCTCTGGTAAACAAAAACACCCTGAAAACTCTGGCAGGAGCACTCATTCAAGGGTACTATGACTATGCTTGCACGTCATGGTACCATAGCACTTCCAAGGCGCTAAAAATAAAACTTCAAACATCACAAAATAAACTGGTCAGACTACTGCTTAACCTTTCATCTAGAACCCACCTCACCTCTTCCCACTTTGACAACCTAGGATGGTTTAGAGTAGACGACAGAGTACAGCTACTTGCAATGGGCCTGGTCTACAAGATACACTACACCTCTATGGTACCCATGTACATGTCAAAATTCTTCCCAAAGGTCAAGGAATACCATGATCATAACACCAGAGGGAGCTCCACAAATCATGTAAAACCCAGATTTGGCACAAAAAAGGGGGAATACACGTTTCGCAATTATGCCACATCAAGGTGGAACGCTCTTCCCACTACTGTAAAGGAAAGTAAAACTATACTTACCTTCAAAAACTCTCTTAAAGAGCACCTTCGGGGGAGAGCATTGCAAAACTGGCTCCGGTAATGGTACAAATCTCAACCTGTCGTACAATGGACAGCTTCCCCCCCCATCTATACTCGCATTTTAGAATCTGTTACTAACTGTATATCTGTAGACTTGGTATTTCTTAAATGTCCGGTTAGGATGTATTAGAAGGAAATCTAAAATGACAATTGTAAATAAGCCATCTGTATGTAAAAAAAAACACCTGTATGTAAATTGTAAATAAGCCATCTGTATGTCAAATATGTCTTATGTGTCTTAAATGATATGATGAATTGGAAATGGGGGACCCTGATGTAAACAAGACGAAAGTCTTTCTCTGGTCTGCATCCCCTTAACAATTGTATGTTTTGAGCTGTACTGTACTGTACCCAATATACAAGCTGTTAATAAAGTTTTCAATCAATCAATCAATCAATTGTTTGGTTTTCATGGTAACACGTCTCTTTAGTAGCGCGCGCAACTCAAAGTCTGACAGGGTGAGGCAGATAGTCACAGAAAACAGAACAAGGATCGACAACTACCCTACTCTCTGCTCACTCCTTTCCTGCCCACACATGTGCTCCATCAAGGACGGTGCTACAGGCCGCAAGGCAGTGCACTTACAACTACAATAAGCATGTTAATGTTAATCTAACAGCTCCGGCGATCCACTACCAGCCCCCCCCAGCCCCAATTTTGCATTTTGAAATGCTCCCGATTTCTGAGGTCTAAAGGTGGCGTTGCGCAATATTTCCGGGCTCCCCCGCAGGTCGGACCATGGGGCCCCGCCCCCTCCCCTAAATCAATAATAGAGTGACATGGGATAGACATCGCGGCCACTTTTTTAAATGTTTATTTTTTCAGGCATCTTTTGTAAACAGTAGGCCTATAGGTGAGTATGAACTTTCTGTGTAAAGATACATCTGATTTAAACAGTAGGGTCAGTAGGAACTTTCTGTATAATATACATCTGATTTAAACAGTAAGGTCAGTAGGAACTGTATAATAATATGAAGAGTTTATCGCCGGCCACTAGAGGGCAGTGTCACTGCTGTCGCTGCCCGGTTATGCCGTGCTCTGACCCGGTAGTGCCGAGCGGCCATTTTAGTTCAAACATTGTTCATTCACTCCGCCTCAAGTTGAGACGTTCGTCCACTCATTCATGTAAGACTGTTTCCACTATTATATTATACTATATATTATACTATATATATTATACTATTATACTACTATACTCTGTTTCGTGGTATATATTTGTGTTGATTAAATTGCATGGATGTAATACTTTGTCAGCTTATCTTGCTGCATTACTCTGTTTCAGGGTGTCGTCATCCTTGTCAATAAATTACCGAAACTGACATTGAGGAGTGTGTTTCTTCATAATATACATCTGATTTAAACATCATTGACAAATACAAACAAGTGGCTGTGTATTTTTTGTAACATGAAGCTATATTGTAGAACGTTATAGCCTATCATCATTGGAGTTCACACAACGGAACGGTTCACATATATATAACATTCTGTATAAAAGAAAAGTAGCCTACAAAAAACAAACAAATAAAACACATCCTAGGCTACATAGAGGATGCAATCAGGAGCTGCTTTGTAGGCCTATTATTCTCCTGGCATTCTTCTGCGCAAAGTCCTGTATAACATTCTTTAAATCTATACTGCGCGCGCGTCGGCTCTTAATACTAAGGACTGCTAACCCAGACAGTCTCTCTAGCGACATTGTGCTCCTCAAATATGTCTTTATTAATTTAAGTTTTGAGAAAAATCTCTCAGCACTGGCAACAGTCACGGGTATAGTTAAAAACAATTTCAGTGCTGTGGCAACATCGGGGATACTTGGCAAAATGGACTGATTTTCAATGAGCAGGGTTTGTTCAAGGTCTTTGATTGTTCCACGCTCAATTTTCTTTATAGTAGGCCTAAGAGCATTACGGAGGGACAGGATCTGGAAAGGAAACTCGGCTGACAGGTCGTCTTTATACTGGCCTGATAAAGCACTTGCGGACTCAGACAGATCCTTGTCTGTTGCGCGCAAAAGTTTGCGGGGAAGCAGAAAAGAAAATCGCTGTGCAACTTCGCTCATTCAAACAAATCGATTTTTGAGTTGGGCAACGACAATATCGATATTTGCGTAAAATACCGCCACTCTAAAATGCTCCCCTGGGTCTTGGAGCCGCTGGTCCTTGAAAGCTCTGAAAAGTGCCTCTTTGTGCGCCTTGCGCGTCTGTCTCTGAAGAGACTGTGGACACCCCATGAGGATGCCAGGTCTTGCGTGTGCACTTTTAAGCCATCAAACTCTCCTCGGAGTTGGGCAAGTGTATCGGTTGCGTTACCAAGCATTGCTGTCGCCTGTAAGAGTTCCAAGTCTGCGCTGGAGAGCTTGGGACACAATGTTGACTGTTTCAAGGACCTTGCCCTGTATTACAGTCATTAAAACAAACTCAAAGCTCTCCATGGCCTTTTTCAAGCCAGTCGCCTCGGAACATTCCTCGCTTTTCTTGGAGAGCAAGTCTATCTTAGTTAGCGCTTGCATAATGTCAGCATAAAGGAACCGCAATGATTGGACGGCGTCTTGTCTTGATGCCCATCGTGTCGGGCATAGTCTCGTCAGTGTAGGCTGGCCAGCCTTGGGCACTGAGAGGTGTGTTTCCAAAAGCTCCCATCGTTTGATGCTTCCACTAAAGAATACATATAGCCTTTCAACAGTGTCGTAGAAGTCTTTTATCTCAGGTATATTTTGGCATGCGTCATTGAGTACAAGGTTTAAATTGTGCGCAGCACAATGAATGTACACTGCGTTGGGCTCTTTATCCCTTATGCGTTTTTGTACACCGGAGTAGACGCCACTCATATTGCTAGCCCCGTCATATCCTTGTCCGCGGCACTTCCCAAGTAGTATCCCCTTTCTCTCCATCGATTCGAGAATTTCTCTCTCTAGACCTGCAGCAGTTTGGTCTGTGACTGCATGGAAGCCCAAAAAACTTTAGTTTATTTTCACCTCTGTAGGGTTTCCATTTTCATCATTTGCTATAGTAAGATATCTGAACACTTGACTCAGTTGGTCTACTTTTGAAATGTCCTGGGTAGTATCCATTATAATCGAATAGAATTCTGCATTCTGTATGTCTGTAATGATTGCGTCCTGCACTTTTTTCGATAGCAATGAAATTATTTCGTTTTGAGTTTGAGGACTTAGGTTGTGCACCTTCTTTTTGCTTTCAATAAACCTTTGCAGAACTAGATCATAACGCGCCATAATTTCTATGGTAGATAAGAAATTAACATTATCTATATCACCTATTTTCTCTCTGTGACCCCGGAAAGCAGAGTTGCGAGAGGCCAGTGTTAGTGTAACATCAGTTATTGTGGTTAGGACCTCGGTCCAAAACCCCACCTCTCTCTTAAACTCAGATGATATTTGCGCGTCAATGGTCAGATAATTTTTCCACGTATCATACATGACACATGCTGCCAAATGAGAGTGAGAGAATTCGTGTTCCTTAATCTTTTTAGAGAGACCCTGCCAATCATTTATTCCTATTCTCCACGCTTGGTGGAGGTGATGGGCAGACGGTCTGTCACCGAACAGCCAGTACTGCTCACAGTACACCCGGTCCATAGATGGCGAGTAACATAGCCACTTGCGCGGAATTCTACATCCAATTTGAGATGTTTTGTTATTGAACTCTTTTGAAAAGCCCTTCCCATCCCTTTTGAATGGCCCTTCAGGCTTGCATGGCCCGTTATTCAGAATGTACCGTTTAACATCATCGTCTTCTAAATCTACAGGGAATTTCCCCCTATCAGTAGGGTATTCAGTCACAGAGTTGTCGCTGGCCAACGTGTCCCTGGGGTTGGTGTGAGCTGCTGTCACTGTCGGGGCACGGCTAGCTGGCTGGGCAACCTTGGCTATATCTGAACTGGCCTCGGAGGGGGCACAGGCAGCTGACTTCTTGCTGACCTGCAAAAATGAACGGATTAGATTCCAATTCCAATGTAACCTGTAGCATACTCTTACTGGTTATGGCGAATAAAACTTTCTATTATTTCTAATGTCGAATGTTCTAGTGCCTCGAAGCGCGAGGCACGACTAGCTGGCTCGGCTGTAACGGGGCTGCTTGTTACAGGGTGGTTTAGGCTATGTTGCAGCTCCACCCTGTGGACGTATTGTGCCTGTGTTATATATATATCTGCCTCACGTGACTATACCTCAGTTGTATGATTACCTGCTTAATGTGAATACACGGCGTTGAGACACAGCCTGACTTGCCTTGTTTATTAATGCACATACATCCACAAACATGGTGTCAGAAGCTCAAGTAGGACCCAGCTGTGGACTGCATGCTACTGTCCGTTGCTGAGACAGAGTGCGTTTACTTGTTTTGGTGAGGTTTAGCAGTTTCAGTTAGCCTGTTAGCATTAGCGTCACGTTGGAACAATGGTTTTCAGCATCCCACCTCTGGAGCCTATGAAGATGGCGGGGGACATCCACGGCAACTGGGCGAGCTTTCGAGCAGAATTTGAAGATTATCTGCTTGCCACCGGGCTCAGCGAGAAAGAAAAGCCGGTACAAGCAGCTGCGCTCAGGAGGCTAATGGGGAACGACTGCCGCCATGTTTACAAACACAACCTGGGACTCACCGCGGACCAACAAAAAGATGCGGGTGCTATACTGGTGGCACTGGAGTAATACTTCACACCCGCAAAGAACGTAATCTTTGAGAGGTACGTTTTTGGCAACCTTAAACAAGAGGATGGAGAGCTCTTGGATGCGTTTGCTACCAGGCTGAGGGAAAAGGCTGCCTCTTGTGAATATGGAGCTATAAAAGATGAACTCATAAGGGACAGGCTTGTTCTCAGGATAACTGACGAGGGTGCTAGACGTCGCTTATTAAGGGAAAAGGACCTTAAATTGGATGAGGCCATTAAAATTAGCTGTGCAGCCGAGGTCATGAACAGCAAGTTAAAAACCATGTCACTGGGCAGCTCTGGACCTGGGGACAGCATTAATGCCACACAAGGAGAGCGATATGGACGGAGGTCTGCCAACAGGCCATCCGAGTCCACCAACACATCTGCACAACCACAGAGCATGAGAGACGCTGGCGAATGCAAGTACTCTCCTAATCGATTTCACCGGCCTGCTCTCGTCTATCCCACATGCTCCACTGAGATCCAACATCTCGTTTCAGGGGGCCTGTGGAACTGCCAGTCAGCTGTCCCTAAGGCTGACTTCATCTCTGGCTACGCTTCCCTGCAGTCTCTGGATTTCCTTGCTCTCACGGAGACCTGGATCACTCCATCCAACACATCCACCCCAGCAGCTCTCTCCACAGCATATTCCTTCTCCCATACACCCAGACCCTCTGGCAGAGGAGGTGGCACTGGTCTCCTGCTCTCTCCCAAATGGAGCTTTTCCCTCTTCAAGCTACCTAATTTCACTCCTTCTACCTTTGAATTCCATGCCGTCACAGTAACCCATCCTATACAATTAACCATTGTTGTTCTCTACCGTCCACCAGGCGCCTTGGGGGACTTCTTGGAGGAGTTAGATAATCTCCTCTCACACATCCCTGAAACTGGCCCTCCCGCTGTACTTCTCGGAGACTTCAACCTCCAGACAGGGAAGATATCTGAACTAACATCTCTGTTAACCACCTTTGCTTTCTCACTGTCTCCATCCCCACCAACTCATAAAGCTGGCACTGTCCTTGATCTCATATTCTCAAGGAACTGCTCTACTTCTAACCTCTCTGTAAACCCGCTCCACACATCCGATCACTTCTTCATTTCATTCTCTCTACCCCTTTCCAAACATAACAACCTAATCTCTTCAAACTCTGCTCCTGTCCGCCGTAACCTCAGTTCCCTCTCCCCCTCTACCTTTGCCTCATCGGTGCTCTCAGCCCTCCCTTCCTCTGACTCGTTCCAACTCCTGCCTCCAAACGCTGCTGCAAAAACTCTACTCTCTACTCTCTCATCCTCTCTGGACTCTCTCTGTCCTCTCACATCGCGGCCGGCTCGTCAGTCCCCTCCTGCTCCCTGGCTAAATGACGCACTGCGTGCTAATAGAACCATCCTTCGGGCAGCAGAGCGGAAATGGTGGAAATCCAAACACCATGACGACCTCCTAACCTATCAGGCTCTCCTCTCCTCTTTCTCTGCTTCCATCTCTCAGGCAAAAAGCACTTTCTTTCAAGATAAGATCCAATCTTCCTATTCCAATCCCAAAAAACTATTTTCTATCTTCTCCACCCTCTTGGACCCTCCCAAAGCACCTCCCCCCTCCTCCCTTCTGTCAAGCGACTTTGTTAACCACTTTGAAAAAAAGGTTGATGATATTCGCTCTTCCTTTTCTGACTCACCTTTACTCACCGCTGGGTCACCAGACCCTCCCTTCACCCACACACTGACCTCCTTCTCCCCTCTCTCTCCAAGTGAGGTTCTTACCCTCGTTACCTCTGCCCGTCCTACCACCTGTTCTCTGGACCCTATCCCCTCAAACCTCCTTCAGACTATCGCTCCTGATATTCTACCATTTCTCACCCATTTCATCAACACTTCTCTAACTTCTGGTCACTTTCCAAACAGTCTCAAGGAGGCAAGAGTAAACCCTCTCCTTAAGAAACCCACTCTCAATCCGTCTGATGTTATTAACTACAGGCCCGTCTCTCTCCTCCCGTTCCTGTCTAAAACACTTGAACGCGCTGTCTTTAAACAACTCTCCTGTTATCTCCATCAGAACAACCTTCTGGATCCGCACCAGTCTGGTTTCAAGGCAGGTCACTCAACAGAAACTGCTCTCCTTGCTGTCTCTGATGAACTGCACACTGCTAAAGCAGCCTCCCTCTCCTCTGTCATCATCCTTCTGGACCTGTCTGCTGCATTCGACACGGTGAACCATCGGATCCTCCTTCGCACTCTCCAAGAACTTGGAGTTTCAGGCACTGCACTTTCCCTCCTCACCTCATACCTCAACGACCGCACCTACAGGGTTACTTGGAGAGGGTCCGAGTCCGACCCTTGTCAATTAACTACAGGGGTCCCTCAGGGCTCGGTTCTTGGTCCCCTCCTCTTCTCCCTGTACACAAACTCGCTCGGGTCTGTCATTAGCCCGCATGGTTTTTCATACCACTGCTACGCTGACGACACCCAACTAATTCTGTCCTTTCCCCGCTCAGAGACCCAGGTCGTCGCACGCATCTCTGCTTGCCTAGCAGACATCTCTCGGTGGATGTCTGCTCATCACCTCAAGCTCAACCTTGACAAGACTGAACTGCTCTTCCTTCCGGGAAAAGATTGTCCCACTCTTGACCTAACAATCAACATCGGCACCTCTGTTGTTTCCCCGACTCAGACTGCAAGGAATCTGGGTGTGGTCCTAGATAACAAATTGTCCTTCACTGCAAACATCGCTGCTACAACCCGCTGCTGCAGATACACGCTTTACAACATCAGGAGGATACGTCCCCAGCTGACCCAGACATCAGCGCAGATTCTGGTCCAGGCTCTCGTCATCTCACGCCTAGACTACTGCAACTCCCTCCTGGCTGGTCTACCTGCATGTGCCATCCGACCTCTGCAGCTCATCCAGAATGCAGCGGCTCGTCTCGTCTTCAACCTTCCCAAATTCTCCCACACCACACCGCTCCTCCGCTCCCTTCACTGGCTTCCAGTAACTGCTAGAATCCACTTCAAGACACTGGTACTTGCGTACCATGCTGTGAATGGATCTGGCCCTTCCTACATCCAGGACATGGTTAAACCGTACACCCCAGCACGTGCACTCCGCTCTGCATCGGCCAAACAGCTCGCTGCACCCGCACTGCGAGGGGGACCCAAGTTCCCGTCAGCAAAAACACGTGGGTTTGCTATCCTGGCTCCAAAATGGTGGAATGAGCTCCCCATTGAAATCAGGACAGCAGATAGCTTACAAATCTTCCGACGCAAACTGAAAACTCATCTCTTTAGACTCCACTTCGAGCGATAGAATTACTAACAAAGCACTTATATACTAATAAAGGGCTGGCTTTCTAAATGCCAGTTGAGTAGCACTTGAAATGTTTGGCTCTATGAAACCTGATGTACTTATATGATTCTGTTTTCTTAAAGGTTGTATCTTCCTGGTCGAATGCACTTATTGTAAGTCGCTTTGGATAAAAGCGTCAGCTAAATGCAATGTAATGTAATGTAATGTACTGTGGCACACGGCACAAGCGTGGGCGGGACCTATGCCCTGCTTTTGGTAAATCGTGCTGCTCGTTTGGCACTGCTAACCATTTTGCAAAAGTATGCATGAAAAGAGGCCAGCAGGCACGCCAGTTGAATGCTGTGGATGACCCGTTGCCAGGGGAACTGGAGGACAGCGATGAGAGAGACGTGTACACAGCGGTGAGCATGGGGGCTGTGAACACTCAAGGTAAAAAGTGGTTTGTCAACCTGCCACTGAAAAGTGGGGGTTCAGAGGTGCCAGCTCGACTCTGGAGCCACTTGCAATGTGATGAGCATCAAGGACAAGATGAGACTGGCGCCTAGAACGCCTCTTCTGAAGAGTCTCACCAGATTAAAACAATACAACAGTGAGTGGATGAGCTCATTAGGTGTGTACAGCACACAATGGGTCATTAGGGGTAAGACGCACAGACTGGACTTTGAGATTGTGCATACTGGCCAGAGGCCCTTGCATTGGGGTGAGACATGTGAGAGACTTGGTCTGATACGCTTCACCATTCCTGAGGAGCTGAATAAGGTGGAACACTGCAGGAAGGGAGACCTGACCAAGGAGTGTCTTGTCAGCACCTACCATGACGTGTTCACCAGCCCTGTTGAGTCTCTGCCCGGTGATATTCACTTTGAGCTGGACAGCACTGTGGCACCGGTGCAGATTGCTCCCTGGAACGTTCCAGTGGCCCTCAAGGCAGCTGTTAAGGCTCAGCTTGATCGATATGAAGAGGAGGGACACTTGACCACAGTCACTCAACCCACAGACTGGATTAGCAATCTAGTCATAGTGAAAAAGACAGACAAATTGAGACTATGCATTGACCCGAAGCCTCTCAACCGTGCTCTGAAACGGTCCCACTACCTTATGCCCACTTTAGATGACGTGTTGTATAAGCTGCCGAACTAAGGCACGTATATTCACCCTGGTGGATGCACGTGATGCATTCCTACAGTGCCGCTTGGATAAAGAAAGCAGCCTGATGACAACATTCTGGACACCGTGGGGTAGGAAACGCTGGCTGAAACTCCCTTTCAGTGTGTCAGTTGCCCCGGAGCTGTATCAGAGGAAGCAGCATGAGCTGCTGGCCGGCTTGACAGGGATTGAGCCCATAGCCGATGACATCCTTATAGTCGACTGTGGGGACACAGAGGATGAGGCCAATCGCGACCATGACACAAACCTCATCGCTCTGATGGACAGATGCAGGGAAGTAAAGCTGAGACTGGGCCTGAAAAAGCTGCAGTTCCGAGTGAAGGAGGTTCGCTTCCACAGCCACACACTGTCCGCGGGGGGCCTCAAGGCTGACCCTTACAAAGTCAGGGCGGTTCTGGACATGCCAAACCCCACAGACGCAAAAGGGGTCCAGCGGTGTGTCGGATCTGTGAACTATCTGTCCAGATTCATGCCACGCTTGTCAGCGGTATGTGAGCCGCTGAGGAGACTGCTGGACAAGGATGTGACGTGGCACTGGCTGCCCAAACATGATGCCGCCATGAAAGAAAATCAAGGCACTGGTCACGGCGGTGCCAGTCCTAAGGTACTATGACGTCCGCAAGCCAGTCACCGTACAGAGCGACCCCAGTCAGGCGGGTCTGGGCTGCTGCTTGCTTGAAGGGGGACAGCCTGTCGCATTCGCATCCCGGGCATTGACCCAAACAGAGCAAAATTACGCACAGATTGAAAAGGAGTGCCTGAGCATCGTATTCGCCTGCCAACGCTTCCACTACTACCTATATGGGAGGGGTGATGTGACTGGTGTCCATCTTCACCAAGCCCCTCCTCAGTGCGCCAAAGCGCCTTCAGAGCATGCTCCTCACACTTCAGAACTACTGCCTTGCGGTGGTATACAAGCCAGGCCCTGAGATGTACATAAGTTACACGCTCAGCAGAGCCATCATCCCGCCACAGAACAGACACACTGTACCAACGTGAAATGGTCTGCAGCAGGAGCAGTGTGACACGGCGGCCATTCAGCAGGCAGACTATTTACATGTCAGCAGCCAACGCCTGGCACAGATTCGGACACACACTGAGGAGGATGTGTGTCTTCAACCACTTAAGTCTGTCGTGCTGGAGGGATGGCCAGGACCCAAAGAGGAGACCCCTGTAGCCGTCAGGGACTACTGGGCCATCAGAGATGAGATAAGTGCACAGGATGGTGTGCTCTTCAGGAGTCAGCGCGTCATCATTAAAAAAAGCTATGCGCCCGGAAATGCTGAGACGGATCCACTACAACCACGTGGGGGCGAGGCGTGCTACAGGCAGGCCCGTGATACACTTTACTGGCCCGGTATGCAAGGGGAAGTCAAGGATTATGTGCAAAAGTGCTCTGTGTGCAATGAATATGCACATGAACAACAGAAAGAGACTATGATGTCACACCCGCTCCCCACACGTCCCTGGCAGCTGGTAAGCATGGATCTGTACAGCTACGCAGCACAGAACTTCTTGCTCGTGGTGGACCATTATTCTGACTTTTGGGAGATCGACCTGCTCCCTGACCTATCAGCGGACACCACGATCCGTAGATGCAAGGCACAGTTTGCACACTACGGTGTCCCAGACAGGGCCATTTTTGATGTTGGAGGCCAGTTTGCCGGTGGAGAGTTCCGGGCGTTTGCGAGAGAGTGGGGTTTTGAGCATGTCATGTCCTCACCGAGGCACCCAAAGGCTAACGGCAAAGCAGAGTCAGCAGTGAAAATTGTAAAGAGCCTGTGCAGAAGGGCAGACCGTGCCAAAGAGGACCCCTGGAGAGCCATATTGCATTGGAGAAATACGCCCACTGAGGGTATGCATTGCAGCCCAGCACAGCGGCTTATGTCGCGGAGACTGAGAACCCTTCTCCCTGTGGCCGACCAGCTACTGGTGCCTCAGGTCGTCATGGGTGTTCCTGACAAGCTGAAAGTTAAACATCAAGCAGCAAAGCAGACATATGACAGATTTGCCAAGGATCTGCCGGAGCTGAACGTCGGCCAGCCCATACGGATGAAGCCACTCCCAGGAGAAAGGAAGGGCCGATGGAGGAGAGGTGTGTGCCTTCAGCAGTTGGGACTCCGGTCCTATCTGGTCGGTGTGGAGGGGACCACGTATCGGCGCAACAGGGTTGATCTTCGACCAGCAGAGGCGGCCCTTCTCCAGCCATCAGTTCTCCCAGAATCGGCCCCGGAGCAGCCTGCGAGTGGGGGGAGCACCAGAGAGGTCGTCGGCGTATCCGAGGAGTCTCCAAGGCCATCCCCCCCGAGGTCGTCGCGTTCTTCCACGCAGACTGGGGATACACCATGGCGTGAGTTAAAAGGCCGGGCTTTCTCCCGGAGCGGACGGCTGATTAGACCTCCTGACAGACTTGACCTCTAGGTCACACACACACACACACACACACACACACACACACACACACACACACACACACACACACTTGGACTGTGCACACTCAAACACACATGGACGATAAAGATTTTAAAAAATGTGATTGATTGTTCTGAGTTTATGGCTGATGTGTTCGGATCCGGCTATTATTGAAGTGTCTCTGCTATGTGCACTATTTGTTGTTGAAATCATTTGATTAATGTTCTGATTGAAGGTCAACAGTTTAATGGCAGTATTGATCCTGTGTGGTTACTTAACAAAAGGAAGGGAGATGTTACAGGGTGGTTTAGGCTAGGTTGCAGCTCCACCTTGTGGACGTATTGTGCCTGTGTTTTATATATATATCTGCCTCAAGTGACTATACCTCAGTTGTATGATTACCTGCTTAATGTGAATACACACAGCCTGACTTGCCTTGTTTATTAATGCACATACATCCACAAACACTGCTGGGCTGTCTGCCTGGACTCGGAGCTGACGGCCGGGGGCCGGGGGGGGGGGGGGTTGCTAGCGGTCTATCTGCAGTAACGTTAGAGTCTACGTCTACCTTTGCTACCTGCCGGAACAATGACGTTATTTTAGGTAGTTTTGCCCTCTTCTGTTCGGCTTTCCCTCTCATTTTGCTTTTCTGAGCACCGCTTAGTGGCGCTTCATTTTTCATGTTTACCGGCAACGCAACTAATGAACGTTATTTATATGAGCAATGCTTCCCGCTTTGTTTTGAACGCTGCCCAGCCTGCCAATGAACATTAGTTATCAGCCGGCTAGCCCTATCGCGGGTGAGCAAATAATTATAATGATACACTGTTGTACTACTACAGGCAGCGTACACATGACGGCAGACCCGGCGCCTGAACGAATCTAAAGGGAGGGCATATGATTTTCATGGGAGGGCACACAAAACCGTCACGTGCTGCGGGCCTGCGGCACAATATCAAACAGCAAGGCCAACAGCATTGCGTAAAGACACACACTTATCGCAAATACATACACAAATAAAGGGCGACATAGAAACCACTTTTGAAACATTGTTTGCGTGGCAACACAAACACTGGTAAATCACGAGCAAGGCACACACTGGGTAAGGATGGCAGCTTCCTCATCGTTGCACTCGGAGAGAAATAGTAGGGACGGAGACGATGAACTGTTTGGCCCTCCTTGGGCATGGTTTATTTCTATGCAATGCAGGCGCATCCTTTCGCTCAGCCAAGCCATACTTGTCAACCCTCCCGATTTTCGCGGGAGACTCCCGATGTCATTGCCCTCTCCCGGTTTCCTCCCGGGGTCATATTTCTCCCGATTTCTGACAAAATCAGATAGCTCAGGACTGTTTCCACTCAGACTTTAATACAGCTACACCATTGTTTGGTTTCCATGGTAACACGTCTCTTTAGTAGCGCGCGCAACTGAAAGTCTGACAGGTTGAGGCAGATAGTCACAGAAAACAGAACAAGAATCGACAACTACTCTACTCTCTGCTCACTCCTTTCCTGCCCACACATCAAGGATGGTGCTACAGGCTGCACTTAGAACTACAATCACAGCTCCGGCGATAAACTAGCACCCCCTCCCCCCCCCCATTTTGCATTTTGAAATGATCCCTATTTCTGATGTCTCAAGGTTGGCAAGTATGAACCGAGCTAACTTAGAACATTATTTTTGTCCAACTCTGCATCTTTGTGCAGCGTATACTCAAACAGCGATAGGACGAGCCCACTGCCTGACTCGGACATGCTGTGGAGTGAATCGTGGTCACCTCTGAGAGGGAGTTGGTTGACAGCTAAAAAAGCTATAATATCAACGAAAAGGCTGCGTCTGCTTTTAACAAATATTCAAGCCATGGCCTGTTGTAGTACCATGCAGTGGCAAAAGTGTGCTTCTTTCCTGAAAACAATCTCCCTGGATAACGATCCAGTTTCACCTGGTTGGGTTTATTAACCCCAAGATCACCTGGAGCCAGGGGCGCCGTAACGGCCCGTCTACACTACAGGCATGAAAAAATCTTGAAGCTGGGCGTGTCTGAAGCTTGACGATTTTTTGCGAGCAACCAATCACATGAATCTCCCGCCCCCGACATACAAAGCAATAGCAATGTTAAAACGAAGTAAACTGGATATAAACTCTCCAAACAGGCGAAAAAAACTATCAGTTTCACCCACTGTCTCTGCCACCTCCCTCCATGCCTGGTTCCTCCGGTTTGTATCCCGGTAAATAGTTCCGTTCGTAAAGAACCGGGTGATTTGCTACCGTAATATCTCGTTTGGAATATGAGGAAATGAACTGCGGTCTGGCTCTCCCAGCTTGCACGCGGTTTGATTGGCTGCGCTTGCACTGGCGGGATTTGCATAAACGGGATTTGATTGGCTGATGCCAAGCATCGAGCCTCAAAAGTTGAACATTGTTCAACTTTTGATGCCGATAGATGCTCGTGATGCTTGCAAAGCCATGCCATGCTCCCCACAATGCAGTTCGGCGAAGATTAAAAATCTTCTACGTCACCCCATTCAAGTGAATGGGCGAAGCGTTGAAAGCATTTTTTGATGCCTGTAGTGTAGACGTACCGTAAGGGGGTGAAAGGTTAGGACGATTCTAAGGGCCCGTGACTGACAGGGGCCCCAACATTTTTTAGAACATTAAGAAAAAATGTTTAAGTAACCTTTCATCAATCATCAACAATTAACATTAATATAAAGTTAAATTGATAATGTACCCACTACACTTGCGATTCATTTAACTTTTTTTCTGCCAAAAGTTAATTATCCAAAGCCTCTGTACACCCCTCTCTATTTAAATGTAATGGTTTGGTCCTGCCTCCAAATGCTGTGCGGCACCGCACTTTCTGGCAGAGAGTGAGAGGCGGAGCATGTGAGGAGGGATCTAGTACTTAAGTGTGTGCCATGTCTCAACCACTCACAAAGTCAGGCTTTCAAGAAAGAAAAGAAAGGAGAGAAAGAAGAGAGATGGACTAAAGGGCGACAGTATGTCACCCAGTGTGTGAGAAAAGGTGTGTGGTCCATGGTGGAAATTAGTCTGTTAGCTAAGCTTAGTCCATTGTAAATAATAATTGTAATGTTTTGCTGACATTAAGTACTGTTAATATCATCACAGAAAATGCTGAGGTTTTTCATTTCACTGCTCTTTTAGCTCACATTTAATAAATGCAGGTACATTTTTAGCAGCTATTCATATAAATCAGTTGTCCCTCCCCCTGGTGCCAGGACCAACAGATCCATCTCTAGGCTCAGCAGCCCTGTCCCCCCATAAGGCTTTGCAGTCTTGCCATGCTGTCCATTGAAAGCCAGTTGGCTAGAAAGCTGGACTTCAAGGACTTTATCAGTGACTTTGCCTTAAGGCTAGGCGCTGGGCTCTTGGTGAGTAAGGCTGAGCAATGGCTCGTAATAACTGTTAAAGGGCAAGGCTATGGCAACGATATTGGATCACTACACAAGATGCATGATGAGAAAAAGACTGAGAACAGGTAATAGGCTCTGATTTAGCACCACCATCAGGCCTTTTCACTTCCATTTCCGTTTTGTTGTCCATTTACACTTTAATACCCGCTTATTTTGTAGTTGGTATGTATTATATTTAATAAAAAAATATGCTGCTTATGTTATTTTTTTTGTTATAGCATTTTATAAATGATAATATTGGTGTTAATGTTCACTTTATTTTAATTTAAGACGTCATGTATATTTAAGTTAGATTTATTTAGATTTATGAATGTTCCATTGAAAAATGTTATTAAAAAGGCATGTACAACATAAAAGATGACTTGAGATCTATTGTCAGGAATGTTAGTCTTATATCAAATAGTGAATTCTACTGTAGAATGTTGCACGTATGCACAGTGTTATATGTTCACAGCTCAGTGTCAGTAAGTATTGTGCGGTTAGTATTGGACTACAAGATAGAGGCAAGCCTGTACAGGTAGAGTTATTTAAAGCATAAATTAGTGGGTTGGGTTCTGGAGGTGTGGTTACAGCAATTGTGCTTGGTTGGCGTGGCCTGGGTCTGGTGGTGGGGCCCAATGTGATATATTTTCATGGGGCCCAAAATCCCTGGCGGCGCCCCTGCCTGGAGCTGTTGGTCTTTGAGCGCTTGCTGGCCCAAAAGTAGCCTACCTGTTGATGTGCTGCAAGGTAGCGTCTGTAGTGGAGGCACCGGCACGGAGGAGGAGGATGGCGGGTACAGGGTGTGGCAACGCAGGTGGTGATGGTAGGGGCACAAGGAGCTGTGCCTCGGAGGACAGCGTTGGTGGCGGCCGCGTTGATGAGTCAAAGGCTCGCTGGGCTCGCTAACTCAGCCGAGGGGTTTGCCGAGGTCAAGCTTGTGACATTAAGGCGTGCTGCTGCAACGGCAGGTGCAGGGTCGCCAGCAGCACCATCGGCTGCAGTTCTTTCAGCGCTATTTCGTTTCAATAAATCCTTAGACCTTTTAAGCCAATTTCTGATGTCCATTTTGTAATTCAAACAGAAATGGGAGTCTACAGAATTCACAATAAACAATAAACAAATCCAGCATAGGCGGCAGAGTGTGACGCTGTGATTGGTCTAAATGTGGAAGAATCACAAATCACAACAGACACATGACTTAGCCGTTTATTTATAATTCAAAAAAAATTCAAGAAAAAAAATGTAAATGTTATAAATAATAAAAAACGTGTTTATTGGGGGAGGGCAGGGATGTCAAATGGGATGTCCTGGCCCTCCCACGGCGCCAGGCATGCATGACGGGGCCGGGGTACCTAGCAACATAGCAGAGAGGGGGGGGGGGGCCGCCCTCTGCGCAATGTTCCCGCGTTACGAAATCTAAGAGGATAGGCAACAGTGGGGGCGGGGCCCCCTAAGCTCCGGGGCTCCCCCGCACCGCGGGGGGCGCGGGGGCCTCCGCTACGCGTACGCCACTGCATTTCCCCTCTGTGGGACTAATAAAGGAATTCTGATTCTGATTTAGGAATCTTGAAGGTTTCTTTTTTGTGGTTTAAGAACTTTAACCAGATGGTTTAATTAGTAATTGGTGGAGGCCAAACCTGAGCTAAACTGAGAGTTATCGGATTCAAATTCATTAGTGACATTACATTTAGTTGAAAATGTTGTCCCAAGCCACTGACGATGGGGGCCCCCAGCTCATAGGGGATTAATCCAGCAGACTGTATTGTTGCAGTTAAAAACAGTACTGTTCATACTTTTAAATAATAATAAAGGGAAATAACTCTTTCTGACTGAAATCAAGAGGGAGCATCATCATCATGAATTTAACAAAGCACATTTCAAATAGGCTTTTGCAAGATTTGCATAAAGTTTAATTGCTAATTTGCAAAGAAAAATAAATTCAGTTTTGGCCGAATCAAACAGAGCTCTCACTGCGGAGGACAGTCACCCTGTCAGCGTTGTCTTTGGTTGTTTTGCTGTGTCTGAGCTTCATATCAATCACCCTCAACCAGAACACAATGCGTGTGGCACACACTCACATTATATCAATGACAATAACAAGGCTCACATAAAGGCTGGCCTCGTACACAACCCATAATGCGCATCAGTTATGTCAACGCCTGCCAGCATGATATATATATATATACACACACACAAACACAAACACACACACACACACACACACACACACACACACACACGTATGCCTGAGGGAAGGGCTACTGAACAGACGATGTGGGGTCCGAGGTCTGAGGGCACAAAACAGAGAGGCTTTGTCGTAAGGTGAGCCTCAGCATTATTAACATTCTTCTGATCATATAAATCACAAAGTCCACAGTAAGGTTGTGCAGGAATATGCAGGAATTATTAGTGCCTGTGGGTGTGTTGCACATTTCCCATTTGGACAGTGTTCAGTTGGGCTTGCCAACTGGAAAGCCTCACTCTCGTATTGCCGATGCCACCCACAGATCTTTAATGAATTCCTCTGATCCCAACTCCCATAAAGAAGACATTCGGAGGAGATTTCACAGATCAGTGTGCGTCATCGCAGCCTTTCAAGTTATTTCAACCGTGGAACATTTGAATTAGGATCTGCGGTAAATTTGAACATTTAGGGTGTGGGAGTTTAAAGTGCTTCTTTATATTTGCCTAAAGCTTCCATCATGAGCAGGACGTGGACCTTATCCTGTTCTTCGATTACAACGGGGGGGAAACCCTTTAAAACTGTGCCAGGAGAGGCTCTAACTAAAGAAATTAAAGTTATCTCTCCAAAACAGGAATCAGAAATTAAACAAAACAATATTTTCCCCTGATGATCAAGGATGTTCAGATACACTGCTGTTGCAATAATTATCACACGTTCATCCAACAACAAAAGCAAGATGTCGATTCTCGTGCTGCTAATTTGTTTTGAGTTTGTGTCCGTGTTTTCATCTTCCTAAATGTTCCCCCTGCTTTTCTGGACATGAAGTCATTTGACACATTTGGTCACCGCCGTGTGTTGCTTCAGAGGGAATCCTGTCTTTTCATAAGATAGCAATGCTGATTATGTTGTCAACATGGATTTATGTCTTGTAAAAAAACTGCCCGGTCCCCCCTGCTCTCTGTACTGTTTATTGTAATTTAGAAGGCAGCTGTCATATTGAGTTTTCCCATCATGCAGTATGCATCGCGTGGCTCAGTCAGACTGAATGCAGGGTGTGACTATCTCCCATCTTACACACACTGTCTTGATTTATGGATTCAAATTCATATTTAAATTAATAGTCAAAACTGAAGGCGGTTTAAGAAACGTGTTTTTACAAAATGTGCCTGTGGCATTGGGGTGTGTTCCAATGGGTGACACACTGCTGACCCCCCATGGTACTAACAAGAGCAGAAAGCCCTAAAAACAGAAGCAAATACAGAATTAAAGTGTCTGTCTAACTGTGTCATATAAGTTGTGAAATCTTATTTTTAGGTATTTTTAAATGTATTATTAATATTTTTCAAAGACCTTCAATAAAACCAAAACAAACATACCAATGAACATTTAAATATGCAGAAAACTACTTAATTGCATTTGAAATTCAAATACATTCATAATTATTTAAACAAGCACGTGTAATTTAAAGTTGCAATAGACATGTTTTTTACTTAACTTGTCATAATGAAGTATTGATTGCACAATATAATGGCAGTGGGTACATATAATGACACTATCGGCTTTTAGATTGGTTCCCTATGCATCCATACTGACTACACAATTCTGTCTTCTGCCATTTCCCTGATGAATAAAGGCTTGACTTTTGGCAACCATTGCGCTAACAAAACAGAAAAATGCTAGCACTTTTGTTTTGCCACAACACACTGTAGCTCCATGGATGTATAAAGAAAACTCCTGTGAAAGTTGATCAGTGGCGCATGAAGCCCAAAAAGTTTGACTGTCAGTTGTAAAACGACCAGGGTCTTCCACATCCAAACTAACTCTAGATTCCGCAACTTTTAGCCCTGATGATAAAAGTTCTAGCAAGGGGTCGTCTTGGGAATTTGATTAATCCCTAAAATGTATGCTTATTTACAGAGGTCTCTTTCACATGTTTATGAAAAGCAGTTTTGTTGGGCCAAATGACATCACATGACATGCCACAATAAAAAAAAAATCTTCAGTGCTCCAGGGGGCTTTGGTAGTTACCGGTAGCCATCAGTTACCGAAGAGTATTAATGTAAGGTATACTCATCCCCTTTAGCAAAATGGCGGATAGTGGAACCACAGAAGTGAAAAATAAAGTGCAGTGTATTCTGTGTTGATATGCTAACAGCAGCGCCAGCAATGAGGAGGAGTTGTCGGCTACTATTTTATATTTGTGAAATGAGGATTCCAATAGCTTTAGCAGGCCTAGCTGGTGTTACTCCATCATTATTTAAGATTTAGCCACAGTCTTATTTGTTTGGTATGATAGATTTCACTAGTTGTTGAAACTCATACAAATGTTTTATTATCAGAAAAATAGAAACAATTAGTAAATTAGCTTAAGTTAATGCTGCAGCTAGCCTTGGTGGCAGGAGTTCAATTTTGGTTTGGTTGAAACCTGTTTCCCAGTTCTGTTTATGTAAATGTTTCATGCTGTTCCTAAATCCCAAATAACACATTATTTTATAAAATACATTTGTATAAGATAAGATTTCAAAAAGACCAAATATGAACTGTGTTTAGGTTTTGTAAAGCAGCACAAATTAATGGCATTCAGATCCAGATGCAACATAGTTTTATGACAAGAAGAACATTTATAATGGAATTGAAAAGTGTCACAAGGCAGCAGTGTCAGGGCAGTGATGGTGCAACACTTCTTCATGTGTCTCTCCAAAGAGAGCAATTTAAATCACTGACAGCATCCGTCCTGTACAGCTCTTAAAATATGATCAGATCAATGTTTTCATTATCAAGCATCATTCATTTTTAATTATAAAAGGACCAAGTCAACTCAACAGAACTTGACAAGAACATGTGAAGTACCACAATCATACATTGACAGTAAAGTAGGAACTTGTGAAAAGCTTTAATTTGTGCAGTGGTGGAATGTGGTAAAGTGTATTTACTTAAGTACTTAACTACAATTTTGCGATACTTGCACTTTATGAGGATTCTCACTTAATGCTATACTTTATACTTCATAATCAATATTGTACTTTTTACTCAAATAAATGTATCTGAGAACTTTAGTTACTTTACAAATTCAGATTTTTAGCTAACACAATAAATCGAACGATGAATAAACATTTGCATATAATCAAAGGTTACCACATCCATCAGCAATTGTTTAAGTAATTAAAAATAACTCTGTGATGAAAAGAAACAGCTGTGATGAACACATCAATAATCATAATCCAGTCATTGAATATGATTCTAGAATTAGCCAATAAATGAGTACTTTCACTTTTGGTACCTATATTGTTATGCCAATGTAGGATATTAAATGGAGGACTTTTACTTGTAACTGAGTATTTTTACAATTTAGTATTGCTACTTTTACTTAAGTATGAAGAAATGTGTACATCTTCCACAACTTGCTTTAGAAAATAGTTCAAAAGAAATGCAAAAACTGCTGAACATTTACATTTGCGGGTGATAGTTTGGCAGTAAACTCAGTTCAACCTTTGTGTTTATAAGCTTTGCAGCATGTTGCCTTTTGGGTCTTTGTTTATGAGCTAGGACACAGTGTGACCTTGTGCAGCTTTGAGCTGTCTCAGCAGAGCGTCTGACCGGGCGGCTGACACAGCGAGACGGCTGCCTGTTTGGGGACAGAGGGTGTATGTAGGTCAGCCATGGGCCGCACGCTGTGACAGCAGCACGTTCACTGTGCTGGGCAGCAGGACAGGGATCGGAGTGGACAGAGAGAGCCGTGGAGAGAGGGGCCCCCTCACACGTCAGCACCGATACTTCCTCATTTGGCCCCTTAAACACTTTGACATTATCAGGCCACACAGAGCTACGTCCACCCTCATTACTCTCACCTTTGGTACTACTGCAAAATGGGCAAAGAGCAGCTAGAGAAGAAGACATACCGAGCAGACATCAGATCATGGTGAGTGTCTGAAAGGTTGGAATGGTCATTTGATGGGTGGGAGTCGTGTCCATGTCAACACATAACACTGGTGATGTTCAATTACCACAATGTTACAGGTCTGATAATACAGAGCTGTGTCAACACTGCCTGATTGTAAGAAGAAGAAGCAGGCAACACAATTAAGTTGTTTAGATTTTTAAATGGCAAGAATTAATTAAAAAATGTGAAGAAATATTACTCTCCTGAAGTGCACATACAAACAGAATAAATAATGAAGAATCTATGTGTATTCATCATACAGCCAATTAGTTCTTATAACACATATTTGATTGAAAAGAGAACATTTCCAACACAAGCTATTATAGTCCATACATGATGACACGCTGCCCTCTAGTGGCTCAAACGCTGTGGCTCAGATAATGTATCAACAATGAACAGTGCACCATAAAAAGGTTACTAATATTATCATTTTATTTTTGGAAAACGTTTAAAGAAACAGCTTTAGTGAGAACAACAAATTACTTTTGCAGGAAAATATACAAGGATACAGGTTTAGTTTTACAAATGTCATTGCCGTAGGTGTGTTTCTGAAATGTAACACGTCTGGTGAACATATAATAAACGAGGAGATCATCGGTTGTAGGGATGCATCGACCCGGATGCAGATTTGATGTTTGTCTTGATGCTGCTTGGTATTTTTCCTAAGAAAGAAAAGAAAGGGAGAGAATAAATAATATGCAACAACTTCAAATTCGACTCATTTGGAACATATCCACTTTTTTTGCAATTAAGAAAAGAGTACCCTTGAAATATTCGGTTATTTTGAGATGAATGTGTACAGCATCACCACTTTATACAGACCGTTACATAAACATTAACCCTGACTAAATCAAATATTTGGGGGCCTAACATCATTATTAGTGTGCTGAACAGTGAGACAGGAGAATACTAACCCAGCTCTCCAGGCCTCCTACCTGGCTGCCCCTGCTGCTGAGGGCCCACGGGGCCTCCCATACCTGCCTGCTGGCCAGAACCGCCCCCGATGGTGACCTGCTGTAAGGTGGGACCTCCACTCATCATGGGCCCTTGTCCTGGGTGTCCAGGGACCACTGGGCCTGGGGGCCTACATTTAGAGAGCCCCTTTCCAAACGCCACCGCTCCAACCAGTGCGTTGGTGTCCGCGGGGTTAAAGGAAGGCTTGCTCTGACGGATTGCTGGGAAAAGAACATATTGAGTGTCAACAAGTTTAAGTGTATAAATACATTTGAGATGATGAGCCGGACATTGAGAGTGAAACACACCAGCACTCTCTGAATCTCTGTCGTCACGGGGATTGTTGAGCTTCTCTAGCAGATTGGAACACAGTTTGTTCAACGTCTGGATCTGTTTCTGTTGAGAAGAATATCATCAGGGTGGGGGGGGGGTTTATAAGTGGAAAAAACTCTCGGCAGTAAGCAGTGTTTGGTAAATGAATTCATACTTGTAAGAGCCAACTCAAGACCCACTTCTTTGTCTTTTAATTTATTTGTATTCATTCTTATGTTATTCTTATGTTATACTGTCCTGTGTTGGTATTACATGTTATTATTTATGGGACTTGGCTTTGGAACTGGAGGCTGGCCGTATCAAGTCCCCTAACAGACCAAATAAGGGACTGGTAATTGGAAAGGTCCCAGTTCACATCCTGGGCACTGGCGCAGTGCCATTGAGCAAGGCAACTCCCCCCCGTCCCCCCCATTGCTCCCTGGGCGCTGTAAAATTGCAGCCCACTGCTCCTAGTACTAGGATGGATTCAATAGAGAGGTCAAATGTGTATGTGCGGTGTACATCTACATGTATGTGAAAAATACAAAAGTTTGAATTCTTCTGTTTCTAAGGAACATATATGTTAAATAGTTTGTTACCTGGGTAAGGGGGGTAGGTATTGTTATCATTTTTGTTTATGTCTTAGGGTTGTGAAGCACTTTGTGTTACCTTTGTGTATGAAAAGTGCTATTTAAATAAAGTTTGAAATTATTTGAAAGTTCAACATGTTTGTTGAGTTTCACCATTCTAGATTCTAACTTTTAAAAGGTTTTCTACGTAATTAATTAAAGATATTCGACAACATAATTTAACCTATTTGAAACTTCCTTTCATGGAACATTTAAAATAAATAATGTTCATAATGAAACATTGACTATTCCATAACTACATTGTCCCCAAAGAGTCACCATGTTACTGAACCATCCTGTTGTTATTGAGGTTGTTTCTCCATAACCTATTTTGGACTTGCCGCAGTTGTAAATGCAGTTGACTAAATGCACACTCATCAGCCGATCAGATGAAAGCAGCCACTTTCAACCAGTCAATTGGTGTTTTCTTATATTTAAGTCCAGCAAACTGCTTGGTATTTCTGAATATGAGTAGGGCAGCATCCATGTGAGCACCATCTGACCTGTGCCACCTCCGGGCCAATCCGTGCTGCCTCCACACTCAGCTGTTTCTCTTGCTCCTCCACCTCTGGATCAGGCTTAGTCCGCAGATAGTCTGGAACAATCTCATGGCTGAACACCGGGACACGCTGCTCTGTGAGTTTCTGTGGGGAGAACAAGCAGAGCCAGAAGCAGACAGGTCAGAGAGATGTCTTGAAAATCAAATCAGAGGAGCAGAATGCAGACAGCGGCTTTGAAACTCACCGCTAAATCCTCATCCCGGTCTGGAGACAGGAGCAGAGGGATTATGACTTGGTTGCGAAAGGACGGCGTCTTCTCGTTCTTGAGCAGTTTGTTGATGGTGTTCAGCTGACCAGAGAGCAGAGCGAAGTTGTCAAGCACAGACGGCCTGAATGACACAAACACACATTATCACCTCATGTCCTCTGCATGTTTTTAAAGCTAGGCTAAATGAAATGCTCGTTGATACTATGGGCACTTGTAAATGTCTATAACTATGTAAATGTATCCTGTAAATATAATGTATGATGTCCTTTATTGTTTTATGTTTCATGTGGAACCTATATGCTGCAGGTCTCCCTTGAAAAGGGACCAATCTGATTAAATAAAGGTTTAAAAATCACATAAGAAATTAGGAGATGTTTCATTGCATTGCTTTTACGCAGTAGAACATGTCCGTCCACTCACCAGGTAGTGCTTACATATTTATTTGAGAAGGTTTAATTAGTTGGGACAATCCACTAAAAAATATAATTAGATGTTGTTTCTTTTGAGATAACTTAATTCAATCTTTACTAGAGAATTCGACCAGAGAGAGATTGGTCATTCAGAAATGCCGAGGTGGAAGAAGTACTCAGATTTGTTACTTAAGTAAAAGTAGAAATACTACATTTTAAAAGTACTTTGTTACAAGTAAAAGTGCTGTATTCAAAATCTTACTTAAAGTGGACCTACTATGCTATATTGGAAAAATCTATTGCAGGGCCATACCTATACAAAACATGTCTGTGAAGTTTTTTGCTTAAAATACCAAACAGTTCACCCATCCCTCATACTGCTCATACCCCTCTTTTGCACCCCTGTTAGAGAAGCGCGGATTTTGGGTCCTTAGCTTGAAAAAAAAAAAAGAGAGGAGGCGGAGCTAATGCCAGATCAGAATTCTACCGGGAGATAAAGTTAAATTCTGCTGTGATAAAACGCCATCCTGTTTAAACTACGTCAAAGATTATTTCTGAAACAGTACGGAGCTCAAATGCTTTTTCTCTTGCGGGTTAATCACAAGGTGAGTTCTTTCTTTATTTCCTGCTTTTTAAAACACATGTGCTCTACAGTACAGGTTAGCTCTGATTGTTAGCGAGGCTTGCTAATGTAAACAAAGACGAGATTACGTCCAAAACACGTCAGGCATTGTTTCTTATAGCAACTTTCTGTGGGTCCGCCGCCGAATTGACGTCAGTTCGGATGGAATCTTTATCCACTCGTTGTAACCCTGCATCGAGGAGAGGGTGGACAGGGCCATGTACCGCAAGATCTTGACCGATAGTCTCCTCCCCTCAGCCAGGACACTGTAATGGGTCATGGAGGGGTCTTCCAGCAGGACAATGGCCCTGAACATACGGCCAAGGCAACACAGGAGTGGCCAAAGAAGAAGCACATTTAGGTGATGGAGGGGCCTAGCCAGTCTCCAGACCTTAATCCCATAGAACATCTGTGGAGGGAGCTGAAGCTTCCAGATGCCAAGCATCAGTCTCAACACCTGAAGGATTTGGAAAGGATCTTCAGAGAGGAGTGGACCAACATCCTTCCTGAGATGTTCACAGACCTGGAGACCAACTACAAGAAGAGTCTGACGTCTGAAGCGTCTGATGTTTTGCAAGGGGATCAAATACTTATTTCCCACAGTTAAATGCAAATCAATTGTTATCTTTTATATCATGTCAATTTCTGGATTTTCTTTTTGATATTCTTACTCTCAATGTTAAAACAAACCTACCATTAAAAATATAGAATGTTCATTTATTTGTAAGTGGGCAAACTTACACAATCTGCAAGGGATCGGTTATGATAATATCAATTATCTTGTATTGACAAGTTAAACGGCACAAACTAGTATATTTTGTTCATTAAAAAAATGTCCTTACCATGTTAATCGCTCGTACTCATTTTCCAGTTTATAAATGAAACTATGGAGAGCGTTTTTCACGTGAGCAACCCGAGAGATGAGAGACTCCACCGCCGCCTCCAGCTGCTTCTCCTCCCGCTGCTGAGGGGAGAAAAGAGCAAAGCTGTCTGATAAATACTCACACTTAACACACAAAATAATAAGGACAGGCTTTGTTCACCAAATAAATGTCCGTTTAACTCTATAATAAGTAGGAATTCATTGTAATGTTTAACTAACAAACGCTAGTTTAAAAGCAAACTAGTTGTTGTCTCATTTAGCAAGCTAGCTACTGCAAGATGTAGTCTACATATACGTAAACCAGGAGCAAAGTATACAAGTATGCGAGTACAACTTCAATTAGAACGCATGTGAAAATATTTTAAAAAAGTCGCATACTGTAAATGGATATAAAGACATTTTAATAATATTACCTGCATTGTTGAACTACAAGCTAAACGCCGAAATGTTAGTGTACCGTCCAAGTAGAAACACTTCCGGTTCAAGATGTCAAAATAAAAGCATGGAATTTGTTGATACACTTTTTTCACAGAAATGTACGAATAGCATACTAAACATTCAGGGTGGAGTAGGCCTACTGTTATTACATACATATTAGAGGTACTTGTACTTCTTTGATTAATGTAATGGTATGCAAACGTATAGGCCTACTTGTAGTCCATATTTAGAGGGAAATATTCTAATAATGTTTTATTACATTACATTTTATGGCTGTTGACATTTTTGGGGGGGATTTATAGAACAACACAGAGACAAAATTCCCCCAGTAAAAACGTGACTGTAATATGTCACCAACATGAAATACAAATTGTAACCTTGCTCTATCCAATGTTCAAAATGATATCATAAATGTATGTGCAAATTACTGCATATTTAAAAATGTAATGCCTCAATTGCTTTTTTTTTAATAACACTTCAGAAAATGCGTAATACAAACGTTTTTATATGTAAAAAAGTGGTGGGGCACAAAAAACGTAGATGTTTATTATAAGCTTCTGCAGTGACGTGCAGTGAGGGGCACTGCACTCACTCTTCAGGTTTACAAATATTCTATTTTGACCTAAATCAAAATATTATATTATTTTCAAAAGCTTTTTTATCCTGATGCTTCGATTAATTTTAAACAGACAGTTCAACAGAAGGATACCCAAAAAATGTAATTTTATCATTTAAATATTGGATTGTTCTCTCTTAGTACGATCCCATTTTCAATAAATGGTGGTCTTACCTTGACTTGAAGATGAAGTCCATTTGCCTATCCTTCTGGACAAAAATCTCTATTACTTTTTTGTAAAAGCCCTCCTTATCTTCTTTTAGTTGTTACTTGTATGAATCAAACCCTGAGTTTAAAGTATGGTTGAAGCCATTTATTGGAGATGACACACGGGCATACTGCCTTTATTGTAAGGGAGATTTCTACTAAAAACTATTAAAACTATTTCTACTTTCCACTTTGTCTAATAGAGATATTTCTGATCAACTGTCGTCTGGATTTAATCTGGTGGTTTTAAATTTTGATCCTTGAAGGGGGTGGAACGTTTTTTTTACCGCCACAACATGATATGCAAATTAGGCACTGACGTCATTTAGGGATTTCTGGTGACTTTGCGGACAGCCAATCATATGCAGCCAATAGCTATTTTCCTTACTATGGAGTTGGCAACACTGGATGTGACAGCGGCACAGCGACACCACACATGGAACAGTCTGCTTTATCCAGCAGCACCGGTCCAGAACCAACAGCAGAATGACCCGCTCTGAATCAGTCCGCGTCGCTGCGGCTCAGAGACACACAGCAGGGATTTGTGTTTTTGAAAAACACTCGTTATCGTCATTTCAGGTTTTTGGTGGATTCAATCAAGTCTTGGATTGCAGAGTATGAATGTCTTCTTGCTATTTTCAGTTGATATACATACGTGTGTAAAGTTTGTGAAGGCAGGAGGAAAGCTTCCGCAATCACCTTCTCCTCTCCGTTCCTCCAATCCCCGCCCCCTCCTGAAAAATAACTACTAATAAGAGTGACAGGCTGATAGTGACCCGATAGAAACGTTATTATTCACTTAATCACTGATTGAGATAGGATGAAGCTAACTTAATCTCATACATTCATGGGATTTATGTAACAGTAAGACAGAGAATGTAAGTGTGCACCCACATGCACTCTTTTTATTTTTATAATGCTGTTGTACTCCTGTTGTCTGCTGTGTTCAGACTGAAGTCATGTTTGTGATGCCTCATTCAGGACATTCAGTGTCCTTTTTTTAAGAGAAGACCGTTGCTTGAAGCTGCAGCTAGACTGCAGAAGCATTAGTTTTTTGTTTTTGAGGATGGAAAAATGTCACACACAGATATAGGGAGGCTAGACATCAATTGATTTATTATGGTTTATAATTTAATGTCAAGACGAAGAAGAAGAAATATGGGTGCACTGTTCAGTGTCAATCCTGTGGAGATGGAGGTTATAAATCTCCAAAATAATGTTCAGCTGAAGTCTCAGCAAAACTCACAACATTTCTGGAGCCTTGTAGACCCAGAAAACTACAAGAACATCACTAAGCAGCACTGGAAATGCCTGCTTTATTTGGCTCTACATCCCTTTGTGAAGCAGCTTTTTCTGGCATGAATGTCATGAAATCTAAATACAGAACAAGAACGACTGATGAACATGTAAATGACTCTATTAGAGTGAACCTAAGTGGGTACACTCCAGCATAGACCTGGTGGACTCCATGCAGCGCCAGTCATCTCACTAACTGTAAAAAAATAGTGAATGCAATGCACATATGTTATACATGTGCCATAAGATGCTTGCAAGGTGGTGATTAAGGCGATGTATTTACTATGTGGGCCATAATAAAAAGTGAAAACATTGCCTTTTTCTCTTGGACATTTATGTGAATTTTCAGTGATGTACTTACTATGTTATCCATATTAATATGTGAGAAATTGTCGTTTTCTTGGACCTTGATGTGATTTTTGATAAGCTTTGGGGATTGCAATTTCACACGTGTACAAAAGTAGCTTAATTCAACTGAGTGCTATGTGAATAAATGTAAGCGATGCGATGCAAGTAGATCTTGGCCACTTACATTTTTTCAAAGTAGCTCTCAGGTGGAGAAAGGTTGGAGATCCCTGCTTTAGATCCATAAGAATGCAAGCTAAGAGACCACTGGAAAACACTATAGTACATATGCCGGGCCTGTAAGTGACGCTGTACTTCTGCCACAAAATACACCAAAAGCAGCGAAGAAGACCCCCGAGCATGGTTGCCATGGTTGCCCTTCTGTTTATGCCCCGCGGTAGATTTAGCAAGATGTAGTTCATGTAATTCTCCATGTCCACTTGCTGATGGTTGTGGTAGAGGAGCTGCAGATTTTACACTAACATCTGTAGCATGGTCAGTAGCAGTAGCTACTGACAGTAGCTCTACTGACCATGCTAAAGCAGTGAGCAGCAGAGGTGGGGAGAGGTGGGGCTTCATCGACTGAAGTTTGTGTCAGAAGACGATGAAACACAACTGTAATCAAATGATCTTTTTCTTTATGGATATTTTACAAATCACTCCCCTTTCAAACTGTATTCTTGTTTTACTGCCATATAGTATTTCATACCTGTTTTTCCTTTGTTGTCTTTTTTTTTTTTTATAACGATAATGATCAAATGAAGGTGTGCCGCGGAAATAATCTTTTGAATAATTTGTGACCAAACCGTTTGAGACCCACTGAGATAACTTAGACTAAAGTTAACTATCTAAACCCTCAGAGGGTCCTTCTCACTTTGGTTAAATGGATTCCTTGCGTCCCTCACTTGCGTCGTTTCCCTGTGACTAGTCCCTCCCACCAGGGAAGCATGGAGAGACACAAGAGCCTCATCTCAATACCCCTCCTCGACTCCTCCGACGGTACGTCTACACTACAGGCATCAAAAAATGCTTTCAACGCTTCGCCCATTCACTTGAATGGGGTGACGTAGAAGATTTTTAATCTTCGCCGAACTGCATTGTGGGGAGCATGGCATGGCTTTGTTTGCAAGCATCACGAGCATCTATCGGCATCAAAAGTTGAACAATGTTCAACTTTTGAGGCTCGATGCTTGGCATCAGCCAATCAAATCCCGTTTATGCAAATCCCGCCAGTGCAAGCGCAGCCAATCAAACCGCGTGCAAGCTGGGAGAGCCAGACCGCAGTTCATTTCCTCATATTCCAAACGAGATATTACGGTAGCAAATCACCCGGTTCTTTACGACCGGAGCTATTTACCGGGATACAAACCGGAGGAACCAGGCATGGAGGGAGGTGGCAGAGACAGTGGGTGAAACTGATAGTTTTTTTCGCCTGTTTGGAGAGTTTATATCCAGTTTACTTCGTTTTAACATTGCTATTGCTTTGTATGTCGGGGGCGGGAGATTCATGTGATTGGTTGCTCGCAAAAAATCGCCAAGCTTCAGACACGCCCAGCTTCAAGATTTTTTCATGCCTGTAGTGTAGACGGGCCGTCATTCGTATCCCTTCCTTGCATCTTAGCTCCGCCTCCGTAAAATGCGAGCAAGAGACACGAGGAGGTGACGCGAGGACAGAGGAGTCCTCAGGTATTCATTTGGATGTCCTCGTTCACTCAAACGTCACTCTTAAACGACGTCTGTTAATGATGACATGTGCACAGCTGTATCCCCTCTCATCGGGCTTAACTGAATAACCCTTTAGAACCGGCCCATTTCTGGTTAAATATTTATTTAAATGAATGAATCTTTCTCTTGTTAGTCAAGGAATTCAATTTCAATTTGGTCCTGCTTTTGTGTTCCGTTTTGGTGTAAAATGTAGCCTACATTTAAATAAAACTATAATTATATTAATGTGAACACCTTTTAGAAATGAATTGCACATAATAATTCCCACGGAGCTGTGAGCACTTATACATTTATGTGACGCTTTTCCACTCATCTTCCAGTTGTCAGTTTTCCTCTGTTGAAATGGACCAGCTGTGAAGGTGGGGGCGGGGCTTTTATACGCGAGTAGTGAAAACCAGCGCCGTATAGATAGAAGAGTTACGACAGCGGAAGTCCAAAAACAGTTATCGTCACGTGGTTCATGCAGACGAGGATCGTTCCCCGGAAGTTCATGGCAGGCAATGTGAATGCATTGATAACAGGAGATAGAGCTACGATTTTTGGTCATTATTAGTGAATAAAAGTTTTGATTTGCAATATTTATAAAACAAATTGATATGTGTATGTATTTACATCAATATGTTTTAAAAAATAAAATAGAATTTGCTCATATTAAGTGATAATATTAGGATTAGTGTGAACAACTAGTTTACATGTTAGGCTAACAGTGCCTTGGTTAAAGAGCCTGTTGCTGTTTATAGCTTTGAATTCTTTAAAACCAATATTATCTTCTTAAACTTGTATGGTAGTCAGGAGCATCACTTTCTAATGTTTGATATAGTTAGAGGGAGGGGATCTAAAGGAATGCTTCTAAATTCAGATTAGATTAATTTCTACCATTTTCTTAAATTCATGGTAGTTTCAGTAATCCCATGGTAATTGAGGACACAAGTTATCTAAATGACTAATGTCATCTTTATGGCTTTCAGAAAGGACAGGAGACCGACAGGTGACTATCAAAGGACTAGCAGCAGCAGCAGCAGCAGCATGATGATGATGATGATGTTAAATGTGTTGTTTTAGGAACATCCATTGCAAATATGGAATTCAATAAACATTGAATAGCATATCATGCAGTTTGTCTGTGCCTTTTCCTCCGTGTTGTCCTGGTTTGCTGTGCTGCCTCCTAGTCGCCACCATGGTTTGCTGTGCTGCCTGGGGATGCTCAAATCGCTCCGAGAAAGGAGTACGAATGTACAGCTTCCCCACTGACACAGGGCGGAGGAAAAAATGGCTTGCTCAAGTCAGCAGGGGCAATTTCACGACCAACAGCAAAAAAATATGTGAGGACATTATATACAAACACTGCATTTGCACTTTTTCACAAAACGAAAACCACACCATTGGGAAAGCTTAATGTTTTGTTTAATACAAAAAAAAAGGGAAAGGCTTGAAAAACACAGAGCTGAGACTCAGGGTGCAGGGTGAGGGTCTCAATGCAGGTATTCAGGCTCCATTGAATCCCCCTCTGGTTCTTGTGCTGAAAGAGGGAGTAACAGACAGGAGACAGGGTTATACACACCTATATAGCACACTTATTGGATGGGAAATTGCCTTGGGGAGATAAGGTGTGGTCTTTGTTCCCAACTGAAGTTATGGAACTTTATTATTTGTGAGTTTAACAAAGTATGACAAATGGCATCAGTAACAGATGTGATATGAATTTCTATAAAGTTGTCTCACATTCTTGGTCATATTTTATATACAGTATGTAATGAGTATAACATGTCCAGTAAGTATAAAGTGTTTCCTAATACTGTGTATTCAACCACTATGGAATATGTATGTGGGCAGACAAAACTGAGTTGTTCTGTGTGTGAAGTAACCTCAAGTCACTCCGCAGGCACATTTTGATACAGACCAGTTTGTCAAGACAAAAAAGGACAAGACTAGGCTGAGAGCAGAGGCTATACCCACCATCTTCGTGCATCGCCCTGTGGTCAAAAAGAGAAGGGCCCCTGCACCACGATTCACCCCGGGACCTGTATCTACAAAGCCCATAGCTCATGATCACAGCTATAGTGTGAAAGGTGACACAGGTATAATAAGTATGAACTCTTAGTAACAAAAGTCATATTTCTTATTTTTAAGTGGTATAATATTTTAAATGTTCGAAAATCTACAGTGCCATGTCTTCTACTTACATTAGTCTCAAAGATTGAGGGAAGAAGGGATGAGGAGACTGAGAGAAAGGAAAGTGAGGGTGAAGAAAGAGAGGGCATGGCTAGTGAGGAGAGACAGGGAGGGTGGACACCACCAACTCAGCCAGCAGCTAGTCAGCATACGAGGGAACCAGCAGCCAGTCAGCATACAAGGGAACCAGCAGCCAGTCAGCATACGAGGGAACCAGCAGCCAGTCAGCATACGAGGGAACCAGCAGCCAGTCAGCATACAAGGGAGCCAGCAGCCAGTCAGCATACAAGGGAACCAGAAGCCAGTCAGCACACGAGGGAACCAGGAGCCAGTCAGCATACGAGGGAACCAGGAGCCAGTCAGCATACGAGGGAACCAGGAGCCAGTCAGCATACGAGGGAACCAGGAGCCAGTCAGCATACAAGGGAACCAGCAGCCAGTCAGCATACGAGGGAACCAGCAGCCAGTCAAACAGATCTATTAAAAAAATTAAAGAGAAAATTAAAGAGCCAAGAAGGAATCACCAAAAAAGCAAAGTCTGCACTAAGAAAAATCAGCAAGGAAAATGCAGCTCAAGAAAACAATGACAATTAGGGACAACAAATATAAGAAAACGTTTTAAAAAGACCAACCTAAGGCATTAGGCAGACTCACCACAAAGGGGATGAAATGGAGCAATGAGACAATTAAGAAGGCTTTAAAAATTCGCTTTGCGTGCGGACCAACGGGTTACAAAACTCTGCAGGAATTGCAGATTCCCCTTCCAGGAATAAGGACACTGCAAAGAAGGATGCAATGTGTTAAGTTTGAGCCTGGTGTGTAACAGCTAACATCACTGCCCCTCCACCCGTAACATCACTGCCCCTCCACCTTCCAACATCACTACCCTCCACCTGCCAGCACCCAGCCAGAGGAGCGCAAACAACAAAAACAAGCAAGGTGTCCCGTCATGTACCTGGACATTTGGGTTGGCAAAATGGAGTAAGAGAGGGACTTGAAAAATTCTTGGTGGCTCTCTACTCATGTTGTTACAGTTGTCTTGGTTGCAGCTCTCAAGTTTTTTTTGTTGCCATTTCCATATCTTTAGAAAATATGAAATAAATGAAGTGAAATCAACCTTTTCTCTGGAGAACCAATTTTGATTTCTCTGTCTTTTGAGTTTGCAGTCTTGCAGTTTTGCTCCTTCACCTGTAACATCACTGCCCCTCCACCTGCCATACAGTAGGTTACTAACAAGATTACTTATATAATACAGTGATAGAATACATGTTTAGTATGCTTACTTATATAAAACAGTAGTATTAAACTTACTTTGTGTTTTCACTCTCACTTAAGTCCCTCTCCCTTTGCCATCAATCCAAAATCAGCTGAGCTGCAACATTATACAGACAGGTAATAATCAACATAATCACAAGGACACAATATGGCTCTGCTAAAAACACTCACTCTTACACGCACCAAAGTTATATTTATCTAATATTTAACTCCCTCCACCCCCGCATACAATCCCTTTTAGAAGACCCTCTTCTCTAATTCAACAACGTTGGACGAAATGACATTAAGAGAACGGAATTTACAATTAAAAGGCTGTTCAACGTGTGTTGCTAACTTGATCCGGAATCCTAGCTTTATCTGTTATCTGTAAACGTTCCCTAAATCTACTAATTTAGGGATAATCCACTGACATCCTTTAATACAGATGTTAATTTGAATCAGATGTACTGATAATATCCGCAATATAAATCTTTAAACTTCTTCTTACCTTTAAAAGTCCGTCACGAACGGTCTATTATGCTGCAACTCTACAGCTCTGCTAGCCTTGGCGCTAACTTCCGGGGAACGATTGAGAGGCTCCACGATCCGCCATTGCTGTAAAAAAGTGGTCCATTGGAGTGAACGGAGATGACGTAACTCTCAGTCTATACGGCGCTGGTGAAAACACTTCCGCGTAGTCTGCTCGCGTGTAAGCTCCCTTTCGTCTCCTCCTGCACCCCTCCTCCCTCACCCCTCCTCTACTCCTCCGTGTGCATTTCAGCTATTGGAACGTCCTTCAAAATGGCGTGTCTTGATCGATTTCCGGGTCAAGTCCCGGAGGAGGGGAAGAGAGGAGTCGAGGAGGGGTATTGGGATGAGGCTTAAGAAACCACGAGAAGCAGGGAATTTAGTTTTAAGAGCAATGGGGCGTCCTTTCCTCCGGAGCGTTACGTGAAGCGACGTCCGTTTGTGATGACGCTGCACAGCTGATCGTCTGACAGCAGCCAGCTCTGTCCCCGTTATTTCCACACACACCCCCGCCTCTGTTAGTACACATTTACGGACACAAACATTTGTATCATCTGTTGTAGACCCAAATAAATAATAAAAAAGAACTAATTCTCAAAAAAGATAAACGCCATTCTTAAATGTATTTACAATAGTTTGATTAATATTGATTGGAGTGCACAAAATAAATAAAATAATTCAGAGAAGAAAAAGAGATGTTGTCTATCAAAACCCAGTTAGATTAACATTAATTGGATTTCACACTTTGTTTGTTTGTTTGTTTGGATATGTAGCAAATTAACATTTTAAATAGCACTTAATGACTGAATGAATGGAAATAACAATAAATGAAAATGTGAAACGAAAAAAGCGATCATGAAAATGTTTCCAAAAAATTAATAAAATGATTTTTGACCACTTTGTTGTTCAGATATATCACATATCTGTAACTAAATTATACATTAATTGAAACAAAACACGGTATAAACTGAGGAGTGACTCCCGTGAGGTTCATGTATTTTCTTCACTCCGCTGGGAAACTGCTCTCATGTCAAGAAGCATCAGATCAGTGCATGCACCGCATCGTCCAATCAGTGAGCGATACACAATAAGGGGGCGGGGCGAGTGTCTGAGGATTTCATCGAAGGATGGTCTGGTGGTTCCTCGATTATAGCTCCTCCATTATCGCTCCTCGCTCCTCCGGCAAAAATAAGGCCATTGGGACGCTACTCAAGATGGCGCAGACAAAACAACTTCCGGTGAGACCGAGACCGAGGAGCGAGGAAATGAAAAATAAGAGAAGTGACAAAGGTCCAGAGAGTCCTTTAGCCCACCTGAGCCTCTCAGTCTGAGAGGAGAGGACTCTCCTCCAGATTGTTGTGGAACAAACAGCTCCTTATGTCCGTTAGTGCAGCTAGCTAACCAGATGCTAACAACACGGTCCCTGCTGGCACCGGTCTCTCTCTCTCTCTCTCTCTCTCTCTCTCTCTCTCTCTCTCTCTCTCTCTCTCTCTCTCTCTCTCTCTCTCTCTCTCTCTCTCTCTCTCTCTCTCTCTCTCTCTCTCTCTCTCTCTCTCTCTCTCTCTCTCTCTCTCTCTCTCTCTCTCTCTCTCTCTCTCTCTCTCACACTAAATGCGCTATTTCCACACTACACACAGAGCCGAGTTTGAATGACACAAGCACACTTTAATTTCCATGCAACTCTCTGATTGGTCTGGTGTCTTGCCTCTGTTGCATTCACTGAACACCGTAAATTACAGGCCTGCCGTCCTCTCTAGTGTCATGATGAGGTTCACGTAAAGCACGGTTAATGTATTATATTATTTAGGTATAATTGTCCGGGGCTACAGAAAAAACATTCGGGGCAGGCCAGGCGACGCCATTGGCGAGCACACACACTACAAAGATGTAAAACATTATTTTACCAACAATGTGGAATTTATTGGCTACATATTACACAGATTATGCACAGCGGGAGCAGCAATAACCGTCAAATAATCATTCAGACAGGGGAGCTCCGCACCGCCTGCCTGCCGCTAGTGGGTGCTGCAGCGCCCTCAGCACCCCCCTTCCCGCGCCCATGCCTACACCTATAATAATTTGGCCTTTCATTGAATGCTTTATAAACCAGTTAAACTTACAGATGTCATTGTGAATTGGAAAACTGCATTTAAATGTTGTTAAAGGTCAACGTTTCAATGTATGGTTCAACAATTGTTGGTCGTTTACTAGGAGTTGACATATTTTATTATTATTGAAATATTTGTATTGATTTTCCACATATAACAAACAGCAGCACTCAACATTCAAAAATACAGCACACACAGAAAGTATACAAAAATCAATTGACATCCAGAGGAGATACAAAATATGTATATAGAAAGTAAACGTACACATAAATTATGAAATAAAAAACTACATGGTTAAATAAGCAAAAATAAAAACGAAAACATAAATGAATAAAAAACAATGTGAGGTGAGGGGGGGGCGCGTTGGGGTTGGCTACGTTATTTCAATGTTAGATAATTCGTTCTCAAAGTAGGACAGAAATGGTTGCCAGACCTTATAGTACTTTGCGATAGAGCCCCGGTAGTGTGCTTTAGCTGCTCAAGTTTAAGATGGGACATTACTTCCTCTACCCAGCGCTTGTGAGACGGCGGTGCAGCCTTCTTCCAACTAAAGAGTATCAGACGCCTAGCAAGTAGGGTAGAGAATGCCACAGCCTCAGCCTGATCAGTTGTTATTCGTGTCTCCTGTGTGACCACGCCAAATAATGCAGTCAATGGGTTAGCATCCACCGCCGTGTTACACATGTACGAAAAGATTTTAAATATGCCTGTCCAAAAAGGGGCCAGTTTTGGACAGAGCCAAAACATGTGACTTAGGCTGGCCGGGTCCCGACTGCACCTGATGCAGGTTGGGTCTAGACATGGGTAAAATCTGGCCAGTTTACTTGCAGATAGATGTAACCTATGCAAAGCCTTAAATTGTAGCAGCCCATGTCTAATGCACATTGAGGATGAGTGGACAAACCGAATTGCTGCCTGCCAAACAGTATCTGATATACAGTAGTTATTCCCAGCTCTTCCTCCCATTGCCTCTTTAAGTGATTAAGCGATGGAGCGGCGACCCTCTGAATATTGTCATATAATACAGACACCAGACCCCTGTCTCAGGGATCCATATTTAAACAGTCATCAATCCAGGTACTCTGTGGGGCTGCTAGAGAGAAGTGGGTCCTGAAATAACTACGTATCTGCAAATATCTGAAGAAACATGACTGTGGGATATTGAAATCCTTCTTTAACTACTCAAAAGAAATAAAGTGTCCATTTTTAAAAAGATCTTTAACACACCTAATCCCTCTCCCATGCCACAACCGAAAAGATGGATCAGTGAGAGATGGAGAAAAATGTACATTTGCCAGAATTGGGGAGGCAATAAGTGCCTGTTTGTGTTTGAAATGAATTCTAAACTGAGTCCATATCTTTAGAGAGCCTTGGATGACTGGGTTATTTGTCCAGTAGTTTTTACTCAAGGGTAGTGGAGCGCAAATTAAAGAGCAAAGTGACACTGGATTACTTGAATGCTGCTCCATTACAGACCAAACTGGGGATTCGTCCGTCACATCAACCCAAAACATCAGCTTGTGGATGTTGGCAGCCCAATAATAATACAAATAATTGGGTAAGGACAAACCCCACCCTCCCCCTTTGGCCTTTCCAAATACTCTTTCCTAATTCGAGGTACAGCTTTATTCCAAATGAAAGTGGAAGTGCATTTATTTAATTCCCTAAAGAAGGATTTAGGGATGAAGATTGGGATTGCCTGAAACAGAAATAAGAACCTGGGCATGATCGTCATTTTAACAGAATTAACCCTGCTAGCTAGTGACAGGGGGAGAGTTGACCATCTCTCCATGTCCAGTTTAGCCTTATCAAGCACTATTTTTTAATTATTGTCCATCAGATCTTTGTACTTGTACATGACACAGACACCTAGGTATGTAAAGCTGTCCTCACACACAGTGAAAGGGAAATTCTGATATGACATTTGACGTGCTTTATCATTTATGGGGAATAGAACACTTTTACTCAAGTTCAATTTATAGCCCGACACCCGGCCAAACTCAGCGATAAGTTCCAAGGCAATAGGTATAGTGGCATGGGGATCCGAAAGAAAAAGAAGATCATCCGCATAGAGCGACAACTTATGCAATTCTCCCCCCCTTTGCACTCCAATTAGACTAGCGGTCTCTCTTAACAGTATTGCCAGGGGCTCTATAGCAATATCGAATATCTGGGAGCTCAGTGGACAACCCTGTCGTGTCCCACGGAAAAGTGGGAAATAATGAGACATCATCCCATTAGTCGAATTGAAGCTTTAGGTGCTTTAGAAAGGATCTTGATCAGCCAAACAAAAAGTAGGGCCGAAGCCGAACTTCTCGAGCGCAGTGAACAGGTAATTGTATTCAATCCTGTCAAACGCCTTCTGTGCATCCAAGGATATAATAAGTTCAGGTTCAACATTGTTGGGCTGGTAGATATATTGAACACACGGCGAAGTTGCTTGAAAGTTGTCTACCCACAATGAAACCAGTCTGATCTGGATGTATCAATGTAGCATCATTTTCTCAAGCCTCCCTGCTAGGACCTTGGTTAGAATTGTATAGTCGCAACATAAAAGACTAATCCAGCGATATGATTCACACAACAACGGATCTTTATTCTTTTTGAGTAATAGTGAGATAGAGGCCTGCGTCATAGTTGGGGGAGAGCCTTCCTAACCAGGACCTCCCCGAATACCTTTACTAATAGCGGCAGTAGTTTAGGGGCAAACTTCTTTAAAAATTCACTTGGATAACCATCAGGGCCTGGTGCTTTTCCAGGCTTCATTTTTTTTTAAATTGTGTTGTCAATCTCTGTTAAAGTTATATTTCTCTCCAGTCCAGATTTGTCCTGATTCATCCAAGGAGGGGATTTCAATTTTACTAAAGAAGTCATCTACTAATTCCTTGCTACTTGCCCCCGAGGTGTACAGATTTTCATAGAAAGACTGGAACTGGGCATTAATGTTTTTTTGGTCTGTGACAATATTGCCTTCCTCATCTTTTATTGCAGATATAAAACCTGCTGTTGCTGACTGTTTAAGTTGATGGCACAAAAGCTTGCTGGCACGCTCCCCATGTTCGTAGAAATTAAAGCGTGATTTTGAATGAAGATCTGCAGCGTCCCCATTGGACAGAGAATCAAATTCTGTCTGAAGCGAAATTCTCTCCTTGTAAAGATTCTCCGAAAGCGATACTGAATCTAATCGGTCAATCACTTTAATCCTATCAATCAATTCTGTAGCTCGTTTGAATTTCCTTTTAGTTTCACCAGCGTTATAAGATATCACTTGCCCCCCTTACATATGCTTTCATGGTTTCCCATAGTGTGAAATAACTTATCTCTGGGGACTCATTGGTTTCGAGAAAGAAATCAATTTGTGTGTTTATAAAGTCAACAACGTTTTTTTCCGCAAGCAGCCTAGGATTAAGGCGCCATACGCGTTGGCGGAGTATATTTTCCGGAAAACGGAGCTTAAAAAGTACTGGGCAATGGTCTGATATGGCTATACTGTTGTATTCCACCTGTGTGGTTATGGGCAATAATTTTTGGTCTATTAAAAAACAATCAATTCTAGAGTAGGTTAGGTGTACTGGGGAGAAAAAAGAGAACTGTTTGGAAGTCGGGTATTTAAATCTCCATTTGTCAATCACTCCGTAGGCTTGAAGGAATCTATTTATGCAGCTTGCTGATTTATTAGGTGTGGTGACCTTACTGCCAGAACGATCTAGCACAGAGTCTAGGACACAATTTAGGTCCCCCACTAATATTAATTAATGTGAGTCTAGGCCTGGCAACAGTGAGAAAAGATTCCTGAAGAAATCAACATCATCCCAATTTGGGGCATACACATTCGCAAGCACTACTGGCTTATTGAACAGTTTACCTTGAATAATTATGTAACGACCATTTTTGTCCCTTATGGATTTTGACTCTTCAAACTGCACATCTCTGTGCAGGAGAATAGTTACCCCCCTGCTCTTGCTATTAAAATCGGAGTGGAAAACCTGTGTAAATTCTGCTCTTTGAAGCATTAGCTGGTCTTTATTTAATAAATGAGTTTCCTGTAAATATGCTATTTCAGTTTGTAATTTGTTTAGATGAGAAAACACCTTGCTTCGCTTAACTGGGTGATTCAATCCCCTTACATTCAAACTCACCACCGTGGTGTCCGCCCTGCCTATACCTTTATCTACAGAGGCCATCGATATGGTCCTTCAAATGGTGATACTGCATTGGGGAGTCCCTGAGTTTGGTAAAAGGGTTGTAGCCAAAAAGCAAAAACAAACAAAACAAAAAAGGGTGGGAAGGGGAGGGTGAGCACTTATACACATACATTTTCACAAACATAAAACACAATGACAACACGACAAACGTTATGCTTGTCTCCCGCATGGAGACTGCTTGCACTTCCAGTAAACCTCTTCTCCTAAACTGCTTACCATGCGAGCCCGCCATGAGAACTGAACAATTAACTCAATATAGCACCTTCTCTTCAGCTGACCAGGCAATGCTGAATATAGCGACATCCTAGTTTGAAATATCAGCTAGGTAATGTAACAGCCCTGAACATGTTATGGCTCAATAAAATAAAACGTTAATGTCCCATATGGTTACACAATGATATTATTGTCCGTGGCATGGCTTGCCTCAAATGTTTTCCCAGCAAGAACAATAAAGAAAAAATAGACATTATCAAATGGGAAATCATGAGAATTCTAGATATGGAGAAAAAATATATCTCCCAAACATAACCACATATATTGTCCGGCCGAGTTGTTCTACAACAGGCTATAGCTTCTTCTTCTTCTTCTCTTGGTTTTTTAGCAGATTGCAAACAACCTAAGCCTCCTAAGACCCAAGCTGTTTTTTTATATGCATTTTTTATTTCTCTTTACTATTTGGGCTTATTGGAGCCTGATAAGTATAACAAATAAGTATCATCTTTTGACATGATGTACTTTTAGAGAAAAATGATGTCCACATATGTGGACACCCGTTCTGAATTTCCATAAAACACATTAAAGTCACCTTTTTGTAATAGAGTGAAAAACTCTTTTATTTCCACCTTGAACACAGCAGTTTTTTCCTGGCTGCTTTTGCATGTATTAATAACTTATACACACATAATTTTGCATGTTTTGCAACATGTTTTGAACATCTGAGAGTAAAAACAACATGAAAACACTGCATTTTTGCTCCTTTTGGACTGTCACAACTACAGTACGGCTAATTTAAAATGCTATAAACAGTTGCAGGAAGACATCATATGCCTGAAACAAAATATAAAACATTCAAAGCATTTTGCATTGTCATTGTTCTAATAATGGTATCTAATAATACCAGGCTACTATTGTATGTGTTTTGAACATCATTGTGAAAAAACTAAACAACATGAAAAAACAAAAACATTTTTGCCCCCTTTGGACAGTCACAGTTACAGTATGGCTTATGTGAAATGTTACATTGGTCATGTAAAATAAATAAATAGGAATGCTCTTTTCTTTAGGAACATGTACACACCTATGTGTGAAAGGTTGTGTAACAGTTGCGATCGCCTTGCAAGCACAAGAACACTTTGCAGGTCACACAACGCACTCGGGTTCTTCCAGTGCAGCCTGCTACCCTGCAGCGCGCCGTGTTCTTCAGGCTGATCATCTCTGGGAGATGGGCATTCGCCCTCCTGCAGACCGAGACATGGGGCACTGCCGTCACAGGACGTTTCTTCCCTTGATTTGAGTTGTCTTCTTCCTCTGACTGTTCAGAGAGGTCTGCATCGCTTCCTTGACCGTGATGCTGGGCCAAGAGGGTCGTAGCCATTTCCGTACGGAACTCAAGGAACTGCATGATGCTCTTCTTTGGTGCAGCACATATTGCGAGGTCTTTGCGGTAGAGCAGCCAGCTGTTGGCTAAAGCCAGATCCGTGAAGTGCATTAGCATCCGCATCGTCCACTTCTTAGTACGGGTGCTCATGCGATAGTATCGCATCTATTGATCAAATCAACTCCACCCATCTTGAGGTTGTACTCACGGACAATGCTTGGTCGCGAGACAGTCACATATTGTTTCAATTTCTTGTCCCAGCGCTGGCAGGTGTCTTCAGGCTCTGTGCCATGAACAACAGACATCATCAATACTGGTTTGTTGTCGTACCACTTCACTACACACAACTTTCCGTCTTCAGTGGAAAGTTCTGATGAGGTACCTCTTCCTGTGTTTTTCATGGTTTTGTCAGAGGGTAGCTTCTCCTTCGCGCCAGCGAGTCGGTTCTTCATTATTGTACCAGTAATGTACATCTCCTTCTTCATCATTTGTTCCACACCTCGGATGCTTGTGAAGAACCGGTCACAATACACTTTCATGCCACGATGCAGAGTTTGACACAGACGAGCCAAGACTAAGACTCCCAACCCCAGGCCCACCTCTTCTTCTTTGACCTGCTCAAGCAGTGCACCTTTACCTTGATACAGATCAAAGTCCAGCACAATGCAATCTGCTGTAGCACAAACGCAGTTCTTGATGCCAACTGGGTTTGGCTTCATTGTCAGATATCGTCTGCATGGACAGGCTCCTGTGAAAGGAATCATCTGCTCATCAATAGATGCGCATTCAGGTCAATTCTGAGACTTGCAGCCTTGCAGAATCCGATCCAGAAAAGGCCTCACCTTCCAGAATGTGTCCCTCTTCCTCAGATCTTCTGGCACATCATCACCAATTAGCACTTTTATTGATCCCCTCAGTCTGAAGAATCTGTCGCGCGTGAATCTGTCAGTGATGGCTGTGATTCTCAAGGCTTTGGACCAGTACATCCTGATTGTTGGGTATCGGATGCAGGACATCAAAATACAGGCACCAAAGAAGTGGTAAACCTCATCTACAGAGGTGTTGAGTGGGTACCCACTCCTAGACAGTGACATAGCATTAGAGCAATCTGAAATCATTTTCATCAAATCTCTATCTATATACTGTTCAAAATAGTTTAGCGGGGTCCATCCATTTCTGTCAAGCTCAGTGTCGTCCTCATGCTCAAACTGGGCAAGGTCTGGCGTCAATGGAGTAGCCCTACAGCGCAACCCACGTCCTGCACAACCAGAATCAGAATAAAAATAGTACTTATTGCAAAGTAAGTTACATATATTTACCCATGCAAGCAATTCACTGAGGTGTATTGGTGCATAACGTAGTTGAATCTAAGTGGACGTTTATATGAAATTTGAAGATTTACCCTCAAGGCATGCTAAAATAATAACAATTACCTTTATTGTGCTGTCCCTGAGTGCTTGGTCCTGGTGTTGGCTCTTCCAAGTCATCATCTGAGCGATCAGCCTCGATCTGCTGAGTTTGACGGTGCCATCTGGGAGTGCGGGATGAACCTGTATCTGTCCCTGTCCCTGAACCTGTCAACAAGTGTTGTAAATAAGCATTTTGCTTCCTATCCTTCACCTAGCCCTGAGGCCCTGCCTAAAATAAACAAATATCCACTGGGTCTTGGCTAACCATTATTTGCACCACGGAGACATTTACGTCCTCTGCTGTGCTCAGTGGGCTGAGGAATGGGGTCCTCATCATCACTGCTTTCATCCTCATCCTCACTGCTGCTGCTTTGCTCCTGTGGTGGGGGTTGATAATTGGCATCCAGGATGGGATCATCGTTGTCAGACAAGTCTTCCAAATATGAGTTGTCTTCATCAATTAACCCAAGTCGCTCCAATGCTCTTTGCACAGAAAAACGCTCTGGAAATACAAACATGAAAAAATCAAATACAAACCAATGTCATTTATATATGTATGTATTTATGTATTTCTTTGTTATTTATTTCACTGGGACAATGTACAGCTTTTCAACTGCACCAGAGTTAGCTATAAACAACTCTAGCTATTATCTATAGCAGGGGTCTCCAACCTTTTTCTAACCGGGAGCTACTTTTGAAAAAAGAAAGTGGCCAAGAGCTACTCATGTTATTTTATATAGATTTCAGTGCACATATCACATTCGTGACTCAAGAGCAGAAACATTAACATTAACATGAATAAACTTGACTTTCTCATGAAGAGAAAAAAAGACAAATAATCACCATGCAATACTGAGTTCTGCTTTAACATCAATAACTACAGTAAACAGTTTTACAGATAAGAGTGCAAAGTTCCTAATTGTAATAATAACATTTCTAGCTCTATAATTTAAATTATTTCAAGCATTTCACAAATTTGTTTCACATGTAAAAGGGGAATATGGCTTGTGCTTTTCTCAACTTGCATCAAGCAAACATATGTCTTCAAACATTCAGTCTGTCACTGCATTGTTGTCTTTCTCCTGACTCAGCTAATGTGACACCTGGCACTGCATAGCATCCACCAGAGCACTGTACTGGGGTGTGTATCCTGACAAATTCACTCTGATTGAGTCATTGAGGTGTTCATCAGTAAGTCTTGTCCTGAATTTGGATTTGATAAAGTTCATATCAGAGAATGCTGATTCACAGCGATATGTTGACCCAAATAAGCAGGACAGTTTCAGTGCAGCAGTTTGAATGTTTTTGAATTTCTCTGGGTCCAATAGCTTCCAGAAATCTTTGTCCATCTGATGTGCTTTCAGCTGAATGTCATTCTGGAGATTGATTATCTCCAGCTCCAACTCTGAAGCACTGAGACTGAAAAGCCTGGCCAGTTGCTCAGACATGTCAGTAACATCCACGATGTTGAATGGGTTAGCAAGGAAACTTGCACAGGGCTCAAGCTGTTTAAAGTCAAGAAGCCTGTCCTCAAATTCCTGCCCAAGCTTAGTTAAGCAGTCACAGTACTTTGATAAGTCAAGAAAGCCAGCAGCAGCTTTATTCTCCTGCAGTACTTTTTGAACAGAGGGGAAATGATGCAATTTATTTCCCTTTACTTGCTGGAGATATAGACACAGATTTGCTTTAAAGGCCTTTACAGCACTAATCATGTCACATACTGTTTTGCCATTGCCTTGTAGCTGGAGGTTAAGCTGGTTTAATTTTCCTGTCAGATCAGTCAAAAAGGCCAGGTAAAGTACCCAACCAGCATCAGATAAGATGGAGGTGTCCTCCCCCCTCTCTTCCATGAAGAGCTTTACCTCATTCAGCAAGGAGAGGAAGCGCTGTAGGATTTTCCCTCTACTCAACCACCTCACCTCAGCATGGAGAAGGAGATCTCCATATTCAGCTGACAGTTCCTCAAGAAAAACTTTGAAGCTCCTGTGTTGCTTTGCCTTCGCTCGGATAGAGTTTATTATTTGTATCACAGGTTTCATGACGTGATTGAAGTCCATAACTTTGGCACAAAGTGCTTCTTGGTGAATGATGCAATGGTAACTCAGGAAACGTGGGAAATATGGATCTGACTTACAATTTGCGATAAAACCGTTGTGGCGACCTCTCCTAGCCGGGGCTCCATCAGTTGTTATGGATACAAGCTTCTCCATTTGCACGCCTTTATTTATGAAATAATTCTTAATAGAATTATACACGTCCAAACCTCTTGTTGTTGTTTTGAGTGGAAGCAGTGTCAGAAATTCCTCTTTCGCCGTAAAATCCTCAAACACCATCCGGATTAACACAGACAGCTGAGCTGTGTCGCTCGCATCCACCGACTCGTCGCACTGTATGGAGAACCACTTGCACCTGACCATGTCCCGCTCCAACTGTCCCATGGCATCCACTGACAGCGCCGACACTCTCCTCGCCACAGTGTTGTTTCCCAGTTGCACATCGTCAATGGCAGACATTATCTCCGACTTGCTCTTGTGGTCTCTGAACAAAGTCTCTGCCATAACAGACATCGCTCCCTTAAGAACACCGCCATCAGTGAAAGCTTTTTTGTTCTTTGCCAAATACTGAGCGACTCGGAACGATGCTTCTGTAGCTAGGCTAGCTTTCTTGGCAGGCTTCGTGAACAATGACTGCTGCCTTTGTAGCGTAGCTTTTAATTGTTGTACCTTCTCAACGCGAAGGCAACTGCCGGCGGGATACTCCTTTGAAAAGTTTTCGTGAAGTTTTGTGAAGTGCCGCTCGACATTTCCCTTCTTCCCCACCGCAACACTCGAGCCACAAATTAAACACACACACTTGTCTTTGATGCTCGTAAATAAAAATTCATGTTCCCACTCGTCATGAAAGTAGTATATTTTAGATTTCTTCTTTGACGGACCTTCCTCAGTTGTCATGACTGCATCTTACATCTCTTTTTCTCTATCTTTCTTACTCTCAAAATATACTACATAAATAAATATGTCTCAACATGTCAACTGCACTTTAGCGCCCTCTGGTGAGCTACTCGGAAAACCTCCGCGAGCTACTGGTAGCTCGCGATCGACGTGTTGGCAACCCCTGATCTATAGCAATGCACATTTGTACTAGCACAGCGGTTTTCAAAGTGTGAGGCACGCCTCCCCTGGAGGGCGCCAGAGAGCTTCAGGGGAGGCGCAGCGTGAGACACAAAAGAACGAGAAAAAGACGAGTAAAGTGACACTTGCCCACTTGTGGCTGTCTGTGGAGACCGAGCTCCCCCACCTCGCCAAAAAGGCTGTAAAAGTGCTCATTCCCTTCACCTCCACCTACCTGTGTGAGTGCAGGTTTTCCGCATTGACTTTGATCAAAAGCAAGTACCGGTCAAGGCTGCAGCCAGAGGATGATCTGCGTTTATTCCTCTGTGCATCAAAGACGCAGACTCATTGTTCCCACTAAAGTAGGGCTGAGTGTAATAAGGAGGCAAAGTTGACGTTCAGCGTGTTACCGGGAGCATATAAGGATTTATCCACCATGTTGAAAATGTTAAAAAAAATATGTCTTGAGAACACGGCGTGCGGAAATATACGGGTCGTGCTGCAGCTAGATGTGCCTGTCCTCTGTAAGAAGGTGTCGGCGACTGACATGCAAGGAAGAACGGCTGTCCACAGGCTGTTCCAACTTTAACAACTGTATTAACTTCCAGGGTAGTGAATTGAACATGCAATTGTAATTGGGTTTGTGGTATATTTTCATGCACGGACACGCATGTTCCACAACACACAAACTGAACAACACTAAATTTTCCGATGGCTACCAGCGTCCTTGCGATCTTGTCATAATAACAAGTGCACGTTACTGATTCAATATGGTTGAGACCATTCGGGCTTATTCTAGAGGGGTGAAAGGAATAGTCCAAGTAGTGGGGGAGTTTTATACAATATGTTTAAAACATAAAAATAAAAAGGTTTAAAAAAGTTATTGTTTAATGTTTTAAGGAGGTGACGTTACTCAGCCAATCAAATCGGTGCATTCAGCACGATAGATTCAAACACACACAGAGACACGACGAGAGGAGAGAAACAGTCGGAGTAATTTCAAATGGCGGAAGGTAGACAGCGAAAACAGAGCATTTAATTACATTTTCTCTTACTGGACCTCTTTGAAATGCAATTGAATACCCCTGCATTATTGCAACAACAACAATAATAATAATAATAACAGCAATAATAATTGGGAGGGGGGGCGCGGCTGTTCTTATGTTCTCTGAGGGGAGGCTCACCTACGCACACTTTGAAAACCCCTGTACTAGCATATTAACATTTTCAACCCAACTAATTTATGTATGTATGTATGTAGTTATTTAATTGTTATTTATTTAATTGGGACAATATACAGCTTTTTAGCTGCACCAGAGTTAGCTATAAGCTATTTTACTTGTGCACATTTTTTACTAACATATTAGCATTTTCGACCAACCTAAGTCCCTATGTACACTTACGTGTACATCATGTTTAGCGGCATACCAAATTGTTATTTTTACACTTTTTTTGTCAAATTTGCATGTCATGACAAACATACAATGCTTTGATAAATATCTAAATCAGAAAAAGCCTTGAAATATGATAGGACTTCTTACCTTGTCGAGGTTTGTATTTGGAGCTGCCACTTGAATTATTCCTTGTTTTTGCCGCCATTTTGAATTTTTACCGTAGTGTGTTGTACTCTTCTGATACCACCAGATGGCAGTATAAGTGCCCACATACGTGGTCATGAGGCCCCAGTTCAGCAGAATTAACGACTGTGGTCATAGGACCAAAAATTTGATGTCCACACATGTGTACGCCAGGCCCTAGGAGGTTTTAAGGTGCATACCGCCACCTACTGAACTCGTCATGAAGTGGTTTGTGGCCTGCCAGTAAACCCAACGCAGAAGAAGAAGAAGTGACGTCAGCGGCTCATTTGTGTAATCTTCCCTCAGGGAACTTATTCCGGTGTGACCGCGATCTGTAGGCTACTTAGTGCCCTGGGGTATTAAGTGCCGCGGCACGTGCCGGGGTCTAAGCACAGCAAAGTACTCTGTGTGAACGCGGCTATTGAGAAAGAAGCAAAGAGAACTGCAAACAAAAACCTATGTTAAAACAAAGAAAAAAGAATTATAGTTTACATCAGGGGTCGGCAACTCCTGGCACGCGTGCCAGCATTGGCACGCGGCACCGTAACCAGTGGCACACTAGGAATAAGTGGAATAAGTGTGCAAAATATTGAAATGGTATTTTCCGATCCTGAACGAGACCGCCGCCAGAGCGCGTCTCCCCGTTACCTGCAGAAGGAAGCCATGCATGGAACGCAGCCCCGCTCTCTTTATCTCCAGGTGACTTTCTGCCGCTTTCCTCCGTGGTGCAGTGCTGATCGTTTCACCACAGAGGAATAAAGCACTTCACTAATTGCAGTACCCATAAGGAGCTGTACAAATGCAGCAGTTTTTGCGTGGCTGTGTATTTAGTTGAAAGCCCAGTGGCGATCTGCTCATCTGTTATCGAAATAATACGCTACAAAGGGGCGGACTGGCCATCTGTGTGTTGAACTTTCTTGTCGGCTCCCAGACCGTAGTCGAGGAGGGCAGAATCAAGAAGCTTCAGGTTCAATAACCAACTTTAACTTAAATGACTGGAGAGAGGCGAGCTCTTCTTGGGAGGCCGTTGCATTTATTTAGCTGTTCTTCTGTTTCACAAAATACATCACAGACCTCTGTTTTTCCGCTTCCTCGTTTCACTTCCATGAGCCTAATATCCTAACATGTGTGCTCTGGAGAATCACAGAACGGACGATCGTCCTTATTATTATGCAGTTTAAACCAATTATTTAAAGGTATTTGTTAAATTCGGCATCATGTAAGTTGCGCTGACAGGTCCACACACTGCTTCCCCGCCCTCCTGCTGATAGTTCACGAGCGTCCAACACCTCAACCCCCCCCCCCCCACTCCCGTTGATAATTCTCGATCGTTGACACCTATGGTTGGCACGCTGATAACTTTTTTTTTTTTTAAATGGCACTTCATAACAAAAAGGTTGCCGACCCCTGGTTTACATGATTACAGAAATGATTTGTTTGCAATTTATAGTTTTACTTTTTAAATTAAATTAATTTAGCTTGACTCAGTTTTTTTTCTCTTAAACTCTTAGTTTTGCTTGATTCTGAGAAAGTGTTGCTTTATCTTTATGAAACTAATCTAATCCAATAGAGCTAAAACGCAAGGAAGGGACGCGAGTGAGGGAAAGGAGGAGGTGAAATATTCAATTGAGATGAACCTAGGGGCTTGATCGGGGCTTGACCCACGTCGCTCAAAACGGTTTAATAGGCACACTGTAGACACTAATTAGAAGAACACAGACTAAAACAGCAATGTACAGACGAATCAGATGATTAAACATGATCGTAAAATATATTTTAAGATGGTTGTTTTTGTAATTATTATTTTAATACTTTCTGCTGACACTAGGTGGGGCTGTACCCCACCTGCCCCTAATGACCAGTCAGTTATTATATAAAGAATAACTGTCTTATTTTAAATTAAAATAACAGGAAGAGCTTCATGGTGATTTCTAATAGTTGTGTCATCCATTGTTCTTAATTCATCTTTTATGAAAAGTAAAAAAGCTAACAGGAACGGAGCATTAGTATCTAAAACATTTTATTTTTGAAAAAAGGCATTTGTTTTCTTATTTAGTGTCTTAGTAGAGAACCGCAGTGACGCGTCGTAAAACCCGGAAGTAAGTTAGCATTTTTGGCACTTCCGGTTCCTTCCTCAAAAAGCAATGCATTTTTTTCCATAGGGTTTTGGAAAATAGCTCGAAATAAGGTCTGTGGTTGACACAAATTTAAGAGGTAATTGACGTTTTGTTCTACGACATTAAATACATCAGCAGTGACCCCACTGGGGATTTTTGAAGAGTTTACGTGTCTGAAAAACGATGGTTGTTACCGAATGGCTGAATAGGACTACAGAAATTGTCGAGGCCGTTGTACGTCATTACGCCGAACACGTAAACACTCCCGCTAAGTTTGTTTTCCCCTGTGTTCTGCTTAAAAGCAAGTACCTGCCTATCTTTAGTATCTGTATATCTATATCTGACCATTAGAATCTGTATTTTTGAAATTGTCGTTTTTAACAGCGTAGTTTTACAAATGATAGAATAATTAATTACCAGTGTTTTCCAATTTTACTCGGCAGTTCGTTTCGTTGGCTAACGTTAGCTAAAGCTAGCGCTACTAGTTAGCTACGCAATGGTTTGTTGCTTTGCTCCGGTGTTACAGTATAAGTTGAGTCATGACAACTGGCGACATTCTATTATTTTCGTCATAGGAATCCGGGGCGTGTACATTGAGGACCCATTGTTGACTTACCAGGAAAGAAACATCGTTTGTCGTTTACGTTCATCTTTTGCTATATCTGCCTTCCTAAGATCACTTTGCTGCACATTCAGTACTCGTATGTGAGGTTGTGGGTGAGAGTCCGATATCGTGACGCTTACAGGGAGGTATCGAACATTACAAAGTAGGTGACTGTGTGGATGCCTGTTCAAAACATTGCAAACTTCAATAAATCATTTAAATTATATATTTGTGTCCGACTTTCATTTGTTCATCGTTCTTAATGTGATGTATAGTAGCTTTGATAGCTGTCCATACCTTCAGACAGCCTAAAAGTAAAACACAAGTGGTTTATTCACAGCCCGAACGCTCATCGAGATGACTGGATCAGTCATGAAACTTGTGATCAGCTCCGATTAAATTGTGATATCAATTCTGTAGCTAACCTCCAGGGAGCACGTTTATTTTATGAAATACCTGTATCCCTCTCATCACAACAAGACTCTACACCAGCGATACTCAACCCGCGGCTCGCGAGCCGCATGCGGCTCTTTTAAGACTAACTGCGGCTCTTTTAAGTCCCACTTAAAAAATAAAAAATAAAAAAAAAATCTTTGAAAAACGAAAAACAAAGTCAGAAGAATTCATCAACATTTCATTATCACTCACAAGTCACACATCAGTCGTCGCCCCTCCCCCTCTGAATAGCCAATCAAATATTATGTCAGGTTTCGCGCTCTGATTGTTTCGCGCGAGATAATTGCTACGTCACACTGGGAAAACTATACAGCACTATGCAAAAATGGCTACGACTAAACGGAAATATGAAGAGGAATATCGAACATTTAAAGAGGACTGGGAACTGGAGTTTTTCTTCGTCTCCACCGGTTCGGGAAAATGCACCTGCCTGCTTTGTGACAACATCATTTCACAATTTAAAAGGTCCAATTTGCAGCGCCATCACGACACAAAACACCCGAAGTTTAGTACCGACTTTCCGAAAGGTGGAGAGCTGAGGGCGGAAAAGCTGGCTAGACTCAAACAGAACCGAACTGCTCAAAAAAACTTTTTCCACACTAATACGAGTGAAAGAGCGACAGAGGCATCCTACAAAATCACACATGAACTGATGAAAAAGATGAAGCCATATACTGATGGAGAAATGGTGAAGGACTGCATAGGCCTACTGCTGGCTTGTTCAACGTTGTTTCCTGAGAAAAAAGACCTGGAACGAGAGGCCAAAAAAATGCAACTGTCGGATTCTACTGTAGCTAGGAGGGCATCAGACATTTCAGAGAACATTGCACATACTCTTAAGGACAAACTGTCATCCGCTGAGTTTGTCAGCCTTGCAATGGACGAAAGCTTGGATGTTAATGACACGCCACAATTACTAATCTTTATCCGGGCGGTCAACAGTAAGCTTGACATTACAGAGGAACTGCTTGACATGGTTTCACTGAAAAATGGAACAACGGGCATTGAAATAAAAAACGCTGTGCTGGAAACATTACAGAAGTTTAACATTGGCCCAGAAAAAATCACAGCATTCACGACAGATGGCGCACCGGCGATGCTTGGTAAGAGGAACGGAGCCGTGGCCTTGCTGAAAGAGACGCTTAAAAACGGCGGGGTTGCTGCTGAGGGTATTTTCTCATACCATTGTATTGTGCATCAACAAGCCTTGTTTGCTAAGTTCAAATGTCTGAATGAAGTGATGGCAAATGTAATCGAAGTGGTTAATTATATCAGGGCCCGTGCAAGAAACCACTTAAATTTTAAACTGCTGTGTGAGGAGTTTGACACTCACTATGGAGATTTGGTGTTACACACCGAGATCAGATGGCTGTCTAAAGGACGTATGCTTGCACATTTAATGGACTTGATTGAACCCCTGAAAGCCTTCATTGTCGGCCAAGGGGAGACTTCCCGATTTTCCTTTTTGGATGATAAAGAGTGGGTGCTGTCTGTTGCGTTCCTGTGTGACATTACGCACCACTTGAACAAACTTAATCTCAAGATGCAGGGAAGAAACAAGACCGTGTATGAGCTCTACGCGGCTGTCAAAGTATTTTCTGACAAACTGGATGTACTCGACCAAAGTGTCCGTGGTTCTGATTACCGTTTCTTCCCCACCGTGCAGAAAGTGATGGCGAGGCATGCAGACGCTCTCCTGACCTGTCAATCTCAATTCTGTGAGGTGCTAACTGAGCTCAAGCAAAACTACACATCCAGATTCCACGACTTCAAGGACCATAGCAATATTTTTCTACTTGTGAAAAACCCATTCCTGATTGAAGTCAATGAAATGAAGCAAATAAGCGACCAGCTCGGACTTGTGCAGCTTCAAATGGAGTTCGTGGAGTTAAAGAGCTCAGATGAACTTCAGCGTCAATTTCGGATTACAGATGTCGTGGACTTTTGGAAACTGGTGGGGCATCTACCAAATATCTCCAGACTGGCAAGACGCATCATCTCAATGTTTCCGTCCACATACCGGTGTGAAGCAGCATTCTCTGCGCTCACAAAAATAAAATGTCGCAACCGAAACAGATTGAGTCTGCAGCACACAACAGAGGCCCTCCGGATCGCCGTTTCCAGCGCAGAGCCCGACTTCAAATCACTTGTGCGGCAGAAGGAGTGTCAGAAATCACATTGAGTGTGAAGTAAGGCAGGGCCGTGGGAAGTAGGGGTGCTGAGGGTGCTGCAGCACCCCCTGGTGGAGGACATGGGATCTGCACTTCCACAATACAAAAAAAACGAATTTTCAGCCTTGATGTAACAGCATTCATAATTAAGTAAAGATAACACCCATTTCACCCCGGTTACATTTTCCATTTGCCCTGTACGATGGGCGCTGTATGTGATGGAAGTGGAGGATGTTGGCTTAGCAGGCGCCCGCAGCTCACAGCCAAAGTGAGAGAGATAGAGAGAGGGGATACCGCGGTACCGGCGGGGATTGTTGTTAGCTTCTGCTGCGCTAACAGATATAAGAAGCTCTTTCTACAATAATGTGGAGGGAGAGTCCTCTCCTGTCAGACTGAGAGGCTCAGTGAGGTAAAGGACTCTGAGGGTTTAGATAGTTCACTTTAGTCTAAGTTATCTCAGTGGGTCTCAAACGTTTTGATCACAATTTATGTAAACAAATATTTCCAAGGCACACCTTTATAATTATTAGGATAAATAAAAACAGGTTTGAAATCATTCCAATGTATACTATAGGACAGTAAACCAAAAATATCGTTTAAAACTGGAGAGATTTTAAAATATACATAAATAAATAAATGTTAACTAGTAAAATAAGATATGAATGAACCACACAAATAAAATAAGTTACATGTATTTGTTATTGGCTATGGTAGGTTATTGGAAATGTTCACATACCTACTTATTTTATTAATAAAATGCAAACCGATCTTTTTCATATGGGTGTTTAGAGTTGTACCCCCTAGATCAGTTTCTAGTAATTGGGCGCACAAAGTGCACCAGATTGAAGCATTTTACTTTAAAATGGTAAAAAAATCTTCCCGGGGAGTACCCCGGACCCCCCTAGAGGTTGTGAAGTCCACCCCCCAATTAAAACATGTTATAATACTAAATACATTTGAAGCCTTGTTATATAAGCTGTCCACCATGTCAATATGTTTCTCTGTTTGTAGCTTTTGTAGAGGTTTTTCATTACCAGCTAAAATCTTGCCTATAGGGCAGCACATTGGTCAGAACCACTCCTGGTGTGATCCCCACAGCACCCCCCATTTGAAACATGTTCCCACGGCTATGAAGTAAGGTCAACATTACTCTTCTGACAACCCCTGCTGTGTATAATCTGCTGTTATATGGACTGTGATTATCAGTAAACATGCTGTCTGTTATCTGTTGTTTTGTGTGTTTTGTGGTTGCAGTGAAAATAAGAAATCACAGTTATTGCACTGTACATTATGCTTTTCATTCTTAAGTAACATATTACTATTATCCATATTCTCAAATGCATAAAGGTTTCAGGGAGGAAAGGAGCGTTTTTGGATTGTGGCTCTTGCAAAAATATTTTTTCGTCAATGTGGCTCCTGATTAGGACAAGGTTGAGTACCACTGCTCTACACTGTGCAGGAAAAACAATTACATACATGAAAATAACCTTGATGCATGGGAATCAAACACACAAACTATCTTCCGTGGCTATACTGATATGTCACAGTAACGGTAAACCACAGAAAAGTAAGTCCACAAGTTGAATACATATAATACGGTAGTTCTATTATGCCTTTAAGCCTATACGTTTAACGTTTATTTCATAAAATAAACGTGCTCCCTGGAGGTTAGCTACAGAATTGATATCACAATTTAATCGGAGCTGATCACAAGTTGTCATGACTGATCCAGTCATCTCGATGAGCGTTCGGGCTGTGAATAAACAACTTGTGTTTTACTTTTAGGCTGTCTGAAGGTATGGACAGCTATCAAAGCTACTATACATCACATTAAGAACGATGAACAAATGAAAGTCGGACACAAATATATAATTTAAATGATTTATTGAAGTTTGCAATGTTTTGAACAGGCATCCACACAGTCACCTACTTTGTAATGTTCGATACCTCCCTGTAAGCGTCACGATATCGGACTCTCACCCACAACCTCACATACGAGTACTGAATGTGCAGCAAAGTGATCTTAGGAAGGCAGATATAGCAAAAGATGAACGTAAACGACAAACGATGTTTCTTTCCTGGTAAGTCAACAATGGGTCCTCAATGTACACGCCCCGGATTCCTATGACGAAAATAATAGAATGTCGCCAGTTGTCATAACTCAACTTATACTGTAACACCGGGTTGCAGCCACAGGTCTTCGCATGAAACGTGCTTGTTCTATCGTTTCCCGGCCAATGTTTTCCAAAGGAGAGTCTGGATTCGTGCCACGAGGTAAGCTGACGTTACATTTTTGTCCATGTCACGGTGAAATGTAAATAATCGGTAGTGACTGTATCGCCGTTATAGAGATGGCGCTGCTGAAAAGACCGCAACACAAGTAAAGATAATGAATACATCCTATTAAAACCTGTGTGGCTTATATGAAAAGTCTTATTAGTACAAGCAGCATAACGTTTCACCATGTAACTAAAGATTGTAGTCAGGGAAATCAGTTTGACATATTGAACTAATAACAAATCACCTCTGGCTGGCAGAGAACTCTCTGCTCCATAGCTTCTCTTGGACGTAAAATCACATGTACATTTTACATTTATATTCAATTTAATATTCCATCCCTCACATACTTTTGTATATATAATAACTTATATTTTGTTTTTCTTGTTATGCTGCTGCAACACAAACATTTCCCAAATTGGGATAAATACAGTAATATCTTATCTTAATTAATTAAGAAATATAACTATTATAATTAGTGTAGCAGCTGACACCTATTTTCAATATGGGTTAATCTACCATTTATTTCTTTAGTTCAATTTTCATCTATAAAAATGTCAAAATAGTGAAAATGTTCACGAGACTTATCAAAGTGCAAGGTTATATCTTTAGATGTTTTGTTTTAGCCTATGTACTGTATGTCTTAATGCTCTTACAGTATATGTGACGGTGTGACTTCCATGAAACTATATTTTATATCTTCCCAACAGACGAGCTGACAGGAAACCTAACACTCTAACAACCACAACATTGCAAAGGCGAGTAAATGTAAATTAAAAACAATTCACAATTTTATTATTTCTTCTTCTTTCTTGCAGTGAGGTGAAGCTGACCTTGCACTTGGTGCCAGTAAGGATGTTCCTCACGCAGGCTGAATGTTTCTCCTTCCTTACTGACAAAGAAGCCCTTGATTTGCAATGCTTCACTAATTGTCATTTCCCTTGCTCCGTAGGGACACTTTACCTCAAGCACAGCGGAAGACCCTACCAGACCATCTGGAGATGCCCCCAACAATCCTGATAGGGAGAGCCACAAATCTGACTCATGGACCTGCATCTGAGTTGCAGTGGTGAATGCCCTGACGCCCTCACATTCATTCATAGTCCCCTACTGTACAGACAAAACACCATCAAGGGCCTGTTGTTGCCCTAACACCCTGGCAATAAAGGAAGCAGTCACATGCTTTGACCTCAGGACAGCTCCAAAGTTGCTGGCAGTCAACCTTCCTTTCCTGAACAAATGCCAGTTTGGGCTGGTTCGCTGACCAGTGGTAGCCACCTGAATTGCCCTCTGTTGCTCTTCAGACAATGCCATGCTTGCCACAATTGCCTCAGGTCCCTGATGCCCAACAGATTTGATAATTTCAGGAACAGTAAGTGTTTCCAAGCTGTAGTGTTCCTCTTCTGGCTCGGGGGAGAGAAGCCAAGAAATTCCTGAGAACCTGCCCCCGAGTCTGTCCCTCAGCCAGTCACGATCTTCGGAGGTAGGCTCTCTTGTCAGCGGGTTAAATTAGTTATTGGTTTCAACAGTCACATTAAAACAGTTACTAAATCAGCTTATTATCACCTAAAGAACATATCTAGGATTAAAAGACTATTGTCACAGCAGGATTTGGAAAAACGTGTCCATGCTTTTATCTTCAGTAGACTGGACTACTGCAATGGTGTCTTCACAGGTCTCACTAAAAAATCTATTAGAAAGCTGCAGCTGATTCAGAACACCGCTGCTCGAGTCCTCACTAACACTAAGAAAGTGGATCACATCGCTCCTGTTCTGAAGTCTTTACTCTGGTTCCTCACTAACACTAAGAAAGTGGATCACATCACTCCTGTTCTGAAGTCTTTACACTGGCTTCCTGTGTGTCAAAGAATAGATTTCAAAATACTGCTGCTGTTTATAAAGCACTGAATTGTTTTAGGACCAAAATGCATTTCTGACCTCCTGCTAAATGATGAACCATCCAGATCTCTCAGGTCTTCAGGGACTGGTCAGCTTTCTGTTCCCAGAGTCAGAACTAAACATGGTAAAGCAGCGTACAGTTATTATGCTCCAAATATCTGGAACAAACTCCCAGAAACCTGCAGGTCCGCTGCAACTCTTACTACTTTTAAATCCAGGCTGAAGACTTTTCTTTTTGTCGCTGCTCTTAATTGAACTATTCATATCTTAGACTGCACTGTAACTTTTATCCATGTATTTTTTCTTTTAATGTTTATTTTATTAGCTTTTCTTTTTAATGACTGATTTTAAATGCCATTTTCTTAATGTCTTTCATTTTTTGTAAAGCACTTTGAATTGCCTTGTGTTGAAAAGTGCTATATAAATAAACTTGCCTTGCCTAATAAAGATTTCATGTGACACATAAAATTGATTTGTTGATGGGAATTAATGTAAATAAATTAACTCGGTCTTAAAAGGTTAACGGTACTCTTGCTATCACTACTCACCGACACTATAAACCTTGTCCCTCATGCTAGCCCTGATAACACCGATAAGCACACCTTCATCTAGGCTGCACTGTTACGTGTCCTGACTTGTAGTGGTTTTCTCTATCTACACTCTTCTTGTCATCTTTGTAAAACGATATCAGACTGGTAATTGACACAGCCATGACTTCTAGTGTGGCTAAAATGAAAAGCTTTGTTAAAATATGCAAGCACGCGAAAGTCAAATTCAGCTTTATTGTCAAAAATTCTACATGTGTTATACATCCAGAAATATCGAAATATCGTTTCCCACAGTGTGACATGTATACATAAAACAAAAAGGGCCTAGATAAACGTGGTATACATTAAACAAAACGGGCCTAGATAACCGGGGTATATATATATATATATATATAATATATATATTTAAAGTTTTCAAAGTGCAGTTTCAGTGCAAGTCAGTTGAAACGATCTTAAGTTGGCGTGACGTTGAAGTCGTGCGACCCTGCTGCTGTACTGGCTTGTAGTTCGTTTATAGCATAACGTTAGCATTTTGCTTCTGCCGACTAGATTTATTATTCAAAAATTATAAAAGTAGGGTTGACATGTGGAGATTATCCGGCTGAACAAAACGTGATCCATCTCTTAAATATGTGTCAACCACAGACCTTATTTCGAGCTATTTTCCAAAATCCTATGGAGAAATTGCATTGCGTTTTAGACGAAGGAACTGGAAGAAGTTTACTTCCGGGTTTAAGGACGCGTCACTGCGGCTCTCTGTTAAGCATACAGTAAAAAAAAATATGTTCACACAGTTCCTTTCACTATAGTATCATTTCTCATTCAGTATACATATCAGCTGCAGGTGTTTTTTATGAAGCAGTTAGTTTGACATATAGGCTTGTGTTTATTTACTTGGTTTATAGAAAAGTAGGTCCACTGGTTGCCTAGAGATAGTAAAGTATTCACTTCTTACATGGGCATTTGAAACAAATCTGCCCCTCCAAAAGTACAAAGCATTATATAGTGCAAAGAAAGTGCTCTCATGGGTGTTGCCGACCACATGACTGAAGCCAGAATTATTTGATGACAGTTCTGCATCAGCAGCGTACAGTTGGTGATTTCTAGAAGAGACTGTCCACGTCGCCCATTTCTACAACCACAGTCTTCAGCTGGGAGTAGTACTCGATGGTCACCTGGCCGTTCTCTCTGCCGAAGCCTGGGGAATATCAGCAGAGGTGTTAACACGCCCACAGCTATTCAGTAAGAATATTTAGTCTCTCTAAACAACAGGGTTCCCAAAGCATTATTTGTTTGGGAGCCTCTTTACTTTTTGTAAAACATTAAACCGCTGAATTGTTTATAAATCCATAAAACAGTTTTGAGAACGAGGTGGAAATAGCATATCTTTCAAGATTACTGGAAATGCAAAAGGAAATCATTTAAAGCAGAAGCAGAAGGAAACCATTCATTCATCAACTAAATTAAAGAGTTTGTCATTTTCAATCATTATTGACGGTAATATATATGCCAAAGCAGCATTTGTTTACTTATTTAGAATTTACACAGCATAACAATGCAAATGTCGATTGCTATAAAACCTGACCTAAATTCTTTTTTCATTTGCCCTCCAAATAAAATGTCAATAAAGTTACAATCAATACATTTTTACAGAATACAATTATAGTCAAGTTGTTTCACACAAATAATTATATCCATGTATGTTAACAGTATGTTGTATCAAAATGTACTAAAGACAGCTAAAAAGCATTCTCTCACTGGGCTTTAAATATAAAACACCACTAGGGGGCGACAACTGTAGTCTGCTCCGATGAGCTTATTAATATATTTTCTCTGCTTTTCTTTGTGTTTTAAATTGCTCCTCTCTTGCTCACATTGCAAAGCTAATTTCCTGTCAGCTATTTTATATCAATATGAACTACCACTGCTATTGATGAGCTGTATGTCTAACAATGACAGACAAAAGTGGTGACTGACCACCTAAACACCCTACCTGACATTTTGTACCCTCCGAAAGGCATCTCCACAGGGCTGATGTTGTAGTTGTTGATGAAGCAGGTCCCTGCCTGCAGGTTCTCAGCCACACGATGGGCTCGAGAGATGTCCCTGCATGCAGAGGAAAAGAACATGTTTCTGACGTTGAGCACAAAAGGGAGTTACACTTCTGTATGCAAGGTGATCACACAGCTCCAACCACAGAGAAGCCTCTGTTGCAAAATGAATTCCAAAAACAATAAAGGAATGCATAGATCCAACCATTTTCAGGAGCAGAGTGTCAGCGATAAGCAGTTGCAACAGACTGCAGAGAAATGTGCAACTCAAGTGTGTTGTGTGTAAACTCTGCTGACCTGGTGAAGACTCCAGAGGCCAATCCATAGGGGCTGTTGTTGGCCCTCTTGATCACTTCCTCCTCTGTGTCGAAAGGCAGCACAGACATGACTGGACCAAAGATCTCCTCCTTCACACAGGTCATGTCATCTCTGCAGTTATCTGTGCATGGTAGGGGTTTCACCAACTAATCGACTAGTCGACTACCTTTACCACTAGTCGGCGCTGTAGGCCCTAGTCGACTAGTCGTGAAAAAAATTGAGGTAAACGAGGTGCTGCAAAATGCTCCAAAACACGTCCGACATTCTTATGTATGGCAGTACTTCAACGAAGATGTAACCAACTCCACAGTGAAGTGTCAGTTGTGTACAGCTGTACTGAAGTACAATACAAATGCATCTGCTATGTGCAACCATCTGAAGATGAGACACCCGCTGCCGGACAGCTAGCACTAGCAGTAATGCTAGCACCAGTGAGCAACGGACCGGCGTCAGCACTGAACAGAGGCAAACGAACAGCAAGAAAACACGGGTCAACAGTGATGCGGATGATGAGCTACGGGATTACTGCCAGCGGACACCGCATATCCCCACAATGGATAATCCACTGGAGTGGTGGGCAGAAAACGTGCACCGCTTCCCCCGCTTTCGAGGAGCTACCTGGCTATTCCAGCCACAAGCACCCCGAGTGAGAGGGTTTTTTCCCTGGCAGGCAACACTGTCACCCGAAAGCGGTCAAGCCTCCTTCCCTCACATGTCGATGCGTTGGTGTTCAAACCAAACCAAAAATATGGAAAGGTGGACGTTATCGTGGAGGACAGCGAATAAAGTGTTGCGCACTGGATTTACGTGGCATTTATGTAAACAAGAGTTTTTTGCTGTCGCGATTTTGGTGAGTCCAGTTACTGTTTGTTATTTACTCAGCCATGTAACACAAATTAAAATGCAGTGTTTAATGTTACTGTATGAGTTCCAATATAAAATACAGTTGTACACCTCTCTTTGTGTGTCTTTATTATGACGTAACGACTAGTCGACTACTATTTTGAAAAATGTGTCGACTAGTAAATATTGGTAGTTGTGAAACCCCTAGTGCATGGTTGGAAAGCACTGGATGTGAAATATGTTGCATTCTGGGACATGCATGTTGTGTAAAGGAAGAGTGGTGCAGTGAAAATGCTAATGTTAGGCTATAAAATAACTAAAACACAGTTAATTGGCTGCAGGTCACCGCCGCTAAGCTAAAGGCGGCTAATGAAGTTCAGGAATCTCTTTTGGTCGCTTGTTAGCTACTGCTGTTTTTTAAAGAAATGGTAATACATTCACCAGTGGAGTATTTACTGACATATTTTTGGTTGTTGAACAAAATGTGACTCGCAAGCTGACTTTACTTCGGGCATCTAACCAAAAACCATTGATTTCAAGGCGAGGGAGCTGCTAAAATGCTAACCCATTTCCAGGTTAAGAATCCATTCCTGCACCACTCTAAAGAGAGTTACAAAATATCGAGGCAACCTGGAGAATATTCCAGGAGACTTACCAAGAACGCAGGGTGACATGAAGTAACCCCCTTTCAATTTAGGGTAACTGGGGACAAAAGGATCTCCTCCACAGAGCACTCTGGCTCCCTGAAAAAAAGTGAAATATTAACAATGGAACTAAGATAAGCATATTAAAACCTCATATATCTGCTTCGAGGTCAGTTGCTATCACAGCTGCTTTATCTCAGATAAACACTCCTCCACAGTTGCCTCAACTCTTCCTCAGGGATCATTAAAGTTATAAACACACCTCTTTCTTGGCCTGGTTGACATATGCCAGCACTTTGTCCAGCTGGGACTTGCTGATCAGCGCTCCCATGCGGGTGTCATTCAGCAGGGGGTCACCCACAGAGATGACCTTGGTCCTCTTCACCACTTCTTCCAGGAACTGGGGCATGATCTCCTTCTGCACATACACTCTGTCCCATTGCAGCACACCTATACAATGGAAAGAGAGCTTTTAGAGCGGTCAAAGAATGCACTTAATCAGATTGAGCTGGATGCAACAGAGGAAGAAAGCTGACCTGTCCCTGTGTCAAGAAGTTTGCCATGAGGGCTCCCTTCACTGCGTTCTCCAGCTCACAGTCTTTGAAGATGAGGAGGGGAGATTTGCCCCCGAGCTCAAGAGTCACATGCTTCACACTCTTTGCAGACATCTCCATGACCTTAGAGACAGGAAACACACGGGGCATTAACAACAGAAGCCTTGGAGAAGTTGAGCATGTTCTGAAAGATTTACGACAGAAACGTTACTCTAATATATTTTATGATTAGAATGGGAGCTAAAAACAAGGGCCCGGTCCCCTCACTGACACTTTACCTCAGCCACAACGCAGACTCTATACGCATTACATTAATGCACACATTGTTCAAATATTTCTTACTGCACATATTTCATATTCTATAATTCACTGCATTCTATTTTGCTGTAATTACTGCTTATCTATCTATATATTGTTTACAGTGTTCTTAATATAGTTCGCTATCCGTGTATTTTTTTTTGATTTTTTGTTTTATATTTTATGAATGCACCATGACATCAAGTCAAACTCCTCGTACGTGTGAACCTACTGGCAATAAACCCATTTCTGATTCTGAGGTGGATAGTGTAAATACAGAGAAAAACTCTTCTGGGATAAAGAATTTTTATTTTTTATTTATTTGAAGTCTATCTATATTAAGTCATGATTTGAAAGAAAAAAAATCTCAGCGATTAAAGTCACAAACTTAAAGAGAACATCATATGCTCATTCCCTGTCTTCATATCAGTATCTAGTGTCTCTGGGACATGTCTCTATACTTTAATGTTAAAAAAGCTCTTTATTTTTCTCATACTGCCTGTGCTTCAGCACCTCTGTTTCACCCTCTGTCTGCTCTGATTGGTTAGCTGGCCGGATCTGTTGTGATTGGTCAACCACTTAGAGATGTCCCACCCCACATTACGTACAATCCAGCCTATTATGTACAACAGGGGTACTCAAACTTTTTTGTTAAAGGTCCACTCGTGAATTTTATACAAAGTCAATGGTCCAGATCAATGTCAGGAAAGTCCCCCCCCCCCCCCCCCCCCCCCCCGGAGCGGAGCAACGAAGTTTCGGCTCGCATGGGGCCCCTTGAGGGGGTTTCCCAACATGTCGTTGCAGTAAATTAAAGGGTGTTTCATGTTCATGTTGAACTCACGCAGCGTCAGACAATAAAACCCTCTCTCTTTTCTCCGTAACCAAATCTTTTTAAAAACAGGGGTACAACGAAGCGGGTACAGATTTGCTGCCGATCTGACGTCAAATCGGCGGCGGACCACACAAAGTTGCTATCAGAAACAATGCCTGACATGTTTTGGACGTAATCTCGTCTTTGTTTACATTAGCAAGCGTCGCTAACACTCAGAGCTAACCTTTACTGAAGAGCACTTGTGTTTAAAAAGCAGAAATACAAAAAAGAACTCACCTTGTGATAAACCCGCAAGAGAAAAAGCATTTGAGCTCCATACTGTTTCAGAAAATGTAATCTTGATGTGGTTTAGAACAGGATGGCGTTTTATCACAGCATAATATAACTTTATCTCCGGTAGAATTCCGATAAGGCATTAGCTCCGCGTCCTCTTTTTATTTTTTTAAAGCTAAGGACCCAAAATCCGTGTTTCTCTAACAGGGCTGCAAAAGAGGTATTTGAGCAGTATGAGGCATGGCTACAATGGGTGATCTGTTTGGTATTTTAAGCAAAAACTCACAGACATGTTTTGTATAGGTATGGCCCTCCAATATATGTTTCCAATATAGCATAATAGGTCCACTTTAATTTACATCAGAATCAGAAATATATATATTTTTAATAATATATATATATTTTTTTATAATCGGACACAGGGTTCGGTCCGGATTGATTTGCAGTTCGGTCCGGAGTTTGAGAAGCCCTGATGTACAATATGTTGGAGCGCTAGCAAATAGAAATACGAGTGTTACATAGTGATGTCAATATGTTACAGAAGTAAACAAAGGAGTCCAATGGAGGCATTTCAGGCGTGTGGGAGTGTGTAGGAGAGAAACTCTCTCCGGAGGGACAGACCATTTACATGTACAAAAATCTATACAACACACTACAGGAGAGGGAAGACAGCATAATAGTGCCTCTTTAAATAGGATAGTTTATTTCAGGTGTGATCCTCCTGGCTTGTATGACACTCTTACTCTTCAGTCAAATTAATAGGACATCATCTTAATAATCACAGCACTGTATTGTTCTCTGTACCTTCTTGCCTGTTGGCACACTGCCAGTGAACGACACCTTGGCAACGCCGGGGTGATGGCAGAGCAAGGAGCCGGTGTCTGGTCCGCCCTGTACCACGCAGAAGAGCCCTTCAGGAACGCCCGCCTCTTTGTAAATCTCAGCCAAGAGGACCGCAGTCACAGGAGTCATTGGAGAGGGCTTAAACACCATGGCATTACCTGAACACAAGAGCGTTTTAACACTGTAAGATATGGTTAACATAGCTGTTTCGGTTCAACGGAAACAAGATTCAAGATTCAAAGTAAGGCCTTTGAATCCATTGCCATATGCACAGTAGCTACAGTGTGGTTATGGTAATGACAAATCTTAAGTCCCAGCCTCCTCCAACAATGCAACATAATATATATAGGACATAAAGCAATAAATAAAACAGGGTCAAATACAATAGTTCACATTGAGGTTGCAAGAACAATGTGCAAGTAATGGAGCTGAAGTAAACTATATAAATATTAATATAATACAATACAATAGGGTCAATAGGGTTGCATAGAATGTTGTTAGTAACCAAATAAATGCAGGAGTCTTTATACATGTAAATAGAATAAGAGAGAAACATATTGCTGGACCTTCAGGCTGTGATGATTATAAGTCTAAATATATAAGTCTTATAACATTGTGGTCACACACACGGTCACATACTCACCACATGCCAGAGCAGGAGCGGACTTCCAAGCTGCGATCTGGAAGGGGTAATTAAAGGCTCCGATTCCCACACACACACCGAGGGCCTCCCTCCTGGTATAGGCGAACGCTCCACCAGGAAGCTGGACGTGTTGGCCTTCAATGAGTCAAACACCACATTAAACACAACACTACCCCTTTGGAACTTTTAGAAAATCAAACTTGTGTTACTGCACCCACCTGCAAGAGTAGCAGCCATGCCAGCATAGTACTCGATGCACTGCCAGGCAATGTCAATATCCACCACAGCCTCAGTGATGGACTTCCCATTGTTGATCACTTCCAGTATTGCAATCTTATCCCTTTTTTCCTATCGTGATTGGAAGGATAGAAAACAAATTTTTAACAAAACAAAACCATTTGATCAGTTTAGTGTTAATAAATGTATATAGGTTTAAAAGGGGGAGTTCAGGTTGTTTGAAGATGGGTTGTATGAGGATCAGTGTGAAACCTGCACTATATGACGGTTCGCACACACCCAGCCTGAGGGCAGTATTTCAGAGAACACAGATAGGGATAACATCATAGAGGCTAACGGGTTAGTTTGTTTGTTTTGGTCAAAGCTTCCTAAGTAAATATGCTTTTACAAAAGTAAAAAAAAAGATTAAAACAAAAGAGGCAAACAATGGCAAAAAAATATTAAACTTTTACTTAGACTGTCTTTCTTTCTTTCTTGGAAGGCAAATGTTAAAGGATTGAAAATTGATAAAGCCCCATTGTATTGTTTAATGTATTGGTGGCATCTTCCACCCAGCATGCCAATAGAGCAATGGGATTTCGCCATTGGATTTCCATATATGGCAGCAAATAAGCTTTGTGGCTAACACAGATTTTATGATACCAACACGTTTGTTCAACAGGATAATCTCCACATATTACCACCACTTTGTGATTTTTAAAGCGTAAATGCAATCGCCTTAAAGGTCACCTATTATGCAAAATCCACTTGTCATGTCTTTTATAAACATGTGTCCCCTCTGTGGAAAGACATTCTGAAAGTTTCAGGAAAAAAGATTCTCTCTCTTTTTGTCCTGATCCATTTATATAAAAACCTGTCTGAAAATGAGCTGATCAGATTTTGGCCACTTTATGATGTCATAACGATGTTTTGTCTTGTGTAAACATTAGCCAATCAGCAACCAAGATAAACCCCCCCCCCCTTATCACCTGAATCTCCTCCTAGAGCACCATTGTGTTCTTTGTAACCAAATGTCTCTCAGAGGGGCGTGGGGAGGGGCTCCTTATTTTCATTAGGGTGCATTCACACCTAATAGGTCCGCTCTCTGGTGCGCACCAGACCACAGTTTGTTACATTGTTTCATTTTTCAGAAGGTTCGGTTTGCGTTCACACGGGCAAAACTCAAACGAACTATAAACTTTAAACACAAGTCATGTGCTCAGAAATGCTGTTCAACCATTGGTCAGACATTAAGGGGGTGAAAAACGCAAATCACTCGGCAATTTCTAGCGGATCCTCCGCCATAGAGCATCGGCACTTTCGGCAGGTTATTCTCATGCTGCTGTTAATCTGGAGATCAACAGACAAAAGCGGCCCGGCATATGATTATATAATCAGACAACGTCTGTTAAAAAACATTATTACATGGCTTTGTTGAATACTCGATTCTGATTGGTCAATTCAGAACACGTGACACGTTGTTAATCCAGAACAGACAGACCGCTGTCAAGGATTTATTGACTGTTGTTAAGGAGGCTCACATCTGTACAAAGAAGTCCGTTCGATTTAACTGTATAGAGTTTGGCTGAAAAGCAAAGTGCATGCAGTTTGCTTTTCTAACTGACAAGACAAGAGCGACAAGAAAACAGCGGAGAAGTAACGGGCAGAAATTCTCCTTTTTACGCAGGGGTCCAGACATAGACATCAGATGGCGAAACATATTCAGTTGCCAGTTACTTTGGCATTAGGGCAGGGATATCTAGATACTTTCCAAGGTTTGACATAATTAATTGTGCTAATTTAAAGCAAGCAACGATGTTTTCAAATCTGTAATCAAAAAGCCGCACGCTATTGAAGTAGTTCTGCCGTTGCTACGTTAGTTCAAATAGTAACAACGGACTAGTTTTCTCAGCGGATGCATTTCAATTTAAATCAATACATACAACTATTTTTTAAATCATAAAATCATTTTATAAATCCACAAAAGCATTTAAATTAATATTGGGAATCATGTTTGTTGAGAATGTGGCCATGTAATAAGCGGGATAATGTGCAGCGACTTGGTCATTATGGGGAAAAGAACACCTTCATGCCGATCTAGATCCCTCCGCTTCGTTGAAGATATCCGTGTTCTTGTGACACGTAAATACTGCGCTTCCTATGTTTTGGTGCAGACTGCGTTCACACCAGCAATGAACCGCTCCAGAGTTCGCAAGCAAGCGCTCCGAGACCATCTATTTTAGCGGACCAGAGTCCGGTTGTTTAGTTCACTTAAGAGGTCTCGGACTGTGTTTCACACCGACCCAAATGAACCGCACCAAGCGGCTAAACGCACCACGGTTCGATTCAACCGGACTATACAAGGCAGGTGTGAACGCACCCTAAAGTAACAGACAGAGAATCAGCACTTTGAAACAGGGCTGAAACAGAGGTGATTATGGGTAATGCTGCAATGATCTGTTTGTGTTTGGAGCCAAACACTTCAGAGACATGTTTTATATCTATCTGAGACCTATAATATATTGATGAAAAACAGTATAATAGGGGACCTTTAAGTAAAAAACTAACGTTAGGCTTTAACTAACTACATCACGGTCGCATGGCTGCGCATCACCACCGCCAAGCTGAAGGCGGACATCACTACAGGGGACGCAATTAGGTGGTAAATATGATTTTGACCTTTTACACAAAACAAAAAATGGCGATAATAGCAACATATTTGTACAAACCCCAATTCCAATTAAGTTGGGACGTTGTGTAAATAAAAACAGTATACAATGATTTGCAAATAATTTTCGACCTATATTCAATTTAATACACTATAAAGACAAGACATGTAATACTTTAAACTTGCAAATATTCACTCATTTTTACTTTGGTGCCGGCAACACGTTCCAAAAGTCGTTCACAAGCAAGGATGGGGAGAGGTTCACCACTTTGTGAACAACTGCGTGAGCAAACATATATTAATCATATCGACAACACCCAGAAATGCTGCCCGCTTCTCTGGGCCCGAGCTCATATGAGATAGACTGATGCAAAGTAGAAAAGTGTGCCGTGGTCTGATGACTCCACACGTCAAAAAACTTTTTTTTTGGAAATCATGGACGTCGTTTCCTCCGGGCTGAAGAGGAAAATCCAGATTTTTATCAGCGCAAAGTTCAAAAGCCAGCATCTGTGATGGTATGGGGGTGTGTTAGGGACCATAGCATGGGTAACATGCCCATCTTTTTGTGTGTTTCTCAGGGACTTCCCTGCTTATTCCAGCAAGACAATGCCAAGCCACATTCTGCACGTGTTACAACAGTGTGGCTTCGTAGTAAAAGAGTACTAGAAATTCTAAATGAGTGAATATTTGCAAAGTGTATTCAATTGAATATTGGACCAAAAGGATTTGCAAATCATTACATTCAGTTTTTATTAATTTATTACACAACGTCATAACTTCATTAGAATTGGGGTTTGTATTTTTAAGGGTTAGTTTTGGATTACCGCCAGTCCAACAATAATGCAAAAAAAAATCTAAAAAAACTGTTGAGGTAGCAGTAGAATTTTAATTAGGGAACTCAAATGTTTGGTTAATTCTGGACCACAGTGGTACATTGCTTAGCTTATGTACTACACCGACTATAAATAAGTAACTCATACAGCCTCACTTCACGCAAACGATCCATTTAAGATTATTTAATAACTCTGACAAATTGAGGTTGAAATCCTAACCCGCATGGCATCAAAGAGGTCGCACAGGACACTCAAAAGGCTCATTATGTGCAAAAATAGGCCAACAGTAGAGGGAGGGGGGCATGTTTGTGCTTTAATGAGTAACTAGTGTCTTACTGTATGCTACTCCGCTCCAATTTAAGTTGCACAACACTGAAACAACACTGGCTAGTTCCCGGACTCACTCTGATGATGCGGGCGGCCTCCAACATGATCCGAGCCCTCTCCATGCCCGCCATCTTGCTCCACTTCAGGTAGGCAGAGTGGGCGCTCTTAATGGCCTCGTCCACCTCCTCTGATCCACAGGGGAACATCTGGCACAGGACACGGCCTGCGCAAGAAAGGATAAATGCAAGACTTGTGGGAAAATGTCAGTTATTTCTGTAACTAAACTTTGGATCTATAAGGCTAGACAACTAAAGCAGGGGCCTTTAAGTTTGAAAGAAAATTCTCACTCGGCTAACATTCTTTTAAAAATATTTTAGACCAAGAAGCAGTAGGACCAGAACTGCATATGGCTAGTTTTTTTTAATCACTTTATCTACGCTACATGTGCTAAGGTTTCTTCTCTGGTGGTTCTTATTATTTCATTCATTCGTTTTTTATGCTTTTAGCATTATATTATGGTTATTGTTGGATGTTCATTATTAGTAGTTTGGACAAATCCATCTGATATTTTAACTCAGTAAAAGGTTAGTAACACCACACATGGGCTGATTTACACCCAGTGATCAATCAGTTTATCTTAACCTCTTATCATACATGATATATTATTGGTTCATCATGTTTTGTAATAATGATCTCATTCTTTAAAGCGACTTAAGTTATCAAAGGAAATATTGTAGTAATTTTTACATTCCTAAATAAGGGAAGTAAAAAAGAAGACACAATATATGCATCTGATTTATATAGAGTATAAAGTAGCAGAAATTGGAAAGAAGTAACTCAAAAGTGTATTTACGTAAAATACTTGGGTAAATGTGCTTACCAGAGGTGGAAGGAGTACTCAAATAGTGTACTAAAGTAATAGTAGAAATACCAACGTGTAGGAATACTATTGTTACAAGTAAAAGTCCTGTATTAAAAATGTTACTCTAGTAAAAGTACTGGCATCTAAATATAATTGCAACTTCGAACAGGAGTCATTTGGGGGGGCTCTTGGGAACAAAGGTTGGGAACCCCTGCTCTAAAGTACAGTAAATGTAATTAGTTACTTAAAACCACTCTTACATGACTACCACTGCAAATAATAATGTTTAAATGGCAATAAAGTATTTCATATTTACAATACAATCATGCAACCTAAACAAATTCAAATTGACTCTGTACCACCGAAGAAAAATAACTAGGGAGTGTTTCTGTTTATAACAGCCTGTCCTCACAGTGACCCGCTACACAGGCTAGAGACCTTTGTAGTGTAGTCGTTGTAGCATGAAGCAAATATGTATCTATGCAGGCCAGCCAGGGTAATATGGAGCATTGCACAATGAGCCAGACTTTAGCCTGCTGTATTTACCAGTTGCTGGTTCGAACACCGGCTCTGCGTTAGCCTGCTGCCGGGGCTTCACCCTCTGTCCCCCCAGAAGTTCAGCGGCTCTGTGACCACCATGGTCCCCGTCGCTGTTCCGGGCAAGTCGAGGGTTGAGTGCTCCATTTTTTAGAAGGAGAAGATCTGCATGGACACGGGGAGGGAAATACATTACATTAAATAAAAACACATTTGCTATGCAGAATATTGGATGGTGTAGTGATTTTAGAGCACTAGTATGCTCTAAACGTCATTTGCTCGCGTGAAGCTAGGACGAGGACATGCAGCTTAACTAGCATGAGGAACAAAAGCCGCTTTCATACATTCGCAGGTCAATATAGTAACGTTGTTACACGAGGAGAAACATGTAACCTTACCGTGTGTGCTTCAGCAGACGGACTGGAGGAAACAACAACGGTAGAAGACATAACGCCCACCCTTCAATACGCAGACAGGACGTCAGCGCTGGACGACAGGACACGCCTCCTTCAAACTGAATGAACTGCCTTTGGACCTTGACCTATGACGCATACACAGCCAAACACAGGCAAACTGAACCTGAACACACACAAAGTCACAGCCGAAATAAAAACAATAAGTGTGGCTTGATATTGAGTAAGAAAAAGGTTTATAGGTTGATAAACGCTGTGAGAATGGGTCTGCAGAGAGAATTTCGCGCGATCCCAACTGTCTTTCATCAGCCTGCTGCACGGAGCAGAAATAAGCAGAGCTGCTGCACTGAGTGTGTGTGTGTGGATTGCCAATTTGGACCAATCAGCGGGGGCTTAACGTAACGGCTCCGCGGACGTAACGTAACGGCTCCACGGATTGGCCCATTTAGTTTTTTTAACAATCAAATGGATGATGACGTCATGATGACGTTTCACCAACGAGGCGTATTGGGGAGGTATTTTCTGTTTTAGAGTTTTACTCGCTACAGGGTGTACTTTGAGGGTTTTGACTCTGCACACCGTTTACATGCAGAAAAACCTTCATAACACACAAGGGGACGGGTAATAACTGGAAAAGCATGACATGTGACCTTTAAAATGTTAAAAAAATCTTCCCGGGGGGGCATACCTCCGGACCCCCTAGAGGATGTGACGTCGACCCCCCATTATATTGTGTATTCCTTGGATACTCTATTGATCTTTATCTTTTCTATTGTACGATTCTCTGGCTGGGGCACCAACTCAAATCTCGCCTAGGGCTGCAAATTGTCTAGAGCCGGCCCTGCACAAATGTAAGTGTTGATAATGATACGTTGCATTAGTTATTTAAGAAGTGAAATGCGCGATCCAACTCCGCCCGTCTGTATGCAGTTAGAGCCCTCTGAAACCGCATTCCTTATTGACATTTCACCTGATATTCTTTATGTTTTTATCCACATTTTAACTACACTCAATCCTGCTACAGCATGCCATGATGTTTAAAAGTGCAAACGTTAATTATTTTGTAAGAGTGTTAAATCAACCAGAACTTTGTTTAGCATTCAGCACCCATCATTTGGTTTGGGCTATGTTGTACACTAGAATCCATCACTCATTACAGTCTGTAAATCTTCCAACAGTTTTAAGCTACACCTTTTACTTTGTCTTTTCACAGGGACAGAGCAAGACACTCTGACCCTCATCAAAGTGAGGGTCGAGAACGATAACCTTTTTACTGGCCGAAGGCACACTGCCAAGAAAGCCTGGGAGTGAGTGACATTTTCCTGGATTGGAACATAATAGATCCGTATTTTACGGCCATGCATGAGGCCATCGGTGGGAGGCCATCCATCGACCCTCCCACCCTGATGGACTCGGCCACTGCTACTGTGGCTTCTGGCAGTGGCTCAACACCGACTGAGGTTGTCCAGAGCCAGGCCACAGTGGAGGATGAGGAGGCCACAGAGTCTGGCTCGGACAGCCAGGAGTGTGTTGAGCCATCCAACTCTGCCGGTCCCCCTCCCCCAAAAAAGAAAAAGCGCTTTGCTACAGGTCCTGGAGGCAGAGGCGGACAAGGAGGAGGACCCACTTCAACCGCCAGCAGGCAGCCTCGGAGGAAGCCTCCGCCAAATTCCTCAGACTTTTCGAGGAACTAGTTAGGAAGGAATAGTGTCTTTTTTTTTGTTCTTTGTTCTGTACTTTGGATGTGTTCATTTATTCTTTATTTATATATGTTACAACATTAGTAAACATATTTAAGTATGACCTTAACTCTTGTGTGGTGTGTTCATATTTCTGTTATTCAGCCAGTGCTCGTGGGTCTGGTGGACCCGAACACCCTGTATGTAATATAAATGTGTAGGGGGGGGGGGGTACAGTAGGGGGTCACTGGAAATGTGTTCTGATATCTGTTCTTCACAGAAAATTCAATACAAATCCTTTATTTATCCCCAGGTGAAATCCCATTGAGATCATTGATCTCTTTTTCAAGGGAGACATGCAGAGCCAAGGCCATTGAGTGAGTTGGGGAAAATAAATTATCAATTTTCTTTAGAAAAATAATAAACGGGTCCCACAGACCCGAACACCATATACAAGGGCTACATCAAGCATGAAGCCTTCTTTACAATTAGACATACAGAAACACATATGTTTACTGAAGATACAAGGAGATCTTTATTTTATACAAAGCTGAATATACATTTTATGATTGTGACCTGGGTGAAAAGCCAACGTTTTTAAAGTGTTTTTGCAACCCAAGGCATAACTGTCTATAGTCATACAGAAAGTCATGACCACTGATTTCCGCTTTTTAAATCTCCATCTCAAATAATTCTGCGCATAAACCAACCGTGTGTAAAGTATCCAAAAATGCAATATCAGGGATGATTTATTATAAATAATATATACATTAACATTGAGGCAAGTTACTGCATGTAGCTCAAACCCTACATAAGTAAAATTGCCAACACATGTCTCTTCTTTCTTTTCAAGTTCAGTCAAAGCATAACAATATTTTATCACTGAACATGACTAAATTTCAACACTAAACTTAACACTTTCTGAAGAGATTGTGTGATGGCCTATTTCACATACAATTTGTAATAAAGATATGGGTCTGTAAAGTCCTTTGCTCTAAATAAACTAGAGCAAGGTGAAATTGGAAATAAGGCATATAAATGGACGAACAAAAGAACTGAGTAATGCATCTGGCCAGTAAATGCATTTTTCGTCGGTGAAGAAAACAAACGGGTAACAAAAAAACTGGCCATAAATAAAAATCCTCTCAACAATAATCATGGTCGTTCAGCTGGACCGGGTTGTGGTCAGGAGCCGAGATTTGGTCTGCCTGTCTGTCTCTCCGGCCCTGTCCACCTCGCTCCCCCCTCACAGGACGAGGTGGAGACCTCTCTACCCAATCTTGCTGCTGCTCCTGCTGCTGCTGCTGCTGCTCCTCCTGCTCCTCCTCCTCCTCCTCCTCCTGCTCCTCCTGCTGCTCCTCCTCCTGCTGCTGCTGCTGCTCCTCCTCCTCCTCCTCCTCCTCCAACAATTCAGTCATGTCTGCAGTAATGCTGAGATTGTGCAATACAGCAGGCCGTTACATAGGCGGATTTTGCGGGGGGGGCAGGGGGGGCATTGCCCCCCCTGGTGGCTGAAATATGTTATATCATTACTAAATCTAAAACTGTTCCAATACAAATATTTTGTATATATAAATATTTTAATAGATGTAATAAAATGATTGTTACAATACAAATCTGAATAATATCATGTTTTGTTTGAAATAATTTCATTTTTGAGCAGTCGCATGTTGTGACCATAGACTGTATGGGTTGTGACGTGTGTGTGTGTGTGTGTGTGTGTGTGACGTGTGAAGTTAAGGACAAAAGTTCACTCACTTTTTTTGGTATCCAAGTGATTCAGCTATTGAATTAGCAGTAATGGATATTCGGCGATTTTTAAAACGTCCAATTTCGTCTTCAGCTTCAACAACAGAAGAGGCACCGACTGAGCCTAACTTTACCAACCAGCAGCCGTCACAATGTCAAGTGGCAGACACGCAAACGAGCAGCTCTGGATTAGCTAACGTTAGCCCCACAGCGGAGAGCTCTGGATTAGCAGGACCAGCTAACATTAACCCCACAGCAGGGAGACCACCGGCACCGGGGCCGTCAGTGGGTCATGATGATCTTGGGGAAAAGCACAGCTGTCCCAAGCAGCCTACTTTATCCGATTTCCCCTCAAAAATGTTTGGGAAAACGAAACGATCATTTTCCACGTACTATTACAAGAACTATCCCTGGCTGGAATATTCAGTACGAATTGATGCCGTCTTCTGTTTTTCATGCCGCCACTTCCAGACTGACAGCGGTGTGGAGGATTCCTTTAGAAAGGGCCTGAGTGACTGGAAAAAACTAAGCAGCAAACTGGAGAAACATGCACAATCCCAGGCCCATCTGAACTGCATGGTTAAATGGGATAACTATAAAGTGACTGCATCTTCTGGATCTATTGCAGCGAAACTTTCCCGAAGCCACAAAGATTCTGTTGAGAAGAACAGATCTTATTTGTGCAAAATTGTTGATATTGTGAGGCTGTTGTCCAAACTCGGATTGCCTTTTCGTGGGCATCGGGAGGGAAGCGAGTCAGAGTCGCGTGGAAATGTTCTTGAGGTTTGTGGATTTTTCTCCAAGTATGATTCTGCTTTTAAAAACATGCAGTCCAACTATTTCAATGCTACTAGCCCGGATTTCCAGAACGAAGTCATTGACATATGCGCTAACTTAGTTCGTGCAGAAATTGAAGAGAAAGTGCAGGATACTGGATTTTTTTCTATAATTGCAGATGAGGCCAGGTCTTGCAAAACGGAACAATTATCAGTATATATCAGATATGCAGAGCAGCTTGAAATCAAGGAGCGTTTTTTGTGTTTTATTGATTGCTCAGCATCTCGCAACGCGGCTGGGATTGTGGAAGCAATAAACAAAGGACTTGAGATGTGTGGACTGAAACATATCCCAGTTGTTGCCCAGAGTTACGATGGTGCCTCCGTCATGTCTGGTCACGTTTCTGGTGTGCAGCAGCGCATCAAAGAGACCCACCCATACGCAGTGTACGTGCACTGCATGGCACACAAACTAAATCTGGTGCTTATGGAGTGTTGTGCTGTCAACCGCAGCGTGAAAACATTCCTGAACGTCATTGACAAACTCTACTCTGTATTTGCAGAGCCGTCAAACCATCATCGATTAATTGAAATGCAGAAATCACTGAATCTGAAACAAACTGAAATAATACAGCCAAGTGAGACAAGATGGGCGTACAAGTGGCGATCTGTGAATTCCGTTAAAACTCACTACTCTGCAATTATAGGGTGCCTGAGAGAAATGAGTGACGAGGGAGACAAGTGGTCTGTGGAGGCCAGTGGCCTTTATGCCCACATGACCAGAATGTCTTTCATTACATGTGTTATTGTATTGGAAGACATACTGCGTGTGATTCATGTTACGCACAAGGCCCTACAGTCCTCCAGCTGCACACTCTCCGAAGCTGCAGCGCTTACCGACAACCTGAAGGCGCACTTCAAATCTCAGAGACAAGTAGATACGTGGAGCAATATGTGGGGATCAGTGAAACAGTTCTGCCGGGACAACAACGTGCCAGTACCTGGGGATGCAGATGTTGAGTGTCAGACTCCGGGTCCCCTTGCACCCAAAAGAAAACGGGTTACAAAACCCCCGACCTCCCTCGACAGTTTCCTGGTTACAACTACTTTGGGCCAAAGAGAAACTGATGAAAGTGGCGCACAAATGTCACAGAGTGATACAGCTGGATATCAGCAGCACCTCTATCTCCCTGTGCTGGACACCCTCATCAACGAACTAGACAGACGATTCACGGGAGAGTCCATAGAGCTGGCACGAGCATGCGGAGCAGTGTTTAAATGTCAGAAAAAAGGAATTGAACCTCTCGTACAAAAATACGCACAGCTGCTCAAAATTCACCCTCTCCTTCTTGGAGCAGAGATGGACCTTGTTAAAGCCTCTGCTGTCGCACCTGTTGCACTTGAGCATCTCCGAAAGACTGTTAAAAAGGAGAGCTTATCCAATCTATACAAGATGCTCCAATTGGCACTGACTCTGCCTATCGGATCTGCCACCTCTGAGAGAAGTTTTTCTGCAATGAGGAGAATTCGGAACTGGCTGCGGTCAACGATGGGAGGAACAAGATTTTCCTCACTTGCAGTTCTTCACATTGAGGACGACATAACCGCACAGCTGTCACCTGAGGGGATAGTGGACGTATATGCGGAACGTAAAAAACGGCGTCTACTTCTGAACTAAGGTAGGACACCAAGGGATATAAGTAGTTATCAAATAAGTATAAGATATGCACAGTTTTGATACGTTTTTTTACAGTTATGTAATGCACTGTTGTTGGGGGGAGTGACCGCCCCTTCCATATGAGTGTGTGTGTACGGCGGGCATGAGGCGTGCATGACGGGACGAGTTGTGTTCGTATGTGGAAAAAGTCATACTCAGTGCGGTGAGCACGAAATAGTTGGGACTGTGTACTGAGTGACGTCAGTAAAAAAGGTTTGCCCCCCCCAAGCGCAAATGTCAAACTCCGCCTATGCCGTTACCACAGCAGGGACAAAGGTGTGGTTCACCTCCAAGGCCTTCGACAGGATCACCTCCATCGCCCCTTCAGTATCCCAAAAGCGCGCTCAATGATGCTGCGCGCTTTGGCATGGCTAGCCGTTGAAGCGGCTCTGTACCCTCCCCCTGTAGTGGCTCCCGATACGGGGTTACGACCGTAATGGGGTGTACAGATAGCACGGATAGCCACCATCTCCCACAACAAAGTACCCTGGTGGAGGGTACAGAGCCTCTTTGGAAAAAAAGGTACTGTTTTTTTAGGACACGGGTGTCGTGCACTGAGCCCGGAAATCCTACGAATGTTTGTAGGAATTTACCCTTCCCATCGCATACAGCCTGCAGCTGTATGGAAGGAAAGAGCTTCCGATTTATGTAGTCCTGGCCACTGGGTCCGGGTGGGGTCTTTATTCTAATGTGGCACCCATCAATGGCACCCACACATGAACTAAATGCCGGGCTATCGGCCAACTGCTGGAAGCCCTGCCCGACCTCCTCCAGCTCTGGACCAGCAAGCAGCCTGATCACAGACTGCCTGAGAGCAGCGATGTCCTCCACTCCCTGGTGGACCAGTCTGTGGACCGTGGAGAGGGGTACCTGAAAGGCCCGGGACACCCGGCCTGTCTCCTCTCCTTGACACCGCATCAAGGCCTCAGGGAGTCTCGGCTTATCCTGAAGTCCTTCAGCAGGCACCCATCTCCGCAGTACAGCTCCACCGGGACACTGCTGTTCAAACTTTTGTATGAGTGTGGGTGAACCTGCAGGAAGAATATAATGTACAGGTCAATACCTTTATCCATCAAACTAAACTGCACCTACATATTCTGTCATAACAAATGAATCTATTGTTGTATTCCAATGAAAAAAGCCAGCTATTTTTCAACTATTTAAAACAATTGTAATCGAACACTCAAATACCTCAAGATGAAGCAAGATGGCTTTGCGCATTCTCGCTTTCCAGCGCTGGGATCGGCTTCTCTCCTGATTCCTGTTGTTCGTCAGAAGTGTTTGCCACTGCCGTAAGGCACATGCTACAGCGGGTTTCATGACTCAATTTGTTTCATGTGGTCACTGAATATGTTTTTCGTTGCTGAGATTTAAATCACAGGTGTGCCTGGACCTTATATAGCCTGTCAGGTCCCTCATGATTCGTTAATTACGTGGATTAGCAGGTGTTTTGTGAAAGAGGTGTGAGTTGATGATTTATCATGTCATTTAGCTACTAGTTTAAAAAGGTTAACATAGCCTATAGTATAGTGTATAGACAGTCATTTTTTTTTTTGTGTGTGTGTTTGTATGTGTGCATGTGTTAATATATGAAACGTACATAAGCCTCATGTAGCCTATATGTCTCCCTTTATTTGTAGGGTACTTTTTATAATAATGTTTTAGTGCTGCCCAATACAGAAGAGATGCTAGTATGTGTCGAAAATACTCATACATTCGTGTCATACTTGTTGCAAATTGAATTAAAAGTAAATATGTGGGGGAACAATGTTCAGCCAATCTAACAGAGATTACAAAATACAGCGCTCTAACAAAACACTCACAGCTGATCTGTGGCCACGTCATAATTAACGGACGTCGCTTTAATATGACCGCGCAGAGGAGAGGGTTATGGCTAGAAAGGATCCGTTTAATGTAAATATGACGTCACGTTCTCGTTCTAACTCTCGTTGTAATCGGAGCGGCTCGGCTGTAATCGGAAAGGGTCGGGGTGGGCGGGACGCGGGAAGATCGCGGGAAGATCGAGAAGAGACGTCGTTCTAACTCTCGTTGTAATCAGAGCAGTGGTAACCACTCAAAGTCCTCAAGAGATAGGAAACGACAGCAGTGTGGGACCTTATTGCGGGAAATTACTGAGCACACATACCACCTACAGGATGAGACGTTCATGTGAACAGTGATATCAAGACTAAATGATATTTTGGAGGACGTAAAGCAACACACCCCACATGACAGTAGTCTTCCTCTAACTGTTAAATATGTTCTTTATTCTCGCGTCCAGGAGAGAAGCTTTAAAATGAGACTAAATGGAGTCTCTGAAAAGATTCAAATGGGATACTTTAATTAAAAAAGGCGCGGTAGTGTTACAGACAGAATATTGTTCCGGCAGAAAACAGCTGTGATCTGGTTCTCCTGAGCAAGAAGAAGACAGCGGATCTCTCCTCCGGCGCTGCTATATACAGTATATCCTCTGCTGGCTCCTCCCCGCCAGCCGGCTCACCTCGTCTCCAATGTCCGTTATTGCATTTAAACAGAGGATAGGTTCTTTTCACATTCAATATATGCTTAACACGCCGTTTCTCCTCATATTCTCTTTCATCACTTTTCATTTAACACATTCTAAACGCTGTAATCAATACTCTAAACAATACTTCTCGGCTCGTTTGGTTTCCGGTCATTCCGGATGTTGCCACATGCTACTCTCGTCTGTAAACAATAATGTATTCAAATAAACTGTACTTTCATTTAATATTCAACATGGTAGTATCTCGACATCTATCGTTGTAGTGTTAAATCAGTAGGTTTCGGTTTTCACCACACCAAGTCATTTCGCTTCTCAATTCACCTCTTTAGGAAATCGTATATTAGCCACATGCTACATGCTAACCGTAGATGAAGGATTTTCAGAATAAAAGCTTAACTGCTTGTGCACAATAATTTCTGGTTTTTCAGTATAAAAGAGCGTTTAAACTGACGGTATGTTTAAGCTACATTATACCATCAAAACATTGATTTTAATTTCTAACATAACCTTCACGCCCCCCAAACACAAAAGGCAGAGGAGGACCATAACACCTCTCAGTACCAGCCATCGTAGACACCCTTTTTCAGGCCGGGTGGGTCATAAAGCTGAGGTCATGAGATCCAACTACAGAGTGGACAGCTTGAACAAGATTTTAAAAGCTAAGTCCCCAGAGCCTAATGCGGGAGGAGCAGGCAGGGGTACGAAGAGGAGGATATATGCTTTAGGTAAGAACAAAGTATATTTACTTTTGCCATCTCCTCTATATTCACAAAACACAGCCAATCATCCATTCCAATCCTATGTGACATGGCACAGTTCATTTCACTCCAATAGAAATTGGTATAAAAGAGACCATAGTCTTCTCATTGTGCTTATTGCTGTGGATAGGTGTTAACTATTGTTGTTGTATTGTATCATATCAAAAGTTGTTTTCATCCAAGGCACCACCGCCAGGTGAATGTTGGAAGCTTGGAGATGAATGGAGCTGTAAAGAGGTGGTAAGTAAAACAACGTTTTTAATCCATTGCATGTGATTGATGTAGTTATAAAAAGTATATCATAAGCTGTCATTACAGTCTAAATATCTAACAGCAAAAGGAGGAGAGTCTGAGGAGGAGAGGAGATGAGGAGAACAGAGGAGAGTAGACAGCAAAAGGAGGAGAGTATGAGGAGAGGAGAACAGGAGAGGAGAGGAGACAGCAAAAGGAGGATAGTCTGAGGAGAAGATGAGGAGAGGAGAACAGAGGAAACAGGGAAAGCAGAGTAAAGAGCAGAGTTGAAAGAGAAGTTGAAAGCAGAGCAAACAGTAGCAGGAGAAGTAGAGCAAATGTAAAAGTAACTTTGAAAAGTATCAGCAAGAAGATCAGAGTTGCATAATGTTATTTTGTTTTATTCGTTACTGTTATATTAATGTTGTATGTTAATTTTTGTACATAGGATAATAAAGATGATCTTAACCTTGAACTCGATTCATGACCTCATTTCATTATTAAAACCTTAATATCAAATTACAGACTGGATTCAAATTAGGATCTCCAAATGTGTTGATGTAATGTTTGTGATAAACTGAAGGATAAAGTGTTCCTTTATGTGTTGAGAAAATTCCCCTCCCTCTTAAGCCAAGTAAGGTGTTTAAAAAGCCTCTTGGATCAGCTGGAAAATACATCATCACAAAGCTGAAAACAGCTGTTTCACTTTACTTTTGAAAGATACGACAGAGACAAAGCTACACATATATGATGATATTATAGAATATGATGCATTGCTGCAGATTAAACTACCCAACGGGATATAAAAGAGGTAAACACATCTACAGCAGTAACATGCAACATACATTTTATTGCACCAGGAGCTATCTTGGGACTTTTACTGCAACAACGTTGACTTGCCTGTGAATACAAAATAAACCATAGTGTTGCTGATCTACAGTGTTGTCATTCTTCTTTCAACAGCAAGACCACTAACAAGTATTTACATACTTAATATAGTTTAGTTTCTCGCCATCCCAAACGTAAACATTCAGCCACGTGACTGCGCTTCCGAGCCGCTCCGATTACAACCGAGCCGCTCCGATTACGAGAGTTAGAACGAGAACGTGACGTCATATTTACATTAGACGGATCCTTTCTAGCCATAACCAGAGGAGAGGAGTTCTCATTTCTCTAACCGCCTGCTGCTTCCCCTCCTCTCTCCTTGGTTCCCCTCCTCGGCTCCTCGGCTCGCATCTCCTGTGGGCGGGACTAAGTATCGAGGATAGGAGTCGAGGAGGGGAGTCGAGGAGGGGAGTTGGAGAAATGAGAAAGGGCCAGGGTGTCCTTAACACAGTCAAGTTACTGACTTATTTATAACAGCAAGAGTCAGCTATCCTCTTTTTTTTATGAAATCATTTTATATTTCCACAAAACTATAACAAACAATTGTCAGACAAAAAAAGGGTTGTGCTGAGGAATCCAATGTCTTTATTTTAAGACTTCTCTGTGTTCATAGCTGGATTTCGAGTGATCAGAAGCTGATCAATAGTGCAACCCATCCCATAGAATACAACATTTATTTCCCTGTAAATCACCCATGATGGAAGAACACAATGTTGCAGGAAGTACAAAACAGTCAGTTATCATACTCTTATCCCACATATTAATATCTCCAATCCCACCATAGTAGACCCAGGGTTAAATTATCGGTGTACGCTCCTTTAGAACACACTGGTGGTCAGCAGGGATAAATAAATAAATTTGTCAAAGAAATGAAAAACACTACTAAAGAGTAATCATAAAACTTTATTATTATGTAAGAAATAAGGGTACCAACAATGACATACAATAATACTGATAAATGGATCAGATGTTACAGTGCCAATTAATCATTAAAATGTCCAAACAATGTATGGCATGAGCTGAATACAAGGTAGACTTTTGTATCCTTTGGTAATCATTAAGAACAAATTTTCTAAGTAAGACTATGTTAAAGTTAAATAAACAAAACATGGATGAGGAATCCAACAGAAGGCAGAGAAACAGTAGCTGCAACCGAGAATCCGTTTGTCTTGTGCTCTGTGATCTGAGGAGGGAGCCGTGTCTCCAGGAGCCGCACCGTGAGACCCGTCTGATGGTTAGGAGAACTTGGCTGCTTGTGGGGGGGGTCCCAGGAAGCCTCCGGCTTGTTTGGTTGCAGCTCTGGAGGGCGCAAGGCCGAGCATCTTCTGAATGTTCTGGACAGAGGACACAGAACACAACACTCTCAAAAAGGAGAAAACATTTATTTTCTGGACACTGTGATTAAGTTTCTAGGTGTGTAAACACAAACAACTCAAATCTAAATCAAGAATGTCTCTGTTGCACAGGCTGATAAGTTCCTTAATCGTGGTGAACATGGCCACTAAAAATGGTCTGTCAATTTTCAACTCAATCCGCTTCCATAGATACTCACTAAACATGAATGTGTTTTCAATATGAAAAAACATTGAAACTATATATCTTATTTTTGTTTTATTCCCATGAGAATGGGTTAGGGGTGTCGGCACACTTTGTTGGTTATGGTCTTGTTTTGGTAAAAAAATTGAATGACACCAACTGCATGACATAAAGGGGACGTCCTTTCCCAAAGCATGAAATGGATCTATTACACTAGGAATAATAATGGTTGTTTTATACGTTTATTAACATTAGTCAACTAATTAGAGATACGCTAAGTGCAATATTGTTGACCAATACTTATTTCTGATTCAAGTCTGACTTTCCGCTTCTGAATTGCCGTCTTCCCTAAGAAATATAATTGAATGCATTACACAAACATTATTTTATGGACAGCCTGCCCTCCCCCCCCCACTCACACACTTTCCATTTCCACTGGTGGAAGCAGACCACTACCTGCCCCCCCCCCCCCCCCCGATCATCACAGCTGGCCAGGGGAGTACTCAGGACAGGCCGGTAGCCCTGACGTCACAAACCCCTCTCTCACCACACGGGTTCCAGGCGCTAGTGCCCTTTTGCAAACCAGTTTCTCGTGTTTCCGCCTGGTGGGGTCGGCTCTCGGCCCCGAAAACTGGTTTGCATTTGGAACCAAAAAAATGACAAAAACCAAGAACTGAATACGTCAGAGGGTTACATCGGAGGCTGGGGCCAGAGAAATAACCAGTTCATGGCGAGTACGGTGTAGTAGGGCTGTGCAATTAATCGTATTTAATCTCGATTACGATTTTGGCTTGCAACGATTACGAAAACAACATAATCGAAATAAAACGATTATTATTTTAAAAAAATGTAATTCTTTTTTTTATTGGTTTTTCAGTTGAATTATACTTAAAGTTCAGGGTAATCAACTGTTAAAAACATATTGTTCACAGTTTTTTTTCAATAAATAGATGTTTTCAAAGTAAATGGATAATCGTTTTTAATAATCGTGATATCAATTATTGACCAAAATAATCATGATTAGGATTTTTGCCATAATCGCACAGCCCTACGGTGTAGAAAATAAAGTTGTTAAAAGCAGTAGTGCTTAGATTACAAAGTGACTAGAAAGAGACCTACACACTAACCAGGCGTAGTGTGATGCTGATTATTTAGAGAAGTCTTTAGTCGAGCTCAGCCCTAATGTACTCACATGCATTTTCTACTATTGTTGATGTGTAAATCTGTTGGTCACTTATGTGGATTGTTGCAAGGACAGAATAGGATATTTGTCTTGTTTTTTCTTCTCTGGTTTATCATCATGAGGTTTGGATGACCTGTACCAGCTGGTTGGTGTCACCAGCTGCTATTAAAAAAGGGGATTAACACCCACACCTAAGGCTGCCAATTGTATGTCTCCTTCTGCTTCTCATTAAAAGTGCTACGTACTTATTTGAACAATGCGAATGACGTTGTTACACTCTAAATAAATGTTGTCCAGGTGTAGCAGTTACCTGTCTGATGGACATGGTGCAGAGGATGTAGAGGAAGATGAAGGAGCAGTCGGTATAGTCCTCGCCCAGCAAGTTGCGGTGCGACAGTCCCTGGATGTAGGACAGCGG